>NC_138083.1:11641235-12181235 GCF_964212035.1 Myotis nattereri | reverse complement strand
AGGAAGGGAAGGGCATCTGAGGCAGAGGGAACAGCGTGGTAAAGGCCTGGAGGTGCAGATGACATGGTGCAATCCAGAGGTGACAGAAGTTCAGGGGGTCGGGCATGGCTCCAGTGAGGTCGAGAGGCCAGCAGAGTGCAGCGCACGGAGAACTCAGCCTTACGACTGGCGAGGGTACCTGGGAGCATGGGAGGGTTTGGGGTTTTGGTTGTTGTTGTTTTTAAATATATTTTTATTTATTTCAGAGAGAGAGAGGAACATCAATGATGAGGGAATCATTGATCGGCTGCCTCCTGCATGCCCCCTACTGGGGACCAAGCCTGAAACCCGAGCATGTGCCCTTGGCTGGAATCGAACCTGGGACCCTTCAGTCCACAGGCTGACGCTCTATCCACTGAGCCAAACCGGCGAGGGCATGGGAGGGTTTTGCGTAGTGGGGGTGACAAAGCCCAGTTCCTGGCATCAAAGGCTTCAGGAAGCCCCCAATCCTCGGACCCAGGCTGCAACAAGGCCAGCCTCAAACCCTGGCTGTCTTCCCTTTTTTCCAAACCATCTCTAGATTGGAAACATCCACACATCCCTTGGGACCGTCGCCTGCTATCTTCCAGCAGGACGATCGGAAAGCTCTCCTCCATATCTAACCTAAATCTCTGCTGCTACAGTTTCCTACCTTACTCCCCAGCCCGGGTGGGGCCAGCCCCACGATCCCAGGACCCCACTGCCCAGGCCAAACCTATAAAGAATCCCACCCAACAACAAGGCCTGCTGGTGAGGCCCCTGCATTCCCCTCCACCCCCAACTGAGTGCAGTCTCCACACCTTCGCTCAGGCTGCGGCTCTGCCTGGGGTTATGTTCTCTTTCCAGCCACATCTGTCCAGCGTCCAGTCCTGCTTATTGTTTGTCAGCCCCCACCAGGGGCTCCAGAGCCCTCACTCTAAACCCCCAGCAGATCTGTGCAGCCCCACAAGCCTTCCCTCCTCCTATGCACCCCCACCCCACTGCCCCACGGGGGAGCATCAGAAACAGAAAAGCCAGACCTGGGCTCAAACCCCGGCTGTAACTGTGCCACTCACAGGCTCTGGGCCTCAGGGATCACATCTGTAGAATGGAAATTCAGAAAAGGACCAGGGGCCGATGAGCTAAGAGCACACAATGCACACAATGCAAGAGGCACTCGCAGGAGCTGGCTGTCTCTGTGCCACTGGCCTGACCAAGACCCCGCGCTGCACGGGAGCTGCTGCGTCAGAGAAGCCGGTGGCGCCTTCCTCCCTCTGGGGGAAGGGCGGCATGTGCTGAGCACCCGCTGTGTGGCAAGCCCGGTGCCAGGGACTGTCACCTGCTCCAAACCCATGAACAACGGCACTGTGTGCAGATGGGGAGGTTGAGGCAATCTGGTAACGGAGGCATCATTTATGGAATGCTCGTTAGTAAGCAGCCTGGCTAAATGCCTTATGCAAATTATCTTATTAAGGTCACACAACCCCCTTAGGTTAGTGGTCGGCAAACTGCGCTCGGCAAACTGCGGCTCGAGAGCCACATGTGGCTCTTTGGCCTCTTGAGTGTGGCTCTTCCACAAAATACCAACTCCTGCGCATGGGCCAAGAAGTTTCAATCACACTATACATGCACCCGCACGTGGTATTTTGTGGAAGAGCCACACTCAAGGGGCCAAAGAGCCGCATGTGGCTCTCGAGCCGCAGTTTGCTGACCACTGCCTTAGGGCTAGGAGCCACTGCAAACCTAATTTGACAGATGAGGAAACTGAGGCTCGGAGAGGACAAGGGTGGCCCAGGGACCCAGCCCGACAGCGGCAGAGCCAGGTTTAGGACCGGGGCGTGCAGATGCCAGCGCCAGCACTTGTCCCCGTGCGTGCCAGGAGCCCCGCACTCTAGGAGCTGCCCCAGCCGCAGGGAGGTCCCCACAGCTCCCACCTGCCCTGTGCGGCTGCCGGTGGGCCGGCTCAGGGTCCATTGTCACATTTCCGGGAATTCTGGTAGCTTGAAGTCAGCCACGGTAGGAACACTTACACCACAGAAATCAGCGGGTCTACAAATTAGGGCTTTTTCGCTGCTGATGGTTAAACAATCAGGACCCCCATCCCACCACTCAGCACCTGCTCTGGGTGAACCGCTCCCCATCCCCCGCCCCCTGGGCAAGGGAATGAGGAGGGGCAGGCAGGGGGGTGGCCAAGGTCAGTGGTGGGGACGTGGGCTGGGCAGCTTCACAGCACATCCTCATGGGACCAGGGGACCAGGGCTGAGAGGCGAGGCCCCGAGTGCAGGCAGTGGGAGGATAAAGATGAGGGTAAACAGTGAGCATTTCCCCTTGTGTGCTGCACGCCACGGGCAGGCGAACGTTTTCTGCAAAGGGCCAGAGAGTAAATATTTTCGGCTTTGCAGGCTTTGTCACAAGGACTCAGCTCTACCGTTTTAGAGCAAATGCAGTCACAGACGACATGTAAATGATATGTAAAAGCTGTGTTCCAATAATACCTTACTTACAAAAGCAGCAGCAGTCTGCCTACTGTCTGTTCTAAGGGCTTAACATCTCATTTAATTCTCTCCACACGCTAGGAAGCAAGTGCTGTTATTATCCCCATTTTGCAGATAAAGAAACCGAGGTCAGAGAGGAGGGGAAATGACTCATCCAAGGTCACACAGGTAAGAAACCCCAAAGCTGGGATCTGAACCTGGGCAAGGATGCCACAGCCTGGCCACTTTGTGCTGGGCTGCACTGGCTTCGGGGGCCAGGCTGAGGGGAGGCGAAGGCTCTAGAATGGAAGTAGGTTCCTGAAGGGGACTGAAGGGTGGCCTCATGCCCTACAGGCTTGGGGGGGGGGGGGGGAAGGGGGTAGGAGTGTAGGAGCCAGGTCTCTGTGGGCCTCTTGGACCCCTGCCATCTCACCAGCTGGATGGAGGTCTGGAGATGGGATGCCCTGGCTGAGACCCCTGGAGTCTCAGGCGCCCTGACCAGCCCCAGTGAAGGCTGGTCACCTTTGGCCAGGGGTTATATTCCTGTTTAATCATTGATAAACAGGTGAGAACACTGACCACCCAGAACAGGGGCAAGACAGGGGCACTGCCCGCCAGAACAAAGGTTGGGCACTGGGAGACTCCCTCCACCTGCAGGCCCCCCTCCCCCAGCTGTGGCTGGCATTCACACGGATCATGGGCAGCCCTGGGCAGCCGGCACTCCTCAGGGCAGGAGAGACAAGCCAGAGGCCTCACTGGCCCCCAGGAGAGGAGAGAGGTAACAGGAGTCATGCAGGTCCCAAACCTTCGGTGGCAGAGAGGACTGCCTCTTCCCGTGTCCCTCGCTGCCTCTCTGGCCTGGCAGCCTGGGCAGCCCTGGCTGGCGATGCCACGGGGACGCAGCTGGTGGGCGCCGGGAAGACAGGCAGCTGGACGGCTCCTCACAGCCAGCCGCTCCCCAGACACTGGGGACCGTCCTGGGCCTCTTCCCCAAGGTGTGGCTGAGGAGCCGGAGCCCATCCACTAAATCTGTCCCCTCACTGCTGGCCAAAGCCGCCGCCCCCCGCCGGAGGGAACCTGCAATTTCACCTCATTTGGAGGTGAGGCTTCTAAATTTAACGCTGGGCTCCCAGGGCTGGGCAGCGCTTCTGCCTGAGCCCCTCACTTAGGGCTCGTTCATATCCGCTCAAATGCCAGCCATGGCTTAGTTTGCTTACAGAAGTTTCCAAAATAGCCCCTCTGGTTTAGCACGAAAGGAAATGGCAAAATAGCCTGAGGAATGTGAGTGTAGACACGAGGCCTGGGCGTCCCGAGGCTCTGGGAACTAGACTGTCTTCGCCAGGGCGGTCCAGTTACAGCCCCTGTGACCTTCGGCCCTGCCCGGGAGGGGTTCGTGTCCGGCGCCAACTCAGACCTGCAGGTGCCTGAAGGACCCGTCCCACGAGTGACCACACGAGGGCACAGGTCGGCCGTCGTCCTGGACCTCACAGCGCCCCTGGGCCCATTTCACAGGTGAGAACACTGGGCACAGCCACAAAGGGCCAGATGCAAGGGGAAGGCCGAACAGCCCGTGGCTCGGCCACAGGGGACACTTGGGTGGCCGTCAGGAATATGACTTTGAAGAGTAATGAGGCGAGAATGTTCAAAATAAGGCAGTGAGTGAAAAAGAGCGAGATGTCAACTATATACAACACAGCCTGTCTTCATTTTGAAACAACGCCTTCCCAGTGTTCTGCAACGGACACGTGTCCTCCAAATTAGAAAAAAAAATGCTGATTTGAAGAAAACAGAGCCGTCTCTGCTCGCACAGGAATTAGGCCGAGGCCTGACCCTGCGTGTCCTTTCGTCCAGAGACCACTGCCTCCATGGTGAGCCTGGCTCAGAGCAGCCTCCTCTTCCGAAAACACTGCCGAAGGTTCGTAAGATTCGCCCTCACTCCCACCTAACTCTACCGGCGTTTTTGGTTTGTTTTGGTTGGTTGGTTTTTATTTATTACTAGTAATTTGTTTTATTGATTTCAGAGAGGAAGGGAGAGGGAGAGGGAGAGAGAGAGAGAGAGAGAGAGAGAGAGAGAGAGAGAGATCAATGATGAGAGATCTCCACTGGGGATGGAGCCTGCAACCCGGGCAGGTGCCCTGATCAGGAATTGAACCATGACCTCCGGGTTCATAGGTCGACTGAGCCACACCGGCCGGGCACTACACGGGTTTTTCCGAGATAGAGATGACTCATGATTCCTGTGAAATACCCAGAGGGCCTTTTAATTTAAATGGCCTCCTTGCTGCCCCGATCACCACCGACTCACCTGGAAGAGACAGCTACTCTTTGGCATTCTGAGCGGCCATGGGGTGGGAGTGTGTGCAGGGACCAGGGATAGGATGGGGGGCAGGATGGGGCAGACGGAGCCTGGGTGGGAAAGAACACGGGTGGGACCAAAGCTGAATCTCCTCCCAGAAGCCACCCCTCCCGGGTCTGCTGTAGGACCAGGGATCACAATGGGGCTGGCAGGAGGGACCGAGCTGAAGTGAGGGTGACCCAGGAGGGCAGTGCCGAGAGACCCCATGGAGGACAGGGTGAGGCCACCCACTGGTCACTGATCCAAGCCAGATGCCTCTGTTAGATGTCAAACACTGAAACCCCCAACAGCACTGACGACAGCCCACACTTAGAGAGCCCACGCCCTGTGCCAGCAGCCGTGTGGCAGGGTCTCCGGCCTCCGCACCACCGACACTGGGGCCGGACCACTCTTCGCCGCGGGGTTGTCTGCGTAGTTACCAGTGTCCCCACTGGACGGCAGGAGCTCTCCCCTCTCCAGCCGTGACAATCAAGAATGTCTGCAGACGCTGCTGCGTGTACTCTGGGGCAGAGGCGCCTCCCGTGGGCACCGCTGCTAAAGGCAGCTCTTCGAGTCCGCACTGAGCTCAGCGGGTGATCGTGGTGCGTGTCACGGAGCACCCTCGTGGCGGAAAGGAGTGAGTAAGACTGAAGAGAACTTATTCGGTTGACTTCAGATATTGTGCGGGCTTCTTCCCCTCACATGGACAGGGTGTGGGAAGCTGAGGGACCCGGCAGCCTGGCATTCCAGCAGGGGCCCTGGGCCTGCAGCTCCCACAGGGCCACTGCCACCCCCTCCGCCCTGCACACACACACACACACACACACATGTGCATGCATGAACACACATGCACAGGATATGGACAAGAGCCTGGGGGCCTGAGACTGGGCACTTGAACTTGGAGAGGAGGCTGGACTCCTCCTTGGGGTCTGTTTGCTGTGACTTGAGTGCTGGCGAGACCTGCCTTCTGTGTAACCCCCACCTGCAGCCCTCGACGAGGGACCAAGGTCTACCTACCCTTCTTCACCCAGACAACCTGACCGTGGACAAGCGGACACTGGGTGGGCAGCGCAACACAGGCAGGGTTAGGACTCAACCCCAGGTGGGCTGCCCCGAGCCACCTCGGCCAGCCACTCTGCACTGGACAAACACCCAAATTATCCAGAATATTGGGGAACAGAGCCTCCCGACAGCAGGACACCAGAGCCTCTCTACACATCAGCCAGAAGCACGAGGGAGCATCCACTCCCTGCTGCTGTCTTTGGAAGAGCTGTCACTTCCTCCCCCCGCCCAGGGGCCCCATGCAAAGGGCCCATGAAAATGCTTGGATTGCTTTTAAACTAGAACACAAAACAGGAACCTTTAGGTCAAAGAGAATGTTTATTATATAATATTGGCTATATCCTTACTTATGTATTAATTATAGGCCTGGTACACAACATTCGTGCACTGCGCAGAGGGGGGGGTGTTGTCCCTTAGCCCGGCCTGCGCCCTCTCATAGTCCGGGACCCCTTGCTCCTTACCCCTCGCACCCCCCTACCCCCCACCTGCTCGCTGCTCCTTAGCGCTGCCACGGAGGCAGGAGAGGCTCCCACCACCGCCCTGCGCTCGCCTGCCATGAGCCCGGCTTCTGGCTGAGCAGCACTCCCCCTGTGGGAGCGCACTGACCACCAGGGGGCAGCTCCTGCATTAAGCGTCTGCCCCCTGGTGGTCAGTGCGCATCATAGCAACTGATCGTTCTGGTCGTTCTGCTGTAACAGTCGCTTAGGCTGTTTATATAGATAACATGTATTTCATTATATATGTACATCTTTATACCAATTCAGTCATAAGAGACATTATTTAATCTTTTTTATGATGCACCCCAGGAGGCCAGGTGCTCAGGGGCCCGTGGACGCCACCACGGTGCTGCCCGTGGCCCGCTCCTAGCCCCCCCCAATCCGTCCGCTCTTCCCCTCCCGCCCACAGGTGCCTTCTCCTGCTCCTTCCCGCCCAAGTCTTCTGATGCAGATCAGAGACTCTCTCCCTCTTCCCTCAGTTTATCTCCCACGCTCCCTGCTCCCAACTCCACCTGGTCTAGCAGAGACAAGCTGCTGAGAGTCAGGCCGGACCCTCACCACCGACTTTGTTCCCTCCAGGCCCTTAGGACTGAGGAGTTCAAGTCCAGGCAGCCAGGCTGTCGGCCCAACCTCTCACCCACAGGCCTACGGTCTCAACTGACAGGTCAGTAAAGTGGGCCAGAACCCGTAGACAGGAATCATGTTGGTGCCATTATGAGAGTATAGCCCCACCTCCGATCTGGTGAGGGTGACCAAGGAGGGCAGTGTCGAGAGACCCCTTGGGAGGACAGGGTGACGCCAGGTCTGGAGGAGGAGCGCTCCCCGGATCAGGGAGGGCTCCCGTCCTTAAGGAGCCCTGGCTCAGCTCTCCCATCGGCCTGCCCTCCTAGTCCCCTCCCCACCTTCGCTCTGACCCCTACTCAGTGGGGTGGCCTCACGTTCACTTCCCTGGTTCCCGAGAGCCCCCTGTCACTGTCTGTAGACTCTCTTCTGGGATTTGCCAATCTACATAGCCTTTGTCCGGTCAGCTAGACGTTTTACTGACTAGACAGCCGTGGGCAAACTACGGTCCGAGGGCCGGATCCGGCCGTTTGAAATGAATAAAACTAAAAAAAAAAAAAAAGACCGTACCCTTTTATGTAATGATGTTTACTTTGAATTTATATTAGTTCACACAAACACTCCATCCACGCTTTTGTTCCGGCCCTCCGGTCCAGTTTAAGAACCCATTGTGGCCCTCGAGTCAAAAAGTTTGCCCACCCCTGGACTAGAAGGAGCTGCCCATAGTCCAGGATGGCCACCCTCTCTGCTGTTCACAGCCCCTCACTCACCTTTTAACTCATTCTTAATGAGGCGTGTGTGTGTGTGTGTGTGTGTGTGTATGTGTGTATGAGAGAGAGAGAGAGAGAGAGAGAGAGAGAGAGAGAGAGAGAGAGAGAGAGGAGCTCCCAATATGCAGTGCCCTGGTGGAGCCTCCGAGTGTGGCGCCTGCCTGCCTCTGCGATGACATGTCTAATCTGCTGACACTGAAGCCTCACCCCTGGCCTGGCTGTAAAGCCCTTCAGAGCATCTCTCCTCCCTGGAGCTCAGTCAAGAGACTTCACTGTCTGCCCTGCTTCTCAGAAACACCCTGATCTGCCTCCCCCCGCCCCCCGGAAACCAGAGCGAGCTTTAAAAGATGTCCATCAGCTGCCTCACACCCCAGCCCAGGCTCGGGGCTTCTGCACGCTTAGAATTACAACCTCAGCCCCGCACCACACCCAGATCGCCCTGCAGGAGATGCCACCTCCAGGGAGGCCCCCAGGGACAGCCGAGAGCTCCTACCCACTGCCCAGGAGGGCAGGCGCACCCCATGGTGCCCCCTTCCCACCCCTCAAAAATGGGTCTTGTCACAATAAGAGCAGGTGCGGGGTGGAGCTGGGTGGGAGTTTTCACGATCACCCTCTTTCCACCCACCCCCACCAGCCTGCGAGGCAGGAAGAGGTGTCAGCACCCCACCCCGCCCCTTTGATCGCTGAAGTTCTGTGGCTGAGAGAGGGGAAGCGGTTTTTCCACCCTCACACAGCCAGGTAGAGGTGGGGGCAGCAGGGAAATCTTGGCATTCAGACGTATTTGGAGCCCTTTCATGGTGACAGGTGAGGGGTGGGTTGAGCAGGGACCACACTCGAGGAGCCTGTACGTGGCTGAGGGGCTAGGGCTGTAACTGGGAAGCCCAGTGGGTATTAGGAGTTGCTCTCCATTCCGACCACACCCCATGGGTTGGCGCCTAGCCTATACCCTGAGTCTCATGAGGATCCATAGCCCACTGAGTCAAACTCCTGGAATGCCCGAGGCTCCCCAATAGCAGGCCCCGGAGGCCTGCACGGACACGTGATCCGTGGAGAGGGGGCTGTTTGTAATAGAGGCTGCTAGCACGGGAAATGGCCCAGGGTTCAACAAGAGATGAGCCATCTGGTCGTCCTGAGGTAAACAATTTACAAGAGACAAGTCAAGCCAGCCTGCTGTTCTGGTTTTTCTTTCGACAGTGGGATGTGTAGTTTCTCTTTCCTCAGGGCGCAGGGTGGAGAGAGAGAGAGAGAGAGAGAGAGAGAGAGAGAGAGAGAGAGAGAGAGAGAGAGAGACCCAGGCACCCTGGCCCCAGCTCAAGTGCCTCCCTGGGGCAGGAAAAGTCAGATTTTTTTTCACACTTCTTTATGCCAGATGGTTAACCCACATTGTAAGGAGAGTAGGTTTTCTCCCAAAGGAACAAACTTATTTTCTAGAATCCAAAACCTTGAATTACTAGAATCTTCAGACTTAAATCCATTTCCTATGGGAAGAAGACCCCCTGCTGGTCTCCCCAGGTATTGCAGCCCTGCTCGACCAGCCTCTGTAAATGCCCACAAAAGCCTTAGAGGGGCTCCGTGCTCATCCTGGGGAGGCAGCCGGTGGAGTCCCAAGCACGCGGGACATCTACGTGGCTTAACAGCCTGAAATAAACAGCTGGTGCTGGAATCGTCATCCTGGAGTTTCCAGAAGTGTTGCAAAACATCCAGGCTGTCTCGGAGTTTGTGTACTACAAGCTGTTTATCAATTAATTCCCTCTTTGCCAAACATTCTTCCTTGGGTCTATAGGGAGATGATTTTGGTGGGAACGCATCTGCAGTTTTGGAATGAAAATCGCCAATTTTGTAATGAAAGCCTCACATTTTGCAATGAAAATTTTGTAATGAATGAGGGCTCGGTTTATAGAGGCTCATATTACAGAAAACGTGTCCGGAACAGGTAGTTCCCACGGGGACGAGGACAGGATTGTACTAAGTTCTGCGCTCATTTAATAAGAAAAAGTGACACCTGGGGACTAGGATCTGGGGACTCTGCAGAGATCTGTGAGATACACATCCATAGAGTCACAGAGTGGTGATGAGTATAAGTTGGGGGGCGGGGGAGAGTCAAAAAATCCAAGTTCAAGCCTAGCCTTTACCTCTTTCTAGCTACTTGACTTGGAGAAGTCCTCTGAGCCTCAGGTTCCTTATTATAAAATGGAAGCCACTGAAATTACCTTATTTTACAGTTTTGAGGACATGCATTCTTCTTCTCACTAAAAGGAAGAACCAAACTATAATTGTCAGATTTTTCTACTGCTTTGTGCTGCTAAGGTTAGGGATGTGAGGTAGTATATTAATTTTCTGTGGCTGCTGTAACTAAGACCATACAGTGGATGGCTTAATTAAAACCACAGAACTGTATAGTCTCACAGTTCTGGAGACCAGAAGGCCATGTTCCCTCTAAAGGCTCGAGGAAAGGGTTATTCCTCACCTCTCCCAGCTTCTGGTGGTGGCCATCACTCTTGGCTCATGGCTGCATCGTTCCAACCTCGGCCGCTGTGGTTACGTGGCATCTCCCTGCGTGGCTCTGTCTGCACGGGCGTTTCCCTCTTGTGATAAGGGCACCAGTTGTAGTGGATTAAGGCTCACCCTAAAGACCTCATCTTACCTGGTTATATCTGCAAATATAACCCTATCTGCAAATAAGGTCACATTCACAGGCGCAAGGTATAGGACTTCAACATATGTTTTGGGAGATACAATTCAACCCAGAACAGGTAGAAACACTTTGTTTAGCCCAGCAGTTTAATGAGATTTTGGATGCGCCAAAGTGGGCCTCACGCATTGGTGGGTCGGGAAGAGAGGCTAGACTGTCCCGAATAAGAACACCCAGAAGTGTGTGTGTGTGTGTGTGTGTGTGTGTGTGTGTGTGTGTGTGTGTGATGCTGACAGCTGGAGAAGGGGAAGGCTTTGGGGGAGGTGAGGGGACAGCACATGAAATTCTCTGGGCAAAGGATAGGGATTCTAGAATTTATTTCCAAGTATGCTCCCCGTGGGTTCCCAGGACCCCAAATTCTGTGGACTTTCTTCCTGATGGCACCCCATTTTCCTTTTGAGGATTTGGTTCTTGCCCGCGGCTGTCGATGTGATGGGACTGGCCCAGAGCCCCATGGGCCCCTCACCAGAGAGAGGCACAGACCCGTGCCCGGCTAAGCAGGCACAGCCTCCCTGGCAGGGCAGGACACAGACCACGCTGGCTTCTCATCCTGTCTGCTGTGAGCCCCCTCGGGCTCCTGAGCCCCTAGTCCAGGCCCATTGGCAGGCCTGGTTCTCTGGATCCATCGGTGGCCAGATCTTTTACACCAGCTCACAACCGATATCTCCAAAGTCAGCTGTTCCGGAAGCCTTGTGTCAGCAAGGCCTTGGGAAGAACAAAAGAACTGGAGCCGTGGACAGATGGGATGAAAGGGAAAAGATAAAAAATTAACATATCGGCACAAAGGTGACTAGAAGAAGCGTTAAGCCCCTAGAGAGCACCCTGGGGGATTGTGGGAGCGCAGGGAGGAGGCGGTCCTGGGTTTCTGGCTGAGGTCTCTGCCTGGTTTAAATATTAAAGGGAGGGGTATCCCGCAAGAAGTCCAGAAGATGGGGGTGCCTCGGCGCTGATGCTTGGGCATCCAATGTCACGTTCCAAGTAGAAAGCCTGGCACACAGAGACCCAGGACGGGGAACCGCTACCGACATACTGCCCTCCGGAGAGTGTGGTCCCCCGCTTTGGGCTGGGACATCACAGCCTGGGCAGATGCCTCCCCCGCTGGGGGCTGGGCCACCGCCAAGCTGAGCTCCTGCACGTAGCTGCTTGGACTCCGTGCCCCTCGGGCTTTCCTGGTTTTCCTGCTTGATGAGGTGAGTTCGCCCAGCCCAGTGGCGATCCCTGTAACAGCCTGGAGTTTCATGGCCCAATGTGCTGAGTTTACAGGGAAGCGCTCCCTGAGGGCTGGGCTGGCTGGAAACAGATGCTTTCCCCTTCCTAAGGCAGTAATGAGGTTCTAATGGGAGGCAGGGGTGCTGTGGGCGCCAAGAGCCCCGAGCTGGGGGTCAGAAGATCTGGACTCCAGCCCCTGCTGGCTCACGAGGCATTCGCCTCTCCCTCATGGGTAACGTGGGGATAAAACGTGCATCTCACAGCATCACTGCTGGGCTACCAAGAGACGTAGAATCGCCCTGAACGCCACACGCTCTAGCTAGTGAGAGAAAAGGCCGGCCTAACTGTAGCTGTCACTCTCACTACCATTAGAACCTGACCTCCCGTGGCAGGCAGAGCATTAAACCCCCAGTGACTCTGACCTGGAACAATCCTCTCCTGTTCGAGTGTGGGCGGAAGCTGTGAATATAATGAGACATGACTCCTCCGATTAGCCTCCTCCAGGAAAAAGAGGCTTAAAGCATGAGAGGGATTCGGTGTGAGGGAGGTTCTTTATTTCCGGCTTTGACGACCAGAGGCCATGTGGTAAGGGAAGCTGGAAGCCTCCAGAAGCTGAAAGTGGCCCTGGCTGACCGCTAGCAAGGAACCTACAGCCACGTGGAACTGAGTGACGCCAACAAGAATGATCTTGGATGTGGATTTGACCCTCCAGACAAGAACTCATCCTGACCAGTACCTTGAATTTCAGCTTTGTGACGCCCTGAGCAGAACCCCCGGCCTCGTCACGCCAGGACGCTGCCCTGCAGAGCTGGGAGCTCCTCCATAGGGACTGTGTGAAGCTGCTAGGTTAGAAGCAATTTCTTGCACGGCGACAGAAAACCAATACCCACTCGATAAAGGAAGCCTTAAAGTGGAAGGCTCCTGCAGGGAGGCTCCTGCCCCCCCAGTGTATCCTAGTGGTTAGAGACAAGGTTCAAATCCTGACTATACTGCTCACCACCTATGTGATGTTGGCCACACTATCTCCCTCACCTCTCAGAGTCTGTTTCGTCATCTGTGAAATGGGCATGGAAAGTAGAGCACATCGTAAGGGCATGTCGTAAACGCTCAAGAAACATGAGCGTTGTATATGTTAATGATTAGAATCCGCCGACAACTAACAGCCATCACCTGTGGTCTTCAGAGCCCTGCCCACACACCAAGGACATGGGAATGAGCTCTGACCTGGGAGTTAGAGGCCACTTGATGAATCAGGACCCCACAAAGAAAGCCCCAACTTTGAAGGAAATAGGTGGCATGTGCATAACATTCTTAGTGGGCACAGCAGGGCGTAGACCAGGCCCCAGAGCTCACAGCTCCCCCGTGGAGTCTGGCTCAGGCCTGGGTGTTGTAGACCCTTCCTCAAGATCCCTCCGCACTGACTTATATGAGGGGGAGATTATTTTTTTAGGATTCTGCTGCTAAGCCTCTGTCTCAAGCCTGAGCTCAAGGCCTTGCCCTTGTGAGCATGAGGAGAAATGGGAAGCCTTGGACACTGCTGGTGGAAATGTAAAACGGTGCAGCTGCTTCGGGAGGTAGTTGTCAGTGCCTCAAATGTAAGCATAAAGCTACAATCCGACCCAGCAATTCCGCTCCTTAGTACACACCCAAGAGAAGTGAACATATGTCCAATAAAGCCTGTACACAAATGCTCTGGGCAGCATTATTCATAACTACCAAGAAGTAAAAAGTTCCCCCGTGTCATCAGCTGATGAATGGATAAACAGAATGTGGTATATCCATACAATGGGCTATGTTATCCGTCCATATAAAGGAATGAAGTAGGGATATATGTTACAACATGGGTGAATCTTGAAAACATGATGCTGAGTGGAAAAAGCCAAAGGTAAAATTTTTCCATGTATATGAAAGTCCAGAACAGGCAAATCCTTAAAGACAGGAAGTAGATTAGTGGTTGCCAGGGACTGGGAACAGAGAGAATGGGAGTGGCTGCCAATGGTACGGCGTTTCTTTTGGGTGAGATGAAAATGTTCTGGAATTATATGGTGGTGATGGCTGCTCAACTTTGTGACTATGCTAAACACCACTGAACTGAACACTTTAAAAAGCGAATTTTATGTTATGTGAGTTATAGCTCAATGTTTAAAAATCAATTTTTAAAAACGTTCTGTTACCAGCTGCAGGGCCTTGCACAGGTGACTTGGTCTGAGCCCCCAATTCCTCACCCTTAGAACAGGACCCGAACCACAGTGCTACCCGTGGGTCTGCTGAGGTCACATAAGCAAATGCAAGAAAGCCGTGCTCAATAAGTGAAGTTTTAGCATCCATGCTAGGATTAGTCCCTGGAAGAGTAGAAGGTCGGGGAGACTTCCCAGAGTCTGCCTCCTCCAGCAGCTCTGCTCCCCTCTCCTGGAATGCCCTGCGTGACCTTCCCTGGCAGGTCAGAACCCACCCTGCCTTCAAGCGCCCCAATAGCTCCTCCTCTGGGCAGCTTTCCTATTCCCAGCAGAGCCCTAGGGCATGCTGTCCCCTCCAGAGGCCCTGGCAAGAGGCGCTGACCGCAGCCTGAGTCACCATGAGTGCCCACATCTCCGGAGCCAGGTCCTCTCCGAGCAACATGACGAGAAGGGTTGTGACTTATGCTGGTGTGCCCCAGATTTCACTCGTTTATCACCCCCACAGTTCTCCCTGGTAATTCGCGTACTGGCTGTATCCAAGTTACTCCATCCTTTCCTTGATATCAACCTCACTTTTCAAAAAAATAAGTGTATTTTAAAAGGACACTTAAGCTTGATGGTAAATGAAGAGCCGGGGTCATTTGCCATCAATAACAACTTAAACAGGAATTACAAAGCAGTCCCACTGGTCACAAGACCCCATTCGGTGCCGGTGGGCCCCGCTGCCACGAAGCCTCTGCCACTCAAGGGGGGAGATCAGTGAGTCTCAGGGAGGCATTCAAGACATTAACAACAAACAGACGTTCTCTTGGCGTAATCGGGACGGAGAGATCTTTGAGAGGGACTTTCTCGCCCTGTGAGTCACTGTGATTTCATGCCTGCACCTCCTAAATCATCTCTCCTCGTCTCCTGCAGGTGGTGACTAAATACCACCTACTCGGGAGGTGTTTTCTGGCCCCTCATCTCTGTGGGTCCACCCCTGCCCCCCATTTCCCAACCCCCCTTCCAGCTTAATTTTTTTAAATATATTTTATTGACTTTTTACAGAGAGGAAGGGAGAGGGATAGAGAGTTAGAAACATCGATGAGAGAGAAACATCGATCAGCTGCCTCCTGCACACTCCCTACTGGGGATGTGCCCGCAACCCAAGGTACATGCCCTTGACCAGAATCGAACCTGGGACCTTTTAGTCCTCAGGCCGACGCTCTATCCACTCAGCCAAACCAGTTAGGGCCCAGCTTAATTTTTTTTTTTATTGAGTATCGATTGCCGTTCGATATTCTACATGCTACATTTTCCTATTGTCCGTCACCCCAGCTGGAATGCAAGCTCTAAGCGGCAGTTTACGGCCAAGGGCCCAGCACTTCCCGAAAGTGCCTGGCACCTAGGAAGCATTCCGTAAATATCTCCTGGACGGACGGACGGATGCATGGACGGATGGATGGATGCATGAATGGATCCGTGGATGGATGAATCTCAGCTCTCCAGCGACTTTGCACTATCTTACACTAGCTTCGCACCAAGCCTTACACGGAGGAGGTGGCCCAGTAAACAATTGCTGAGTGAGAGAGTGAAGGGAGGAATAATGCATCCATGAATTTTTGCCTGGACAGTGAAGCTCCCAGTTCTTGAGACAACCCAGACCTCATGTCTGTATGTTTTCAAAGCCCCCAATTCTAAATTCCTCCTGCAGGCTGTCTCCAGGACTGAAACAACAGAGGCTTTGACAAAAAAAGAGGTTGCGTTCCCCGGCCTCCAGTTTAGATGAAACAGTGATGGCTGACCCGAAAAAGAGAGTTGGGGACCCCATGAAGTTGTGGGGAGCTAGAGGCGTGGGGAGAGCATTTCCCAGGGTTGGTCCCCTACTCGCCCTCCTGCCCAGCGCCCTTGGCACCCTGCCGAGCGGAGACGCCAGCCAGACACACAGGCACGCTGCCCTTCCTAAGTGATCCTAAGCACATCAAGATGGGCACATTGACGCCAGCCGCTCGGAGGGGATCTGGAACAAATTGGGGGGTTGTTAAGATGGACTTGAGCCTCTTCTCACAGGAAAAATATTTATTTCACCGAGCTCTGCTTTCTGGAAAGTTGCGCCTGTAACAATCTGCATCGATCTAGCAGAGTTTTGGCGACTGCTGGCTTTTGTCTCCCCTCCTGTCTCAGGCGGCGTGTGTGTGTGTGTGTGTGTGTGTGTGTGTGCGTGTGTGTCCATGATTATTAAGCAATCAGCCATAAGACACCGCCAGGACACTCTGCTCTACTTTAACCAGAAAAAAGAAAAAAAAAGGACACAAACTGAGTTCATGACATGGGACAGACACAAGACCTGGTGTTTCAGCTGCAAAATACCTGCTTGCAAGAGGCAATTACTTCTTTCCTTCCCTTTTTATCGACTATGCTCCTTTCCCCCCCTAGTTTGTGGGAGAAAATACAGACAAGGATAAGGAAGAGAGTAAACCTCACTCCTCCAAGGAGCCACGATTAGCCTTCAGGGCACAGTTCTTGTCATTTCTTTTCTGCTCTTTGGAGCCTGAGGGTTTGAATTCTGGCCTTGCCACCTGCTGGCTCTGTGAGCCTGACAGTCATGTCACCACTTGGAACCTCTGTTTCCTCATCTGTGAAATGGAGCAAAAACAGTACCTTCCTCCGTGGATTGTTGGGAGGAGTAAACAAGAGAAAGTACATACAGAGCTTAGCAGTTTCCAGCACATACTAATGCTCACTAAATGGTAGCTATTTTGATAGGATAAATATATATAGTTTTCATACCTTCTTTTTCCCTTTTCACTATCCTAATAAGCATTTTTTTTAATAACTGCAAGATATTCTATTGCAGGGCTACACCAAACATTATTTTTTAAATATATTTGTATTGATTTCAGAGAGGAAAGAAGAGGGAGAGAAACATCAGTGATGAGAAACATTGATTGGCTGCCTCCTGCACGCCCTCTACTGAGGATGGAGCCTGCAACCCGGGCATGTGCCCTTGACTGGAATCGAACCCGGGACCCTTCAGTCCAACGCTGATGCTCTACCCACTGAGCCAAACCAGCTAAGGCCCAGACATTATTTTTTAACTGTTCCCTGTGGGTGGAAATAGAGGCTGCTTCCACAGTATTACAGAAACCGCTGTGACAAACTTCTCCAGACTCAAATCTTGGTCTGCATTCGAGGTTCTGTCTCTAGGATGAATAGGATGAATTCTCAGAAGTGGAATTATTTAGTCAAATGGTATGAACACTTCCAAGAACCGCAATATATCATATTTAGCACTGGGAGCTGCTTTCCAGAGAGATGGACGTGTCTGAGAGGCTCCATCTCGCCACAGCCCAGCTGCACTGAGGGTAATTGCCTTTTCGTTGTTGCTAATTTGACAGGCAAAGCGTCATCTCAATTCTTTAATTTCCATTTTTAAAATTTTTGCTCACTCTTTTTCTCATACTGATTTTATTAGCGACAATATGTTGAATGTGCACTACAGGCCAAGCACGGGCTTAGGGTCTTTGTAAACTACCTTCATCACACTCTGGGTAAGCAGTGAAAGCAGGGTCTGAAACAGGCATGTGTGCCCCTGTGTTTATGGCAGCGTTATTCACAATGGCCAAAAGCGGGGAGCAACCCAAGTGTCCATCGACAACTGAGCGGATAAACAAAATGCAGCATATGCTCACCATGGAATATTATTCAGCCTCTAAAACAGCGGTTCTCAACCTGTGGGTCACAAACCCTTTGGGGGTCGAACGACCCTTTCACAGGGGTCGCCTAAGACCATCGGAAAACACATATATAATTACATATTGTTTTTGTGATTAATCACTATGCTTTAATGATGTTCAATTTGTAACAATGAAGTGGGGGGTCACCACCATATGAGGAACTGTATTAAAGGGTCGCGGCATTAGGAAGGTTGAGAACCACTGCTCTAAGAGGAAACGAATTCTCGCTAGAGCACGGATGGACCTTGAAGAGGTGCCGAGTGAAGCGAACCAGTCACGAAAGGACAAGTATTGTCTGACTCCTTATATGAGGGTCCTACAATAGCCAAATTCAGAGACAGAAATGAGCACAGCGGTTACTGTGGGCTGGAGGAAGGGGAAATGGGTACAGAGTGTCAGTTGGGGCGAAGGGTAAGTTCTGAAGACGAACGGCGGTGATGGTTGTACAACAGTGTGACTGTACATGACGCCACAGAACTGTAAAATGGTTAAAATGGTAAATTTAATGTTATGTATATTTTACTACCACCACAACAAAAAATCTCAATCAATCTTCATGCACGTAATCAAAGTACACGTTGTTATTACCCTCCGCCCTTCTTTAAAGGATGATGACACTGCCCTGGCCCGAGTGGCTCAGTTAGTGGAGCGTTGTCCCGTGCACCGAAAGATTGCGGGTTAGATTCCCATTCAGGGCACATCCCCGGGGTGTAGGCTGGATCCCCAGGAGGGGCCATGCAGGAGACAGCCAATCAATGTTTCTCTCTCTTCTTCTCCCTTCCTCTCTCTCAAAAAAAAAAAAATCAATAAAAAGATATTTTAAAAATAAAAATATTTTTAAAATAAATAAAAGATGATGAAACTACTGCTTAGAGAGGTTAACCCCATTCCCAGAGTCACACAGCCTAAAAATAGTGACAGGCTAAGATGCTAGGTCATACCCTTGAAGGCTATATTATCCTACAAGAATTCTGTGGCGGCAGGAGTCAGAGGTAAAATTCAACCCAACTGAAGGTAGCATGTGGAGTTAGCAAGACACCCTGCCAGACTCCGGAGCTGCTGGCCCTGGAAGTTCAGGGTTCAGTTCTAAATTTATTCTCCAACCTCCGTGTGGGTTCTAAATATGGCCAAACAAGTCCTTCCAGCCTAATCAATGACGTGGGTGCGCTGTTTTGAAGATCAAACCCTTTTCCTGCTATGAAAGTAATAAAAGGATGCGCAGTTTGTTTGGAGAGCAGTCTGTTAGCAGCCATCTGGAATGAGCCTGGGCTCGCTGATGGTGGACACATGTGGCTGTTGACTGATTTCGCGGGATTAAAACCGTTTCCTAAACCCAAGCCTGAATTTCTCCTCCTGAATGAACCTGAAACAGCCCCTCCGGAAATAGCAAGGCAAAAACTTCCAACCTGAACCAAACATAAGATTTCCCTAAAATTACTAAATAAGACAAAATGGGGCTCTTTAGATAGTCTCCAGGCTGGAGAGAAAGAGCAGGGTCTCTGGGGACCCCCAGGCTGAGTCCCCACTTCCCTGGGAAGGTGCTGGGGGGCGGGGGGGAGGGCGGGGGCTGACTGGCCCATTACCCCTTCTCAGACATGCTGCCTCCACTGAGGTGGAGTGGGCCTGTGACCCCCGTGGTCTGGCCACCAATGACTGAACAAGCCCTGAACACTGAACCCAGGAGAGACCACCACTCACTGCCCAGAAACATACACCTTCTGGCGCTTGGCCCAAAAGGATGAGCCTAGACATCATATTGCCTCCCCCGGGAATGTAAATAAGAGGTACAGGACAGCCCTAACCGGTTTGGCTCAGTGGATAGAGCGTCGGCCTGTGGACTCAAGGGTCCTGGGTTCAATTCTAGTCAAGGGCATGTACCTTGGTTGTGGGCACATCCCCAGTAGGGAGTGTGCAGGAGGCAGCTAATCGATGTTTCTCTCTCATCAATGTTTCCCACTCTCTATCCCTCTCCATTCCTCTCTGTAAAAAAAAAAATCAATAAAATATATTTTTAAAAAGACAGATACAGGACATTGCAATTGGTGCAGATACTAGAGCTGAAAGTCATGGATATATGGAGTTGGAATGGCCACTCTGCGGGCACAAGCACACAGGTGTTCGTGGAAGAGGGGTAGGTGCCGTGGCACTCTGGATCACAGTGATAGTCTTGTGTGGCTGGATCAAACTTCACCTGAAACCTACCCTACCACTGGACTTTTCAAATTCATTTTATTAGATTTTCTGGGCTTTGATTTTCATGTTTTTAAAATATATTTTTATTGATTTCAGAGAGGAAGGGAGAGGGAGAGAGAGAGAGATAGAAACATCAATGATGAGAGAGAATCATTGATTGGCTGCCTCCTGCATGCCCCACACCAAGGATCGAGTCCAAAACCTGGGCATGTGCCCTAACCAGGACTCGAACCATGATCTCCTGGTTCATAGATGGACTCTCAACCACTGAGATACGCCGGCCGGGCTTGATGCATTTTTTTTTAATAACCAAAAGGAACATGTCTATAACCTTCCAACGCCTCCCTTTTTACCTGAAATTGTTAGAGTAGACTGATGATCCACAGACCCAAGCAGGCACACCCAGCGGGCAGAAGCCTTTGGGAGAGTTTGGGACACAAAGCAGTGTCCCTGCAGGTCCCAGGGACGAGCTTCCTTTTCCTGCCCGAGGCCCTGGGAGGAGGGACGAAGCGGTTAGGCCTTTGCTGCAGGAACACGCTGTCCTCACGCCGACCCTTCCAGCCTCAGAACTGCTGGTATCAGACTCCCTGGAGGTTGGACAAAGGGTGAAGCCAGGAACTCCTGAGGCTGCAGGGCAGGGCAGGGGCCTGGGAGAGAGGGGCAGGCTGCGAGGGAGCAGAAACATGTCCTTGGTTTCCCTTGGGCCCTTGCAGCACAGCTGTTGTCCACAGTGAGTTTAGCTGACCATGGGGACGAATAGCATTCATTAGACAGGCAGTGACCCAGTACTATGGGGGAAGGGGGGGGGGGGTAAACTGAGTCTCATTGAGGGGAAGTAGCTTAGCCGTGAGTGGTGGCTCTGGGATTTGAACCTGGGCCTGATGGGCTCCACGTGTGGCACCTTTTCCACTATCTGCCCTCGAACTTCCCTTCCGGCTGGTTCTGCAATCAGCAGCCCCTCCAGACGTCCCTCCTCGGCTGCGAGGAGCTCACGGCTGATGAGGAAAAGGATTAGCCGCAAACCTGCCTCTCCCTCCAGCCGCCGCCAGACCCACCGGAGGCGTGGGTGTGTCCGCCCACCTGGGAGCATCTGCTTTTGTCCTCAGATCCCCCAAAGAAGGGGAAAGCCAGAAAGAATTAAAGTGAACTTCCACAGGAAATACATAAGCCACGAGAACTGGCCACATCTGTGAAACTGAGCTCTCAGAGCCAGGCGCTGGGCCCGGTGTGAGCCCGGGTGCTGGACATCAGGAGCTGCCATAACGGCTGCAGGGCTGCGCCGGGGAGCTGCTGGAGGCGTGGAGGCCCAGCCCCCTTCGGCGGTGCGTCCTCCAGGGCCCACCCGGGACCCTCCTCTCGGCTGCCAGCACCGCTTCCCCCGTTGGCTCCTTGCCTCTTCCCAGGGGCCCAGGGGAGACAGCTGAACCGGAACCAAGATACGGATTCGAGTCCTCGTCCCACGTTCACTGTGTGACTTGGGGTAAGTCCGTGCTCCTCTCTCAGCCTCAGTTTCCTCACCTGTACAATGGGGGCTTGTGCTAGACCGACGTTTTCAAACTGCTGATTGCACCCGTGTGTGTGCTGTGAGCTCAACGGACTGAGTCCCGACAGGCATGTATTGCTGTTATTCGGCCTCCACGGTGAGGGGTACACCCCATCCTTCCTGGGGACGGCCATGTGCTTCTCCGATCCCACCGGGCACCTTGCTCGGAGCTGCTGCTGGGCGAGCGTGCTCACTGGTTAAGTGACTCGGGCTCTCTGCTGTTTCTCTGTGCATCGTCTGCCAGCCAGGAGTGTGGCTCGGTCAGAACGAGGGTCAGGCAGCCCGGTCCATCCTGACTCCAGTGTGGCTGCCTCCCCAAGCCTCTGCTTCAGCATCCGCCGTAGGGAGTAACCCATGTGCTTAACTGCATCTGTTTTGATTATGAGGAACTGCATGCTGTGGGTCAGGGGCCTGCACAGGACAGCGGCCACTCACAGTGGCTCAACCAGCCACTCCATGTGTTTAACCCCATGACCTCATAGGCCCGTCCTGTGAATTTGAATTGAGATAAAACATGCAAAGCTCCCTGCTTTGTGGGAAGCACATGGTGAGCCCTCAAACCACAGGCTCCCTGAGGTCAGGGCAGCCCTCGGTACCTTCCCACCGCCGAACCAGCAGCCGGGTCTTGGGCACCGATTTTGTGACGGATGGATTGGCTGGGGCTGAGCTGGGAGAATCATGGATATCAGAGCACTTAACCTCTCCTTTCTGGCTTCCTCCTGCTGGTTGCCAGCCCTCTCTTCTCCCCTCCTGGACAGCCCTGGCCCCTGGCCCCAGCATCACCTCCACTGGAGAATGGGTGTTTGGCAGAGCACATGACTGGGTTTTATGATATTTAAGGTGGGGCAACAAAGGCCCATTGAGGTCTCTGTGGACAGACCAGTGGTTTGAGGGTCACTGAGCCAGAGCCAGGTCAGCGGCCGAGCTTCCTGGCTACCCTTGACCTCGGGGTCTTCCTGATCCAGGGGCAGCAGCCGTCTGGAGTAAGTCTCCACTGAAGGACAGACCTCCTCTCAACGCTCCAGTCAGGCAGAACCCCACAGGAACGTCGGGAGGGTTGGGTCTGAGGTCCTGTGTGACAGTAGGCAAATGACGCCGGCTCTCAGAGCTTCGTTCCCGTATCTCCCTCGGCTCAGAACGGAACTTACAAACTGGTTTGGGCTTGTGTTCTAACACCACTGGCGGGAATGGGTGGCTCTGATGAAGTGTCGAGATGGATCCTGAGGCTCTGTTTTGCTCCTGGGGAAAGGGTGCTGGATTGATCGTCAATGTCTGCCATGAGTTGAAGGATGCGCATGGATAGTCTGGTGTCACACACTTACTACCCCAACCAGAAGCGCTCCAGGGCTCCTCAAAGTGTGAAATGGCTCTGGTTCTTAAGGTTCCACTGGATCACGCGGAATGTAAGCTCTCGCTGTGGATTCGACCTTTTCTCTAACGCCCCCGGCTTTCCCCTGGGCAGGGACGCAGCCCCGCTTTTCCGTGCACATGGTGGCAGCCCGTTCCGACCACCGTATGGCACAGCCTCAGTGACTGGCTCGGCCAGGAAACCTCCCGGGCCAGGTCGCTGGGAATCAGCCCTCAGACCCCCGCCCCCACTGGATCCAGCCAGACCTGAAGCTAAACCTAATCCTACACGTTCACGTTCCGTGAGCCAATACATTGTCTTTTTTTTGCTTAAGCCAGTATTAATCAGCATTTCATCACTTGTAACTCAAAGAGTCCTAATGTGCAAATTCTTTCTTTTCCCCAGTCAGGCCCAGAATGGGCACCAACGAGGGTTTGGCTAACATGACAGTGAGAACATCTGGGGCTTTGCTTTTCTTTCCTTTCTTTTTTTTTTTTTAAAAAAAATCCATCCTGGACAAGAGGCCTAGAATGCAGGAAAAAGAGACCAATTTCTTCAAATGTAGAAGCTGGGAGGCCGGGCGTCCGGAGGGGTCTGTGTGATACCACGGCCCCGGCTTTGGATGCGTAGAGTCAAAAAGAGGGCCAGTTGTCCGGAACATCCTTCTCTTCCCCGCAAAACAACGTTTTCATGAATGCTTTTTCCTTAGCTTCCTGGGGCACTGACTCTAGCGTGGTTAACGTTTGTTTAAAAACATTGACATAAATCATAAACACCTTTGAGAGGGACCATTAACCATCAACCAGCAAAGTTAATATCCCGCCACCCCCCCCGCACCACCCCCCCAACTCCTCCAGCTAAATGGCCTGGAACCTCCACCCCATCCCCAGAGGAAACGTCCCTGCCTTGTCCTGAAACATTTCAAAATTGGGTTTCTGCGTAAGTTCCTGACGTATCCTCCTCCAAGCTCAGCGAGCTGGCCGGCTCCTTCACAGTGAGGGGACCGTGACGTGGAACTAACAGCTCTGGGCATTTCTGGAGTCTGGCTTCAGACGTTTTCTCTGGAGCAGATTCTTCTCTGCACCTCCCCCACCCCCCACTTTCCCTCACCCCGCTCCCAGCGAGCATCCAAGAACCTGAAAGGCACAGCAGCAGTGGGAGAAAAGTGAAGGCTTTAGAGCAGCGGTTCTCAACCTGTGGGTCGCGACCCCTTTGGGGGTCGAACGACCCTTTCACAGGGGCCGCCTAAGACCATCGGAAAACACATATAGAATTACATATTGTTTTTGTGATTAATCACTATGCTTTAATTATGTTCACTTTGTAACAATGAAATTGGGGGTCACCACAACATGAGGGACTGTATTAAAGGGTCACGGCGTTAGGAAGGTTGAGAACCACTGCTTTAGAGGCAGATAGACCTGGGGACGGATCCTAGCCTGACACACACTTGCTGTGTCACCATGGACAAGCTGCTTAACCTGTATGAGCCTCAGATTTCCTTTCTGTAAAATGGGCATAATGCCACCCACTGAAGGGCTGTTCTGAGGATTCGATGTTACAGTGCTTGCACTGCGCCTGATTTAGTAGCAAATGGTACTTGTAGTTGTAATATTTATGTCTTTCTCATTTTGATCAGCTTCAGGGGTGGGCAAACTTTTTGACTCGAGGGCCACAATGGGTTCTTAAACTGGACCGGAGGCCGGAACAAAAGCATGGATGGAGTGTTTGTGTGAACTAATATAAATTCAAAGTAAACATCATTACATAAAAGGGTACGGTCTTTTTTTTTTTTTTTTTTTTAGTTTTATTCATTTCAAACGGGCCGGATCCAGCCCGCGGGCCGTAGTTTGCCCACGGCTGGCTTAGACCATGGCGGGAAGGAAGGAGGATGGAGAAGAGAAGAGAAGGGTGTGTAGGACATCCTCAGAGCTTCTGCATCATTCTACCGTGGGGGCGGGTCACCACCTCCCCAGCCCCTCTAGTTTGGGAGTTGCCCTTTTTAGCCCGCCAGGTCAGCCCCCGGAGGCTGTCTGCTTTATCCTTTCAGAAGACTGATTGATCTCTTTCTTCCCCACGTGGGGAAACTGAGGCTGGGCCTCGGCCCAGATCCCAGAGTCCACTGGCAGGGACTGAGCCGTGGCGGGAGCTCTGGCCACCGGGTCTGCGGGACTTCGTCACCGTCGCCTGGACAGGCTGCGACAATTGTTGCACACCCTCGCTGCTCTCCGTCTCTCTGTCAGCACAGTTAGCACCACCATCCCCAGTGTCGTGTGCGATCGATTCAGGAACAGGTGATGGTTAGGAAACCTGGCTGCACTGTCCTCTTTGCCTGGCGTGAAGCAGCCCTCCCTTCTTGGTCCTCAGACGTCCACCCTCCTGGAAGACTGGGTTACGCACCGAGGGCTGCAGGGCGCACCACGCAGCATGCAGTTCCTCGTAATCAAAACAGCGGCAGCAGACCTAACAGCCACCCCCGTGAGAGAGCTGATGCCAGGAAGGCAAGCAGTGGCCAGGGCATCGTTTTGGTAGCTTTTTGAGAAACAGTTTCTAAAAGCCCATTAGTGCCTTGGCCAAGTAGCTCAGTTGGTTAGTATCATCCCATTATGCCAAGGTTGCTGGTTCAATCCCTGGTCAGGGCACATACAAGAATCGACCAGTGAATGCGTAAATCAGCGAAGCAACAAATGGATGCTTCTCTCTCTAAAAATTCAATTAAAAAATTTTTTTAAGACCATTAGCTCCTAATTAACATGGCAAAGGCATAGAGTTTTCCCTCGTTGTTGAGAAAGTAGAAAGGTCTTCCTTCAATACCTCGGGCAGGAGCCCACGCATAGAGGGCAGGACACCACTCTGTCCTTCTTGGTCTCGGCCACAAAGGACAGGAGCATGGAGGAGGGTGGTGGTGAAGAGTATGGACTCAGGGTTACCTGGGCTCAAATCCCAGCTCTACCACTTATTAGCTGTGTCACCATGAGCAAGTTATTTTGCTTCTCTGTGCCTCGATCTTCCCATCTGTAAAGTGGGACTATGAGAACTTCCTGGAAGAGTTGCTGTGAGTATTAAATGAGTTGGTGGGTGAGGTTCTTAGAATGGGCCTTGGTGGATAACAGGCATTCTGCGTGTCTGCTGTTTCTGTGTATTTGTGTTTTTTTATACAAGTAGAGTCAGCCCCCAAGGCTGGGGTTGCACTGCCCCTCCCGGGGCTCGAGGGGGAAGCTGCATTGAGACTACCAGCCACCAGTGTAGGGTGGGGACCCTGGAGGTGCAGCAGGTTGAAAGGCAGGAAGCTCTGATGTTCTACTTTCCCTGGCTACACAGGGTGCCCCCGTGGTCAGGATAGGGCTCCACACGTGCCCACTCCGGTGTGGACACAGTTAGGATGACAGCCATTGTGACTGCGGCAGGGCCTGGCGGTGACAGCCCGGGTCGGGGGCCCGATGCAGTGGGGACGAGGGTTCAGAGCCCAGGTGGAGACAAGTGGGCCGGGCAGGGCTCCAGGCCCCAGCTCCTCCAGCTGCAGCCACAGATGCCGGGAAGGCAAGCAGTGACGGGGCCTCAGACATGGCTGCAGACCCCGCCTCGTTCCCCCGCTGGGGCGTCTCATGGTCAGCACACCTCCGGTCACACAGACTCAACGGTGCCCCCTAGAGAGAGGCTGAGGAGGCAGCGGAGGAAACCTGAGCTGAGCAGAACCTAAAGGCCTGAAGTGCTGGGTCAGATTAAATGGACCCGATTACACTGAACCTGGTGTTTTCCTTGTCGCCCTGGGACTGGGGTTTGTGAGAAAGCTCAGCTCAATTACAGGAAACAAAGAGAAGACATTTCTCTCCACACACGCACGCGGCAGTGTGAGTGAACGGCCCCGTCCGTTCAGCAGGCAAGAAGCCGCTAGGTTTTGGGGTCCTGTGTGAGGCAGCAGCTCTGCACCCATGGACCAGTCACTTAACCCTGATGTGTGTACCCTCATCTAAAAAAGGGCATAATAACCACACCTTTCCACCTTATGGGTTCATTGCAAAGACCAAGAAAACGAGTAAACGAATGGATGGATGGATGGATGGATGGATGGATGGGTGGGTGGGAGGGAGAGACCACTGGTTGGATTACAGATTCAGGCAAGAAAACCGGAGGGGCAGGATGGAATGAAGCCGTGAGGAGCTCTCACTGAGCAGCTGCCACAAGGCCTTGCCCGTGCCTTTGGGAGGGCCCCTCACCAAGGGAACCCCTACCTCCATCCTCACTTCACCGGCCGTTCTTCCTGAGGCTCACGGACCAGGGCTCGGAGCCGCAGGGATGCTCAGCATCCTGTGCCACCCCCACACTGAGATCTGCTGTCCCTTCTTCATGGGTTATGTTCCCCCTGGGGCTGCTGTTGCCCAAAAACTGGCCGGGCTTGGCGCCACGGAGACAAACAAGCCGATAGCCACAGCATCTGATAGCCCCAGAACCTGACCCTCGTGGGAGAGCCACAGCCAGCTGGCATGGGTACCACGGCCTGGCCGCAGCTCCTGGGCAGTCAGTCCTGGGAGTGGCAGGACAGAGGGGAGGGGTCAGACTTCAGCCTTCACGTGGTCACGGATGCCCGACTGCGTCAGGAGAATAAACGCAGGCCTGGACACACATCACAGGACCCGGGAGCCTTCACAAATACGCTGTCCACACTCCCTGCCCGGGTCTGTGTGACCCCCCAAACCTGAGCCTGACCCCTCATGTTGAACCAGGCTTGACTGCCCGTAGAGGCGCCCATCTGTCCCCCATCTCATCGGGGGCTGGAGCCACTGGAGCAGAAGGGCCACAGGGGCCACAGGGACCGTCGTCTGGCCCTCCCTCCCTCCCTCCCTCCTAAGTTGGGGATGTGAATCAGACCCTGCATGTCCACAGGTATGGAGACTGGTTGGCAGCAGGTTGGGGTTTGGGGGTAACCCCAGCCCCCCTCCTGAGTCCTCCCCACTCTAGCTGATCCCACAGCCTCTTGGATGCTGGGCACAGGGGCCCCCCAGTTGCTCTGAGAGGCAGGTACTAGGAGCAGGCTCCTGCCCAGCGTGCATCAGGCAAGTCAGGAGCCAGGCTGCTGACCCACAGCCAGGAGGCTGTAGTGCTATTTCTCTCATCTTATCGGAGTCCCCCCCCATCACCACCATGACAACAATGATCAGCATTAATGAAACCCTCTGTGCCACTAGCCCAGGGATCCCCACAAACCCCTGCCCGCAGGTAGGTTATGTGATAATAATCCCTGTTGGGCACAGGGGCGGGCTAAGGCCCCGCTGGTCAGTGGAGGAGGCAGGGCTTGAACCCAGGCAGCCTGGCTTGGAGGCAGTGCCCCCCGTGACGTGGCCGGCTCCTCCACGCTGGCCAGCCACCCGGCAAAGCTCTGCAGGCTGGCTTTGCCCTCCGGGAACCCCCGTCTCCCCAGAGGCCTCCAGCCCACTCGCTGGCCGGGGCAGCTCCAGGCTCGCCCTGCTGACACAGCAGCTATTTCTTGGCCCCAAAGCCGCAGTTGTTGGAAATTACGATCCTTCCTTCCTGACTCCGAGCTCACGGCTCCAAGAGGCTCCTAATGCGCACGTCCCCCATCATCCAGAGCAACTTCTTTCCATGGCCACGACCCAGGCGTGTGGAAATGCACGCCGCCGCGCACCACGCGCAGCAAGCTCATTTGTCTCTGTCAGGCCCCGCCAGGACGCTCTGCCTCGCCGTCAGCCCGCGAGGGGCTTGGCCAGGCCTGGCCCGAGCAGTCCGGGTCCGAGGACCCCACGGAGTGCACCACGACGTGAGCATCTAATAGCGTTGTCTCAATGCCGAATAAATCACACCTTCACGGGCCATTTTCCAATTTGTAGCCCAACGTCGCCTAAAACGTTACCAGCTGCAGGGAGGAGATGTGTGCCTCTGGCACGCGGCTTCCTACCCGTGGGAGAGCCGGGCACGGGTGATCAGAGGCAGAACACAGCTTCGTGTTTGCCACTCGAAAAACAAGATTCCTGCCCGGCCGGTGTGGTTCAGTGGTTGAGCATCGACCTATGAACCAGGAGGTCACAGTTCAATTCCTGGTGAGAGCACATGCCCGGGTTGTGGGCTCAAGCCCCAGTGTGGGGCATGCAGGAGGCAGCCGATCAATGATTGTCTCTCATCACTGATGTTTCTCTCTCTCTTCCTCTCCCTGCCTCTCTGAAATAAAAATACTCTTTTTAAAGAAAAAGAAAAAGACAAGATTCCTCCCCCCACCTTTCTTTGGCCTCTTGGGGGACAGGCATCTGGAGAGGTGTGGGCCAGAAGCATGTCTCACATGACTGGGATTCTGGGACAGAAACTGTGGCAACTCCATGCTCTTGGAATGGGGTTGGCTGGCCTTAAAGCCTTACCAGCTTTGGAGTCAGAAAGAAAAGGGTCCGACCCCCAGATTTGCTATTTATCAGCTGTGTGACCTTGGGCAAACTGTGTGACCTTGGGCAAGTCATTTCACCTCTCTGGGCCTCAACTAAGTAATCATAGCACCCCCTTCCCAGATTGGGGAGGGGGCTAAAGGGGAGAAGAAGAGAAAGGAGCTTAGAGTGTGCTTCAGGGGTCCTGTGGTAAGGGGAGTGTTAATAACAGCTAATATTTATTAGGGGAGTTCGTGAATTGAACAGTATCCCCCAAATATGCATGTCTCTCGGGGTCTTAGAGCATGACCTTTGGAAATAGAGTCTCTGCAGATGTCATTGGTTAAGATGAGGTCGTATTGGACGAGGTGGTCCCAATCCAGGGCCTGTGTCCTTGGGGAGGAGGATAGGACACAGAGGAGGGCCTGTGAAGGAGCGACAGCTGCTCACTCACCTGCTCTCTCCCCAGCAGACCAGGCGGGGCCCGGCCACATCAGTGGTGCTGGGAGCCCTCTGGCCTGATCGGCGCCCTCAAACGATTCCCAGGTCATCCCTGCATTTACCCTACCTGGGTTTTATGCAGTTGCTGCTGCTAAGCAGTAGAAGGGGGAGAAAGTAGCAAAATACAGGCAAAACCATCCTTACGACGCAACCCAACAGCAAAGATCCGTCCCCACCCCACACCCCCCGCCGGGTCAGGAGTGTTTTTCCACCAGGAAACCAGAACAGTTCATCTGAGTTTCTTCACCCTTTGTCCCAAGACGCAAAAATGTCAGAAATGTCAGAAATGTCCCCCCTCTGGCCTGAGGGACACAATCTCGCCCTCGTGGTCCACTTCCTGCACCGGCCGAGGGTCGGGGTGAAGACCACTGGCCGGAGAGGCAGGACAGTGGGGTGGCTCCTGCTGGGCCACGTGCTTAATGCGGGGGTGGGAG
The DNA here is from genome assembly GCF_964212035.1 of Myotis nattereri. Lineage (NCBI taxonomy): Eukaryota > Metazoa > Chordata > Mammalia > Chiroptera > Vespertilionidae > Myotis > Myotis nattereri. The sequence continues at coordinate 12,151,358 of NC_138083.1, read as the reverse complement.
TGGCGCCAGTTTTCTTCGCTGTAAACTGGGGGTGATAATGCCTGGTCGTCATCTCACAGATTAAGCTGGAGCAGGTCGTACAGGGCTATTTTCCTCTGTCTCCCCTAAGGGGTCAGCAACGTGAGAGCCAGGCCTCTATCTGTGCCTCCAGACCCTACTTTATAACACGGGGACTTGGGCTGTGGGTAAATCCATTTGTATCCACGGACCACCAACTGCAGCTCCACACCATGCCAGTTTCTGGGAGGTTATTTTATATATATATATATATATATAATTGATTTCAGAGAGGAAGGGGAAGAGAGATAGAAATATCAATGATGAGAAAGAATTATTGATCGACTGCCTCCTGCACACCCCCTACTGGGGATCAAGCCTGCAATGGGGCATGTGCCCTGACCGGGAATTAAACTGTGACCTCCTGGTTCATAGGTCGACGCTCAACCACTGAGCCACGCCGGCTGGGCTCTGGGAGGTTATTTATAACTGTTAACACGGATGCTTAGCCATACCAGCAGGAGCCATTGAGCATTGGGGGCTCGCATTGAGCATTCGCTACGTGCTTTGTCTTAGTTAATTCTCACAATAAACCTGCAAGATGCGGATCATTAGAACCCCCGTTTTCCAAGGAAACTCAGTTCAGCGGGAGTAACTGGCTCGGGACCCCACTAGTTCAGCTGGACTCCCTTTCAACTCTGCCTCCAAAGCAGATCCCGCTGCCCGCAAGTACCACGGCCCAGTGGGTGGCTGCGGCGAGGCCAGACCCCGCATAGATATGACATTCCTCACACAAGCTTGTATTTCTAATGCCCGACACCGGGTCGAACAATCCATACGCCTTATGTCGCTGAGACCTCATACAACCTTCCTGAGAAGCCATCGTCATTATTATCCTGTTCATACAGATGAGGAATCGAGGCCCAGGCAGTGACAAGGATGGTGGCACGAGTAAGCCAGGAGCAAAAGCTGGCCTTCCTGACTCCACATCTAAGGTTTTGCCCCCACCCTTTTCAAAATGGGGCTGGATACCATGGGTGCTAAATCCATGCACAGCCAAGGGTGTTGGGGAAGAGATCCCAGGGGGCTTCCTGGAGGAAGAGGATCACAAAGGATGCGCAGAACCTGCCAGGCACAGAGTTCCTCTCTGCAGACACCTGAGGGCATTTGACAGGAACCTGGGAGCTGGAAGGCCTCAGCCCCATCCTTCTGAAACGTAGCCCCTGGCACCTCATTCCCCCGAGGGCCGCAGGAGGAATGTGTCCTGCCTCCCACCCCGCCCGCCGCACAGGCTTGTCTGCATGCCAGGCCAGGGCTGGCCCCGCGCCCTGTGCACTTCTCTCTCCTTTGTTCCTCAGGCCTCAGGAAGGAAGGTCCAGAGCCAAGGTGATCGTGGGGCTCGCATACCTTAGGGGAGGGCTGGGTACACAAAGCACAGGTTATTCGTTGCGGCATTATTTGCGATCACAAAGGCCTGGACCCGATCTCACGTCCATCCACAGGAGACTGGATGGAGACACTCAGGCACAGCCACATACCATCCAGGGTCAGCCGGGGCAGAGTGGGAGGGCCTGGGAGCGCCAACAGCTGACATTTGGGGAGAAGTTTACATTTACAAGGGCAGGGCCTCATTCACGCGTATTAACCCACACATCAACCTCGGGGGGGCGGGACCGTGATCATCGCTTTAAAATGAGGAAGCTGAGGCGTGGAGAGGTCGAGTCCCTGGCACCAAGACTGATGGCTACAAACGGGGCAGCTGGGATTTGGGTCAGGCAGTGGGTGTCAGAGCCACGCTCAGGACCACTCTGCCCCACGGCCTCCCTCCCCCGCCAGGAGCACCCCAGAATCTGGGAGAGAAGAGAAACACGTGGACAACCTTCGCACTCCCGTCCTGCGCTGGCCTGACAAATGGATTGCGGTAACTCAGACGCTGTGGTAGCCAATTTCTCTCTCCGCTCCGTGATGGCCAGCAGGCCCATTGATTCATTTTATAGCCTTTCCTGGAGTCAGGACAAGGAAAACGAAACGATCCGCAGGACCCCTTTCATCACCAGCAGCCGGGTTTCACGGTGGGGGCGGAGGAAGGAAAGAAAAATCACTTTTTCCCCCGCTTTGAGCTCATCAACAGAACTCAAGGCCAGGCGGCCAACATGTTGGTGTTGAGAAAAGCTGTTCTCAAGCAGAACTAATTGGCAACAGAAATGGAATTTTCCCCCCAAAAAGGATAAACATGCTTTATCCCTGGGAATTACCCTGCGGAATAGGTATTCCAGACACGTTGTGTGCAGCTACCCGCGTGCGGCCGGCAGCCTCAGCCAGACGAGGCCAAAGGGCCCCATGTGTGCTCACCATTCATCCAGGTCGGCCTATTTTGCACTAAAGACGCTCACCTAGGTCAACGGCCCAAACCAGTGCAGCCCGGCGCGGACATGGCTCTCCTCTGGCCCGGCATCACGTCCCTCCTCGAGGAGTAGCAGCTGGCTTTGGGGTCGCCCAGACACTGGTTTGGAGGGGGCTGACCCTCCCCCTCCCCCTCCCCCTTCTCTGGGGACTGCCTGGCAGGCTTCCGCCGAAGAAGAGCATACTCCAGGGCTATTTCAGGAATGGGCACACAGCCTGAGAAACAATAGGCACGAGAAAAAGAAAAAGAGAAAAAAAACACTGGACGAGGCTTGCGGGAAGGGGAGCTCTGCCATTTTAGAGGTGCAGAGAGGCGGTCGCACAAAACTCAAGACAGCAGCTACTGCCGAGGAAAGGAGGACATAAATGCATGTAAATAATGTCAGCTTTCCGGTTCTCAGCGGCAGAGGGTGTACAGGTGTTTTTTATTTTACAACTGGATATGGTGAGACTTCGAGGGAAGGGTAAAGGCGGCCGTTCAGGCGCCTCTGTCAGTGTCTTGTGATGAGACGATGATTAGTTCAATTATGGACCTGAGGTCCATGTTTTCAAGTCTTGAGGGAAGCTCTCAGACCTGGATTTGGGGATCAGGGATCTACAGGGACCCCTCTCCCTGGATAAGTGAGCAAAAGACGTGAAGCTGTTCCTCTGCGGTTAACTGGGGACAAGCCTCTAGGGTCCCTGGTGGGTGGAAGCGTCCAATGGCATGTTTAGAGGGATCGCATGCCCCCTTCCACCTGCAGGGCCTCCCCTCCCCTCCCCTCCCCTCCGTGGGGTGAGTGTGGAAGGCGATTCGGGCCTGGTCCTCAGAGGAGGGCTTCCTGCACACTGGGCGGGGGACAACACAGGAACAGCCACCTGACACCACAGAATCCAAGTCCCATGACCTGCCTGACTCCTGGGTTTATCTGGAAGAGGATGTGGTGTCCAGGGCCCTCCACGCCCACCTGAGACAGACACTGACTCTCACTGTGATGCAAACGGAAGGGCCACTGGATGGATGAGCTGTGTATACGTCAATGAAACACAGGCATGCGCTAGAGCAGCGGTTCTCAACCTTCTGGCCCTTTAAATACAGTTCCTCATGTTGTGACCCAACCATAACATTATTTTCGTTGTTACTTCATCACTGTAATGTTGCTACTGTTATGAATCATAATGTAAATATCTGATATGCAGGATGGTCTTAGGCGACCCCTGTGAAAGGGTCGTTCGACCGCCAAAGGGGTTGCGACCCACAGGTTGAGAACCGCTGCGCTAGAGGTTCCCTATGATTCTAATTCAGGATTCTCCCCAAAAGTCTGGCTGTCTTGTCACCCTTAGCAACATAGCAAAGCAAGTATGTCCACAAGTATGTGTTGAGTGCCTAGTATGGGCTATAGCATTGCATAAAACAGCCCACCACCCCCCGCCCCGCAAAAAAAATCCCTGCCCTCAGGAAGCTTACATTTTAGGGGACATTGAAGAAAAGAAAAATATATAGTATATTGGATGACGGATGATCAGTGGTGAAAAGTCAGCCAGTGGAGATCTGGACAATGAGTGCCCCAGGCAGAGGGGAAAGCAAGTGCAAAGGTCCTGAGGCAGGACTGTGCCTGGCACAATTGAAAACAGCAAGTGCAGTGAGGGGGTAAGTGAGGGGATGACCTCCAGATCCTACAGGACCTTGTTGCCATGGCGAGCACTTTGCCTTTTACCCTGGGTGAGGTGGGAGCCAGGACTTGGGAGACGATGGTGTCCTGAGCAGAGGAAGGACAGGATCTGATTTCCTTTTTTTTTTTTTTTTTTAAATATATTTTATTGATTTTTTACAGAGAGGAAGGGAGAGGGATAGAGAGCTAGAAACATCGATGAGAGAGAAACATCGATCAGCTGCCTCCTGCACACCCCCAACTGGGGATGTGCCCGCAACCAAGGTACATGCCCTTGGCCGGAATCGAACCTGAGACTCTTCAGTCCGCAGGCCGACGCTCTATCCACTGAGCCAAACCAGTCAGGGCTGATTTCCTTTTAACAGGACCTGACTGGCTGCAAGTGGAGAACGGCAGGAGGAGAAGCAGAGACCCCAGTGAGGAGGCAACTGTAATGGTCCAGAGAAAGATGATGGCCACTTGGGCCGGGCGGATGCAGTGGAGGAGACAGGAGGTAGTTAGCGTCCAGTTACAGGTGGCAGGTAGAGCCGGTCAAATTCTTCTTACTGCAGAGTGGAGGCAGCTGGGCTCTACTCATGTTTTGGGATCGAGAAAGTTGGAGAGCTGGTTAGCAAGTGGAGATGTGGTTGTCGAAAGGGCTTTCTTCTTACCACCTCCTGGGGCTTGTGTCATGCCGGCATTGAAAGGAATGGTTTGGGTCTTCGTGAGCTAAGAGGGCAAACACCCGGGACACATGGGCAAGTGAAGAAAGGGAGAGGCAGCGTGCAGGGGAAATGGTCTCGCTTTCGGAAACCATGAGTAGGAGTGAGTGAATGGTCTGGACAGTGGTCGGCAAACTGCGGCCCTTGAGTGTGGCTCTTCCACAAAATACCACGTGCGGGCGCGCAGGCACAGTGCGATTGAAACTTCGTGGCCACACTCAAGGGGCCAAAGAGCCGCATGTGGCTCGCGAGCCGCAGTTTGCCGACCACTGGTCTGAGAGAACAGGCACGTCTGGCCCTTAATCACCTGGAGTGAAGATTTAAACTCGGGAATTGCCCTTCCTGCCACACAAAATAAAATTATAATAAACTTTGTTTTTAGTTATTTTTAAAGTTGCTGTGGCCCAGCCGGCATGGCTCAGCATCGAACTATGAATCAGGAGGTCACGGTTCGATTCCCGATCAGGGCACATGCCCGGGGTGCAGGCTTGATCCCCACCCAGTACGCAGTGTGCAGGAGGCAGCCGATCAGTGATTAACTCTCATCATTGATGTTTCCACGCCTCCCTCCCTCTCTCCCTCTCTCCCTTCCTCTCTGAAATTAATACAAATATATTTTAAAAAATAAAATGAAATAACATTGCTGTGGCTTCCCTCTGCCATCGCAACACACTTCTCTTAGCCAGTGTCCCTACCTGGGCCTCCTCCTGGGCCTGGCCTGCAGGGAGGCGGAACTTGGAAAGGAGAAATATTTTCCTCTCGTGCTTGCTGACTTGGGAGAGCTGGAAAGGGCCCACCTGGCTCCTAAAGTTTCTAAAAATAGAAAGTTGTCTTAACTTTCCTATAGTTTTGGCTTAGCCCTTCCTTCTACTTGTGCCAAGATGCCGTTTGTGTTAGAGAATCGGTCGCTCTGCATGAAAATACAGGCTGGCAGGGCAAGACCTGCAACGGGAAGGAATGAGCGGCCAAGTGCCACTGAGGGGCCGCCAGAGATGCTGCCAGTGGGGACGACACCTCCTACCCCACCAACCCCTGCACAGATTCCAGCCTCTGCACCCATCCCAGCCCCTGCACCCATCCCAGCCCCTGCTCCCATCCCAGCCCCTGCACCCACTCCAGCCCCTGAATCCATCCCAGCCCCTGCTCCCATCCCAGCCTCTGCACCCACTCCAGCCCCTGCATCCATCCCAGCCCCTGCTCCCATCCCAGCCCCTGCACCCATCCCAGCCCCTGCATCCATCCCAGCCCCTGCATCCATTCCAGCCCCTGCTCCCATCCCAGCCCCTGCTCCCATCCCAGCCCCTGCTCCCATCCCAGCCCCTGCTCCCATCCCAGCCCCTGCACCCATCCCAGCCCCTGCATCCATTCCAGCCCCTGCATCCATCCCAGCCCCTGTATCCACTCCAGCCCCTGCATCTATCCCAGCCCCTGTATCCATCCCAGCCCCTGCATCTATTCCAGCCCCTGCTCCCATCCCAGCCCCTGTATCCATCCCAGCCCCTGCTCCCATCCCAGCCCCTGTATCCATCCCAGCCCCTGCTCCCATCCCAGCCCCTGTATCCATCCCAGCCCCTGCTCCCATCCCAGCCCCTGTATCCATCCCAGCCCCTGCTCCCATCCCAGCCCCTGCTCCCATCCCAGCCCCTGTATCCATCCCAGCCCCTGCTCCCATCCCAGCCCCTGTATCCATCCCAGCCCCTGCTCCCATCCCAGCCCCTGTATCCATCCCAGCCCCTGCTCCCATTCCAGCCCCTGCACCCATTCCAGCCCCTGCACCCATCCCAGCCCCTGTATCCATCCCAGCCCCTGCTCCCATTCCAGCCCCTGCACCCATCCCAGCCCCTGCATCCATTCCAGCCCTTGCTTCCACTCCAGCCCCTGCTTCCACTCCAGCCCCTGCTTCCACTCCAGCCCCTGCTTCCATCCCAGAGATCAGGGCAGGGAGAGCAGTTTGGCTGTTGATTCGTTTAGCTGAGAAGAGGAAGTTGAGGGAAGGGTTCCAAGGCCCATGGCCTGGAGTTTTAATCCTTCTGGGTGAGGGCTGAGGACAGTCCACCCCAGGGCTTCCGAGATGCTGTGGGCCAGCGGTGGGCGGGTGAAGGGTTAACCACAGCTCCCCAGGAGAAAGTGTGTCTGTGTGTGTCTGTGTGTGTGTGTGCGTGCACATATGCATACATACAAATACTATATATGCATATACACACGCACGCACACATACACATAGATACATATACTTAGGGTTATTATACATTGTATTGACATAAAGAATGTGTAGCATACAATTTACAAATAAAAACAAAATTTACAATACCACTTTTTGTAAATTTCATATCACCCACTGTTTCACACAGAACATTTTCATTCATTTTTTTCCCCCTCTGTTCTTGCATCTGTAGTCAACCTATGGTTACAATGGATGAACAACCATAGTTCTTCAGGAATGGTGATTGATATTTAATTTTACCTTAAGGAGTAAGACCACCATGATACAACAGAGAGCAGTCGAGCTTAACCCCTTTTTCAATTAAATGAGCAACTTGCTCGATGTTTGGTGCTATTCACAGTGTAACAGCTAGAGAGACAACGGGCTTTGATGTTTAATCTGCATGGTTAACTTTTCCTCCCTCACTTTCTCAAATCTAGACAGTGAATAAGACAATAAATCAAACCCTGCATCATACTTATTTGCCAATTCCCAAAATGTAAATACTCCCAATACGATCAGTATCAGGCTACCAACCTGACATCGCTAACAATGAAGTTGGGAAGAGACGCACCGCAGCACACCATTACAGTATTCCCACCAGACAGCCACCCTGGATGAAAATAGCCTCAGGAGCACAGTAACATCATAGGTGCCAAGGTCCTTGTTTGCCCGGGATCGAGGGGCCTTCGGGACTAGCCAATCACCCTGGAGCTGGGACCACCACTCGGGTCTGGGCTTGAGCCTAAGGCCGAGCCAGTTCCTGGAAGGACAGGAGGTCTGAGTCAGTGCAGAGCTGCGCTGGGATGGAATTTTCCAGGGAAGAGAAAACAGGAGGCCACATCTGGGTGCCAGGACCTCCAACTCCGCCCAGATGCCTGCCGCCCGAGGGATTTCCCACCTGCCGTGGCCCTGCTGCATATTTCTTATCTCTTGGCTGCTGCCGGCCACAGCTGCGGGGCGCACATGCAAATCGCCTGTGATAATATTAATGTGGGAAGGGGGGGCGGGGGGAGGCATGTGGAAAGCACAGTTTGTGTTTCACAATTCCGTTTCTACAGAGGAGCAGAGGGGGCCCCGGGGTGATTTGAAACACATTTTTGAAAAGGCAAAATAAAATTGGAACAAAACCTAGTAGAGACATATGCCACTCTTTCCACACCCAGCTCTCCCCACCCCTGCCTAAGATTAACCCTCTTCTCTCACGCCTAGGAGTCTCCTACAACAGAGCAGCAAACACAGCAAGTGATTCGCACCAGGAGCCCTGCCCACCCCATCCCAGGACAGGGTGCCCCTTCCCTGGGCTGACATACATCCAAGGAGCTAAAGGCTGCTCGGCCGGTTGCTTCGTCCTCTGTCCACGTCTCTGCCTCCCTCCTCCAGACAATGCCCCCTCCTCCTTCACCCCAGCTTCCTGGGTGATCATCACAGACTCAGAATGCAGAATACTGGCGATGGGAACATTAGTGAAGGTCAAGTCGGAAAAACCGAGATCTGGTTCTCATCTCGGCCAGGGACCAGCTGTGTGTCCTTGGGCGAGTTATTTCACCTCTCTGAGCCTCTGTCTGCTCAGTGTACAACGAAGAGAATAGTAATAATAATACCTACTGTCTGGGGGATTGTGGGGCTTCCCCAGGCTAACGTTCAAAACGCCTAGCACGGTGCTTGCTACACAAGCAGACACACAAGAAATAGCTGTCATAGCAATAACCCCCCCCCCACCCCACCCCCCGCGCTTAAAGATCGCCTGGTTCAGCTGCTCCATTTTAGAGATGGACAAACGGAGGCCCAGAGAGGAAGAAGAACTTGCCCAGCGCCACACAGCGAGATACTGCAACGCCCGCCCTCTTAGCTTCAACGGAGCTCCAGGTCGGAAAGTGAGGACCCGCTGCCCTCCTGGCGCCCCCCCCCCCTCCAGGGTCTGGCCCCCATGCGGCGCACTCACCAGCAGCGGGTCCGGACCTTCAGGAGCCTGTCACCATCCTCCTGGGAGCAGCCTGGTTGGTGGCTGTGGCAGTGGGTTCCCATTCAGGGCAGGACTCCAGCCAGGACCCGCGCCGCCTCGCAGGAGCCCGCGGTCCCCGTGGTCTTAGCGACTGTGCGCTGCCGGCCCTGATAGCAGCCGGCGCTTATCTGGCCTGTGTCAGGGTGCAGGCGGCTGCGGAGCCGGGGTTCCAGGAAGCCTGCCTGGGGCGCCCCCAGCGGCCCGCGCCCCCGGATGCTGCCTGCTGCTCTGGACGCCGCCGATTTGCCCGTCAGTGTCGCTCGGAGCTCTGCCTGGGAGGATTCCCTGTGGCCCCGGGCAGGCGGGGCCCCCACCCCTTCACGTCCCACCCCCCCACTCCCATCTTGGCAAGGGGACTGGGGAAAGGCAGCAAGTTGCAAGTCCACACGGCGTCTGTGGTCGTGTCCTGAGCTCTCCGCGATTAATCCTGGAGCATCTGACTTCTGCTGTGCCTCGGAGCGGGTGTGGGGACGCCTAGAAGTTTCTGTTTACTCCATTCTGCGGGGCTGCGTGCTAATCACAAACAGACCGGGACGCAGCTCGCCCCCCCTCCGGCGCCGCCCCCCACCTCCTTCCCCTCCTTACCTTGCCGCTTTCTCCTTTCCCTCCTTTCCTCCCTCTTTGCCATCTGTCCCCTCCTCAGACTGGGATCTGATCCTCCACACACCCCTTCCCCCAAACCCCATCGTCCCCTCTGCACCTCCCCCATCTCCTAGGATGTGAATTGGCTTGGCTTTTTCCCTTTACATCTTTATAGTTAGTAGTCAGCTTCTTTTATTACCTTTTCCCCTTTTTTTACAACCTAATTATTTCAGGGTTTGCCCCCCCCCCCCGCCCCGCACACACACCCTCCCTTCTTACATCTGTGTGTGTAAGACTCCCAGAAACTTGGTGTCTCTGAGTCGGGGGGTGGGGTCCCAGGCTCCCTTGGTCACCTCGTGCATCTTGCTTTTGGATTCTGCTCAGGGAGGCAGCCGGGAACAAAGTCCCATTGACGGAGGCCGGCCCCGCAGTGCCTCCCAGCCTCTAAGTCCAACACCTAGAGACGCATTTCTCTGCCTCGCCTTGGCTCCCGTCCACCCTACAGCCTTGCGGACAAGAAACCAGGGCTCAGCAGCCCCGAAGAACAGACACGGACCCCTCTCACCCCACGCCCCCACACGCATCCTCTGAAGGGTAACTGGGCAAGAGCTTTGAAAACCGAAAGTGACAGAGGGCGCACCCAAACGTCACTTACGCCTGTGCATGGGGAGGCACACACGGAGAAGTTCGCTAGAAAACAATGGTTTATCACAGGAAACCATTGGAAATAGATATCCATCAAGTAAGGACTGTTAAAGAGAGCATGGAAGAGTCATCCTGTGGTTTAAAAAGACTGAGGGGTGTCTGTAACAACAGAGATGCATCTCCAAGATGTATTACTGAGGGAAAGGGGGGTCAGAATGGAACATTTTATAATCCTGATGGTGTGACCCTCCCCCTTCCTCACACACATAAAATGAAATACTATGGAAACACATACGAAGCCAGGAAAATAGTCTGGAAGAATACAAACCAAACTGAGTCATTACCTCTGGGAGAGGGGGCGGCAAAAGGTTTCGGGGCGATGCTCTGACCTGTAATAGCTTCATTTCGAAAAAAAAAAAAAGACAATGGGTTCGTCTGTCACTCACCTCCCAACCAGCTTCCTTCTCTGGGGACACGGCACCTCACACAAGGAGAAAACCTCATCCCGCCACCCCCCACCCCCATTTGCCTCCTTGGACCAACTCAGAGAATCCTGCCCCCTGTCCGGGAGAATTAACAGCCGTCTGAAGGCGGGAAGCCAGACATTCTGCAAACGCTCCAGCCAGGCCACCTCGGGTTCGATGTTGGGACCCCTTGGGCCAACATGACTTATCGGAGTGAAATTCCTTAAGAGCAGGGAGCTGTCCAGTTCCCCGCAGTGGGCCTCCTGGCAAGGACAGCAGATCCGTACTTGAAAGGAAAGGGCTGGAAAGGGGTGACTTCGTTTCAGGAAACCATGTCACCTACTCTAACCTATAAAACACGAAAACCTTTTTTGAGGCGCTTTAAAGGAACCCGTTTGAACAATTCAGACAAAGGGCTACTGAGGAAGCACGGCATCGACTGAGCCACGTTCCTCCCCTGGCTGGCTGCACGGAGGACAGTCTCACAGACAGGAGGGGCATGCGGACCTTGTATCCTACGCTGTGGGTGGAATTCCCCAGCACGTTCTCTCGTATTCTTCACTTGTCAGGAGGCGGCTTTGTCCCGGGGAGCTGCTGCGGAGAAGACAAATGGCATCCCCATCGCCTGAGCCAGTGGGGCAGCCCCCGCCCCGCCCCCGCCTCCAGGGCAGAAGAAAGCCCCAGGTGTGGAACTCAGTCGTCCTGAACTTGGGGTTTCCAGCCGTCCGAAGGCCTAACGTAGTCAGGCCATGCCGCTTCCCAGGCTCACACAGGGTGGCCCCCGACAGGACTTGGTGACACACAGACGGGGCACCAGACGTCGTGGGAAAGGCACGTTAAACCTGGGGCAATGCTCTTCCAGGTCCATCTGGCCTCGGCCTTGAACATCTCCACCATTTACTAACCTGCCTTTTCAACCAAGAGAAAGCCGGCCTCGGGCTTTTATTCACTCAGCCGCCAACAGCCTCCAGCTAGGATTGTGGTTTCCCATGGACACTTTCCAATCTTCACATTTTTAAAGTTTAAAAGTGACTTTATCAGATAAGGAAAAACTAACAAAACGTGGAGTTTAGTTCATGATAATGTATGGATATTGGTGCATTCATTGTAACAAATGCTCCATAACATGTAAGATGTCAACAGGAAGGGGAGACGGTGAGAAACTGGACACACATTACATAAGCATTCTCTGTACACTCTTTGTAACTTTTCTTTAAATCTAAGTGATTCTGAAAGTGAAAGTTTCTTAAATATTTTAATGGACCTAGAAAATAAATAATTCCATGTGGTTGTTTTGTTTTTTTAATCCTCACCTGAGGATATTTTTCCATTGATATTTAGAGAGAGAGAGTGAGAGAGAGAGGGAAAGGCAAAGAGAAATATCTATGTAAGAAAAACACATTGATTGGTTGCCTCCTGCAGGCGCCCCAACCAGGGCCTGGGTCGGGGAGGAGCCTGCAACCGAGATAGGAGATAGGTACCCTTGACCAGAATCTAACCCGGGACCCTTCAGTCTGCAGGCCGACGCTCTATCCACTGAGCCAAACTGGCTAGGGCCCATGTTGTTGTTGCTTAATGTATATACGGAGAGAAACAGAGAGAGAAAGGACATGTGGCAGAAATATTAACAATCGGTGAATCGAGGGGAGAGGTATTTGGCTGTTGGTGGCGCTATTATCTCAACTTCCCAGCGGGTTAGAAATTTGTCCAAACAAAAAACTAGCAGACAAAGGAAATTAAAGAGAAATATTGAGTACGGAAGAGCCCAGGTGGCAAATGAATTTGGCCAGGTGGTGGCTGAGCTGCTGGCACTTCAGGCGAAGAGGTGCCTGGCAACGAGGTGGATCTGTGATGGCTCCGATGACCTCTCTAGTCCCTGCGCGGCCACACTCACCACCATGGCCCCATAGGCACACACTTCCAAGCCACACAGCGTTTCTAACACTTCCAAACGATTTCCCATCTCTACCCGTGCTCCCTCATGAGGTGAGCAGGGCAGGTGTCATCGTCCCCCATGGCCAGGCTGGGTGTTTGGGACAGAGATGAGTAGAGAGGAAGTGTCCCCGTGTGGACAGGCGTGTCGGGCCATCTACACGGCAGCCCAGGTGGTGAGTGTTGTCATCAGAGCAGAGGGGAGGGGCCTCTGCCTTTGAGACTGGAGAGGAAGCCCCAGGGAAGTGTGTCACCAGGGAAGGATGAGGAAACAGAAAGGTTACGTGATCTTTCTAGAACACCTCTATTCTCGGGCCCTCGGGGGAAGGCCAGTCCCACCACCCTTGCGGCCCTGTGGAGCCAGAGCCTCGCTGTCTAGTCCCACACAGCCCCCCTCCCGTCTCCTGCTTGGAAAGGGGGTGAGGGAGGTGTGGGGTGCTTTTAACAGGAGGAACAGTCTCCAAAACCCACCCCACTTGGTACCATCCATCATTCTCTGCTACCCACCCTGTCAGCCCTCAGCACTGACAAGGGCGTAGTTGGCTGGATTCCTCCTGGAGATAAACATCTCGATCCATCCTTCCAGGCTTCTTTCCCCTGCACTCTCACCGGCCCACAGCCTCTGCCGCACCTCCGCTCATGCATCAGATAGACGTGCGCTCTGGTGAGCTGGGGAGGCGTCTGGGATGACAGGCTCCCGCTCTGGCCTCGGCCCGGCCGGGGCCATAAACCTGGATTCAGCAGAGAAGGAACCTGCCCTGCAACCTTATCAGTTGGAGGGACTGTTAGAGGCCTCGTCCTGACCCCAAAGAAAATCCAGACACCATCCCCACTCCCTCGGGACCCTCCGGAGTCAGATACTTTCAGAACCAGCCCCAGTTAAGTAAATAGTTTCCTGCACGTGAATGCTCAGGGGGCTTCTCGGAGGACCTGACATTCTCCACTTGGTGACAGTCGTTTCCTTGCAAACATAACACTGAGCGCAATCTTCGCATTCCCGGGATGACTTCCCCCGCTGAGGAATTCTGCAAGCCTCCTTCAGTTCAGGGCCGTGGCTCTGTTTTGTGCTTTGATGACAACACCCCCCGCCACTCCCCGCCCCGAAATGCATCCTGTATAATTGGATAAGAGCCCTTTGCGCCCCCAGCCCATGCCTGTCTTCCTTCGCCACAAATTTCTAGGAAACTCTTCAAAATATGCGCTGCCTAAATTGGACCCTGATGCTGGGAGCACTAATGGGCGTCCCCTTCAAAGCGATTCTCTACAACTCAACCGCGTACGTGGGGCCGGAGACAATGGGCTGAAGCGCACAATTTATTTGTCTTGGCCGGTTTCATGCTGGTTGGAATCTGCTCTGGGGGGAAAACAAACCCTGCATATGTTTAGATTTATAATTTATACCAAAAGCACAAATACCTCGCAACAGAGCCAGGACGAGGCGCAGTCCAGAGCAGGAGCCCTGGGCGTGGAGGCTGCCCTCTGCCGTGGACGTACTAAGAGAGATGACAAGCTGCTTTTCAGTAAAGCCCCCTTCTTCTCCGCCCCCTCCCCAGGGAAACATCTATGGCAGATGCTCCCAATGGCCTGACCCTTGTGCAAATGGCCTGCTATGGCTCCTTCCTCGCTGTCTGGGGAGGTGACTGTCCTATGCCCCGTCCTGAGAGGTTCCCACTGACCACCTCCCTCCATCCTCACACAGCTGTCCCAGGTCCCCAAGCCAGAGAGCAGGAAACTTCAGGACAGGAATGGGAAGTCACTTCCCCACAGTCCACAGCGAGCAATGGACAGGGCCAGGATTCTAACTCAAGGAGTCTTGTTCTAGAATCAACGTTCTCCATCCTTAGGCACTTTCTGAGCAAGATCTACCCGGGATGCTTTACTAACTGGACTTTTTATTGTAGCCAAGTTGGAAGAGAAACAAGACAATGGCAAGAAAGTAAAATGAAATCATGACTTGACAACAATGAGGTCCCGCTGCCCAGATTAAACCAAAGAAAAATGGGGAAAGAACATATTCAACCTAAATCTCCTCAGCCTTCTCCACCTCCACCTCCAGGCCCAGACAAGAGATGCCCAGTTCAGAGAGGAGACTCGGGACCCCAGAGGACTCTCCATCAACAAGCACGGCCCAGAGCTGCCCTTTGGGTTCCAGAACAAGGACCTGGAGGAGTGCACTGCGGAGAGATTGCTGTGAGGGTCGTTATAATAAGGGCCCCCATGAATATGCCTTCCCAGATCCATGGTCCCCTGCAGTGGGCTGATCCTGCTCACCGTGAGAGGTGGAACCTGGATGTCCACCCCTTCGGGTCTGTGACTTGCTCTGACCCACAGAATGAGCTGGAAGTGATGGTTCGCCAGCTTTGGGACCTTCTCCCTGCACTTTCTGTCTTTGCTTTCACTTTCTTGCAACCTCAAGACCAGCAGCGGTGAAGGCGACGGGCCAGAAGGTGGAGGCCCGTGTGGAAGGGAACTAGGCCCTCGGCCGACAGCCAGGCCACTGCTGGGCCTGTGGTGGGGCACCTGGACCCTTCAGCCCGGGTCCAGTTGTCAGGTGACGGCAGTCACACGCGTGAGCCCACGTGAGACCAGCAGAGCCTGAGCACAAACATTTTCAGCAGCAGTATTCCTAATCCAAACGGAGAGACAACCCAAATGTTCATCAACAGGCAAACGCATAAGCACGTGTGGCATAGCCACACATCGGAATACTATTCAGCCATACAAAGGAGTAAAATGCTGATACATGTGTTGACCATAAAAAATAAGAGTTAAACCAGGCTGGCGTGGCTCTGGTTGAGCATCGACCTATGAACCAGAAGGTCATGGTTCAATTCCTGGTCAGGGCACATGCCTGGGTTGCAGCTCGATCCCCAGGAGGTGGGGTGCAGGAGTAGCCGATCGATGATTCTTTCTCATCATTGATGTTTCTCCCTCTCCCTTCCTCTCTAAAATCAATTAATATATATATATGTATGTATTTTAAGAGTCAGTTATATTACCAGCAAAATGGGTTTATTTAGAAACAGCAGAGGAATTGCGATCTGGGACCAGCAGACTACAGAGAATCACAGACAAGTCTAAAGAACAGAAGACGGGAGCTGGCTTTTGCCAGGGAAGAGGGGGGAGCTGGGAGGGCTGTTTCCGGAGAGTTCAGGGTGGTAACGGCTTCTCATTGGCTGAGTGTGTCAGTTATTCATCAGCTGGGCTGTACCCAGGAGCCCAACCTGAAGGCAACCAGCTAAAGAGGTGCAGGTGGCCATGGAGGCATTTGCTGGACAAGGAGAAACCTTCCTTCCTCCTGCTGTGTATGGCCTCCTTTTGGGGTCTGGGTGGCAGGACGGAGAGCTCCCCCTTCAGGGCTTCCCAACTCCATCTCAAGTGAGGTTTTCTTTATTTTTAACACGCGCTACAATGTGGATGAATCTTGAAAACATTATGCTAAGTGGAAGGAGCCAGACACAAAGGCCTGCTGCAGGATTGCATTTAGGTGAAATGTCCAAAATAGGCAAATCCATAGAGACAGAAAGCAGACTCGTAGTTGCAGGGGCTGGGGCCAGAGGGGTGGGGGGAGGAGTAAATGGACGGTGACTGTTAATGGGTATGGAGTTTCTTTTGGGGGTGATGAAAATATTCCGGAATGGAACAGTGGTGACAGCTGTACAGCTCCGTTAACATATTTAAAACCACTGAATTGTACACTTTAAAGGGTGGATTTAAATTATATCTCAAACAAAACAAAACGAAAAGATGAAGTCGAACAGATAGCCAACCACACAAGGCATTGTGGCCCAGGCTGAGGAGCTTTTATCTTCAACCTCAGACTAAGGGGAGCCACTGAAGGTTTGAGGCACACAATGGCAATATAAGTTTGCATTTTAGAATGACCTCTGTGATGAGGGGGCTGGATATAGGGGGCATAAACGGTGATGGAAAAAATAAAGAGTGGACTGGAGATGGGCAAAATGGATAGTTTTGAAGGGTGATGAAGATCAGGGTGTCCGGAAGACTGCCTGGCTTGGAGCTTGAGCAACTTGATGGAAATGGTGCCATTTGCCGGAAGGCTAGAAGGCAGCACATTGAGAGCACTTTGCTGCAACAGCTGTTACAGAGATACAGTGGTGCGCGATGAGACAAGATCTGGAAGAAATTACTTCTGACTGGCAGCACCTGGGAAGACTTCTTGGAAGAGGCGGCATTTGAGCAGAGCTTTGCAGGGTTGGCTTAGGCCCGTGGTCGGCAAACTGCGGCTCGCGAGCCACATGCAGCTTTTTGGCCCCTTGAGTGTGGCTCTTCCACAAAATACCACGTGCGGGCGCGCACATACAGTGCGATTAAAACTTCGTGGCCCAGGTGCAGAAGTCGGTTTTTGGCCTGGGCGAGTCTATTTTGAAGAAGTACTGTTGATATTTGGCTCTGTTGACTAGTGAGTTTGCCGACCCCTGCCTTAGGGCATACAAAGATTCAAGGGGCACGCTAGGGAGAAGGAATCACATAAGCACAAATATGGGGGCTAGGAGTGCCCAGGGATAATGGGGTTCTGTTTAGCCAGGTCAGAAGGGAAACAGAAATGATGGTGGTGCATTTATCAGGGTTCTCCAGAGAAACAGAACCGACGGGATATTGGAGAGTAATCTACGAGGAGACATGATAGAAATTGGTCCATGCAGTTACGGTGGCCCAGAAATCCCACGATGTCCCATCGATAACCTGGAGGACCAGGAAAGAGCCGGTGGAATTCAGTCCAAATCCCAAGGCCTGAGAAGCAGGGGAGCTGTGGCCAAGGCCTGCAGATGAATGTCCCAGCTCCAAGAGAACAAATGTCCTCTTCCTTCACCTTATTGCTGGACGCAGGCCCTCGACAGACTGGATGATGACCAGTAGCATTGGTGAGGGTGCCCTTCTTCACTCAAACTCCCGATTCAATATTAATCTCTTCCAGACACCCTCACAGTCACACCCACAAGGAATGTTTTACCGGTTCGCTGGGCATCCCTTCGCCCATCATACCAACACAGGAAGCTGACTATCACAAGTCTACCCCTTGTCAACCTGGCACCCACCTGCATCTCCTTGAGCCAAACTAAATCTCCTAATAGAGACAATGCCTCGGTCATAATTCTGCCTCACATGATACAACTCGCCTAGGAACAACTGAAAACACCCTAAACTGGCCAGGAGGGGGTGTCCTCTCATTTCTCACACCTTCTCTGGGAGGTACTAGTTCCTTTTCACAGGGGGCTGAGGTTCCAAAGGGTCTAAGTGACTTACACCTGATGCCCCACAGCTTGAAGAGGCTGGCTGGTTTTTAATCTTAGGTCTATTTGGAAAAAATAATAATAATAATAATAATAAAAGATGCACAGGGTGGGTTCGGGCCAGCGTGTAGCATGTGGACTTTATTTTATAGTCAATAAAGTCATTCTTTCTCTTCTTGGGCTGTAAAATGCAGTCTTTCCCCGCAGGTCTGTTTTGGATTACACATTCCGATCCCTCGAATCTTTCGATTGCAAGTTTCCTTAAGGGAGAAATTGTGCTCATTGTTTGGAAAATGTAGTCCGCCATCGCACAGCAGATGATGGAGGACTCCTGACACCTACATGTAGGGATGTGGGGTGTGTGTCATTTAAGCGCCAGAGAACCGTAACCTGGGAACGCTGTATCAGTGGGGCGATGACAGCTGCCTAATATTAAACAGCCGACTGTGTTCTTCCTGCCACTTACACTCCCCGGCTTTGCTCTGAGCAATACGTACCCAAAACAAATACATATTTGTTGAATTCCTGTTTAATTCCGGTTGGATTCCAGTTGTTGAGATAGAATCGTTTCTTTTATGTAATGCATGTTTTAAAAATGTACTTGAATATTTTTACCTTAGGGTTTCAACAGCCATGGGGAAAGTCTTGAAATATTTTTAAAGGGAAAAGGGTGAGGCGGGGGGGGGGGGGGGCGGCAGGTCACAGGGATGAAGGATACAATGATTAGAACTTGGGAACCAGCGCAAACCTAGCTGGAGACGATGGGACATCTGAAAGGGAGGAGAGTGAAGGGGAACAGATGCCCAGCACATGCCACCAGCTTGCGTCTCACCTGAGACGTCATGCAATCCGGGGCGCCCAGGGGGCCTGGCTGAGGGACAGAGCGACCTGGGACTGCTGGTAGCTGCAGCCCTAAGAAGAGCAGAATTGCCTCCCGAAGTTAGTCTCGCGTTTTATCTAGCCTTTTCCAGAAAGTGCATCATTTCCCAACTTGCCTCAGGACGACCACAGCCACAGGTGCTCTTTAACAAGGCAGGTTTAAGGGCCTAACCTGAAACCAGCGAAGTGGAATGTCCGGGAGAGACTGTTAACTGCGGGATTACAGGCAAAATGCTCAGCTCAGAGGCACCTCCGTTTCCTCTTACAACAGTGATGGGAACAAGCACCAGCCCGGGGTTAGGGGGGGTTGAATCGGGGAACCCCAGCGATGAGCTCAGCAGCGTGCTGGCACCTGTCCATCCTCGATGGCTGTCACCCACTTACCTCCTATTTTCTGTTTCATGCGAGGCACACGTCTACACATCGCCTTCTGCAGCCTCAGCCTCCAGAGGCGGCCCCTAGGAGAGTCTCCTCAGAGTCCGTCTGCGTCTTGATCCAACCGGAATCTATTTCACTTCTTTTGTGTTTTGGCAACACCGCCTGTGCCCTGGTTCACCTTTTGCCAGGTCAAGTGGAGATGCGTTGCCTGGGGTTTCGTCTAAGGTGGTCACTGCCTCTTAGAACTACAGAGGTTTCCATCGCTCGGCCTATTCACTGCCGAGCACTGACCCTGGGACAGAACTATTCCCGGTCCTGGAAATAAAGTCAGAAAAACAAAGTCCGTGCCTTCGCGGAGCTCACCTTCTCTGGGGGAGCAAACAATAAACAAAGAAAGTGAGAAGATGTGTCCAGAACCTGACCCTCTCTCACCGGAAGCGGAGAGCAGGAAGAAGTGAGGGAGAGGCAGGGGAACCTCAAAGGCCCTGCATGAGGGGAGGGTGGTCGGAGATAAGGTTGGGGGGAGGGGGAGGAAAGAGTTGGACTATCAAAGGCTATTGTAAGGAGTTTGGATTAACTGTGTGAGATAAGAAGTTTTCAAAGGGCTCTAACCAGAGGAGGGACCGGCTATCACTTAGGTTTTACCTTCTGGCTTGGTGTGGAGAATAGGCTGTAGAGGGGCAGAGGGAGAAGCAGAGAAACCAGAGAGGTGGCTACTGCAAGAGTCCAGGCAGGAGAGGATGGAGACGTGGCCCAGAGTACAAGATATGAAGGTGGTGAGAAACAGGTGGATTCTGGATATTTTTGGAGGTCAAGCCAATAGTCTTGGATGTGGGGTAGTAGTCATCTGGAAGACACATCTGCAAGGATGGAGTTGCCATCCACTGAGGAGGAAACGACCTCTTGATGAGCTGTGGGTGGAGAGAGCAAGAGTTCAGAGTGAGCTGCCTAGTAAGTAAGGGGCCGAGGAGGCAAGTAAACACGCAGTAAGGAGTTCAGGGGCGAGACTGGGCAGGGATAGCTATGTGAAGCCATGTCATCGGATGAGGCCACCCGGGGAAGGGGTCAGAGAAGAGAAGAGGCCCGAGCACCAAGGGGTGCTCAGGGTGTGAAATGGGGGCCAGCAAAGCATCCGCTCTGCAGATGCAAATCCAAGCCCTGCTCACTGTAGTCACCAGGCGCTGGACCTCCTTGGACCGGCTGACGGTGGACGGTACTGGAAAGAGAACTGGATTTAGATTCCCAAGACCTGGCCCCTGCCACTCACTATGGGATCCTGAACACAGCACTCTGCTGCTCCCAGCCTCCTGCTAAAAGTGGGGATGCTACTTCCCCAGCCACAAGGTGACTGTAAGGACCCAGTGAGATTATGCTGGGAGGGAACACCACAGACTCTCAAGTCCCAGTCAGCACATAGTTCTTCCTCGAGGGGCCCAGTCCAGAAACTCAGCCTGGCTAGGGGGACTCACTGGTTGAGGGTCAACCTATGAACCAGGAGGTCATGGCTCGATTCCCAGTCAGGGCACACGCCTGAGTTGCGGGCTCGATCCCCAGTGTGCGGCGTGCAGGAGGCAGCCGATCAATGATTCTTTCTCATCATTGATGTTTCTCTCTCTCTCTCCCTCTCCCTTCCTCTCTGAAATCAATAAAAATATATTTAAAAAAAAAAAACAGAAACAGTTCATTCTGAGTCCGATCATACCATCAACGTTTACTCCCGGGGAAGGGGAGAGTCTCAAATGTGCCGGGAACTGGTCCCCCAGCAGGGAAGATAGACACGTCCCCGGCTTGCTGCAGCTTATTTTCTAGTGAAAGGGCCGTCGTCCTAACAGGCACTTTTAATAGAATTCTACTTCTCCCAGAATCCTTGCATTTTGTGTTTTAAGGTGTGTTTTTTCCCCGTTTTGTTTATTTCTAAGAGGTGAGAAGAGAGATTATCAGGTTTTTATTTGTAAGTGCTGCTCCCCTGAGTACAGATATGTGTAGAATCATTGTTACGTTGTTGTTGTTGTTTTGTTGCTTTTTTAAATGTACGTTTACAGTTGTGAGTATGCCAGTTTATTCTTGTATTATTATTTATTATTATTATATTATTTTCCACATGAACAACTGTAAACCTATGTTTTTATTTTTTTTATGTATTTTTATTGATTTCAGAGAGGGAGAGACGGCATAGAAACATCAATAATGAGAGAGAATCATTGATTGGCTGCCTCCGACACACCCCACACTGGAAATTGAGCCTGAAATTTAGGCATGTGCTCCGACCAGAATCGAACCGTGACCTCCTGGTTCATAGGTCAACGCTCAACCACTGAGCCACACTGGCTGAGCCATTGCTGTTGTTTTTTTTTAATGTTGATTTTGCAATAACATAAGTGCCCCATTAATTAGATTACAACAGCAGTTCTGCCATGGTAGGAATAAAGCAAATATAGGTCTGAGAGAGAACCAATGTGATACCGTCCAGCCGCCCGTGCTTGGGGAGTTTCACCGGAACCGGTGAGTGGCTGAGCCGTGCACACTCACCTGTCTGCACTCACCGCAAGTGGCAGCTCCTACACTGCCAGCTGTTTTAAGGGAAATTTAAAAATAATTAATTTTTTCATCTTTTTAAAGTTGGAATGGAAACAGACGCCATTGCATTTTTGACATTTCAAAGGACTCTCTTAATTAACAAACCCGGGGGAGGGGGGGCGGATATGAGGCCCACCCCTGGGAAACACAGTTAAAACACCCAGGGCTTTAACTCAGGCATTGCCACTGCCTGGCTGCATGACCTTAAGCAAGTCACTACAACCACCTTTTTTTTTTTTTTTTTTTTTTTAATTTATTTGAGAGAGAGAGAAAGACAGAGAGAGAGAAACACTGATTTGTTGTTCCACTTATTTATGCATTTACTGGTTGATCCTTGTATGTTCCCTGACTGGGGATCAAACCTGCAACCTTCGTGTATTGAGACCAACTGAGCTACCTGGCCAGGGCACAAGTCAGTACATTCTTCTGACTCTTGGTTTCCTCGCCCATAAAGGAGGGATCATAATACTCCCTATCTCCTGAGCATGAAATGACATCATACCTATAAAGGCCTTTGCTTTACCCAGTCCGCTCTCCACAAATGGCAGCCATGATTATGGGAACTGAAGGCACAGGGTTGGAGGCAGGCCCTGGAGAGCCCTGGGTGTCAGGCGAAGGTGAGGAGGGTGGTCACCCCGTCAGCCGGGCTCTAGAGAGGCGGTCAGATTGCTCTGGCTGCAGCCTCAGCTGGGGCGGCTCAGACCCGTCTGCCTGTGGTGTTTACTAGTAGTTTCAGCAGGAGATCACGAAGGCCCACCCTGGGGTGCTGCTGCGTGTTAGATGTTTGCACTCAGGCAGCTACATGGAGAGGGTCCAAAACAAAGTGGCGGTCCTGCCTGGCCAGAGACAGTGAGGCCGAGGACGGAGATGGGTTCCGTGGGAGATAGAGAAGCACAGACAGATGATATTTAGGAGAGGAAGGGCTTAGCGAGGGATTAGAGTGCAGGGAGTGTCTGTGGAATTTGGGGATGTGGCCACTTCTTGTCCTTAAATAACCTCTTCAGAGCAATGCACCAGTGACAAGTAAAACGGACTCTAACCTCAATTAGATCTGAACTCTGAGGCTAAATTAGCACCACGGGTGCTTCTCACTCGGGCTCCTCTCTCTCTGGGTCGGAAAATCCCACTCCCAGCTCAGACTGCCCTCTGTTGGACGCCTCAGCCGCAAGTCCTGATCGTTTTCAGCTCCACAGGAGAAGGGTCAGAGAGGACTCGGTTTCCCGAGAGCCTTCCAAGCCTTTGCCGTACAGGTACCTTATTTCCACGATCGCTCTGTGAGAAGGTTACTATTTCCAAGGTGGGGGCACTGAGTCAGGGCAGAGGTGAGCTTGGAGACCAAGTTCTGTGCCCCACTCACGGTTCTCAGCTGTCCCTCTACTAGCATATGACAAGGATGATTAGGCCAAACGAGAATCAGATGTTCCTCCGAAAGGGCTGCCAGGGCACCCCAAGTCACAGTCCCCTTCTTAAGGGATGTAAGACACAATCTTAGGGACCAGGGTTCAAATCTGACACAAATATAATTATTTAAAGCTTTCACTCTTGGTTCTGCATAGGGCCCCCCACCAGTCAAGGCCCCCGGCATAGGGCTGTTAGAGGGCGAGGGAAACAGTAGAACTTCGCCAGAGTCAGGAGTCTGTTCTTGGCTCTGTCTTGAACTCACCTGTGACCTCGATCAGGTTCTTCCCCCTTTTGGCTTCTTGATCAGCAAAAGGAGTGAGTTCAACAGCACCCTTTTCCAACGTCAAAATCTGATGTGATTTGTACTGTCTTTCAAGAGGGCTGTTTTGGCAACACCTACCACACCCACTGGCTTCTTGGAACCTATCCTAGAGAAATGCACATAGAAGCATGTGGGACGTACGCACGTGATGTCTACCGCAGCATCGTGAGCAATAATGACCTGAATGTCCGCCATCACAAGACGGCCTAAGTAAACTGTGGCGAACCTAGACCTCGGAAAGCAATGCCCCCTGGGAGAAGAAAAACAGCGAGGGAGGTATCTAAGTAGCAGAGGGAAGTATCCCCATGATATGTATTGAGTGAAGGACATAAGATTTGTTTTTTAAAAATTCTGTGTGGTATGAGCCCGTTGCTATATTCATGTGCAAGACCCAGAAGGAAGGCTAGAGGGGAGGTTTCTTTTTCCCCTACAAAGTGCTTTACGTTTAGAAGAAGAATGATTTTTAAATATTCTGATCTGTAGAGTGCTTTGTACGTCGAAACGGGTCGCATCCGAGCGGTCGGAGTGCTTGAACTACCAGAAGGGAAGGATGATGAGACTTGCACGGTATTATTCCTCCAACCCGGGCGCGTCCAGTGCTTTGTGTGTTAGCTACACCCAACAACCGGGTGGAGTGGGGAAACTGAGGCCACACCGATGATCGAGCCCTTTGGATTCCTACACAACGATGTATGTTCCTGTCTTTTGGGATCTCAGCCTATGAGGACATTTATCACATTGTATTGTAACTGTGTGTACAAACCCCATGCTGGTCAAATGTGGTCTGCACACAACGGGGAATCCAGCACTAAAAAATGGGGCTTGCATTTTGTATGTCTTTGGGGTTTTTAAATTTCTTTTTTTTTTCCTGATAATTCCTCTTTATTATATTTTACAAAAGTATCCATCTGCAACAATTAAAAAATTGTAAATTGACTGGGTCCTTCGGCACTATCTCTGAGAAGCCCTGGGCGGACGGAGCAGTTGAAAGGTGGGGCAGGCCCTCCAGGTTTGGTGTAGGAATCAGTATGTCACCGACGAATGGCTACATAAATGAGCAAGGGTATGACCCAGGAAGGAATTTGCCCGGAATCCAGGTCTCCCCAGCAGGGCCATGCAAAGCGGGGAGAGCTCAGGACTTCAAGTTCATGGCCAGACTCCAGAGGAGCATCCGTAAAGACGCACTCTCCTGATTTACAGATGAAGCTGGGAGACCTTCCCCCGCCCCACCCCAAGTCACAGAACTGACCCACAGAGGAAAAGTACCAGCAAGGGCCACACGCAGAGGCAGAGCAGCATTCACTGCTCATCGTTGCAAAAATCAGACGGGGTTTGTGGACTAAGGTAAACATTCTCCTTACCATCCTGAACAGGCGGCTGTAAACACAGGCTCCAGGCCCAGCTCCTATTTTAAGGACCGCTGTTTACGCTGTTTACGTGGAGGGTTTTGGACACATTTACCTCGGGGAGATGGGACTGAGGAGGGGGCTGGGCTCAGCCCTAGGGCACAGGTTCAAGTCTGCCTGGAAGCCCTTGGAGTGTGTGGAAAACAACTTCAGCCTGAAGTCATTGCCTCTGACACAGGCAAAAACTTCCCCATCCAGGAGGCTGCCGGGCACACCTTGCTCCACTTTGAAATGTCTCATTCCAGAAACAGATCTTCATATTTAAGGGGCCCTGGGACTAGAAAAATGACATCTTTAAAAAAATTATTACTGTTATTATTATTTTTTTAAGTTTCCCTGGAACATTGTGCAGTAAAAAGCAGAATCAGAATGGACCCGGGGCCTAATCCCTTCCTCTCTGTGTGACTCTTCAAGCCGAACCCTGAACCCTCCCCTCTGTGCCTTGGTCTCCACGTCTGCAAATGGAATAATCATCAGTCCCTGAGTTAAGGTGAGGATTAAGTATCAGGTTGTGTGTGGGATGCCTGGCTGAGGCCTGACAGGGCAGGAGCCTTCAACAAACACGAGCTCAGATCTCTGCCTAATCGCAGACCAAAGGCATCCTGACCAGGAACAGGCACCATTTACTCAGCACGTGCGGTGGGCCAGAAACAGGGTTAGTGAGCGACTTATAATCTGCTGGGTTTCTTAACACAGCCCTCTAAGGCAGATACTCAGTATCCCCCTTTGGAGACTCAGAGAAGGAGGTCCCTGCCCCAGATTTACCAGCTCAGAGACAAGCAGGCAGGACTGAACCACCCCCGCCTCTGTGCTCCCCAGCTGTGCTCCCCATCACCCAGCTCAGAGGCAGGCAGCCAGGACTGAACCAGGCTCCCCACTGTGCTCCCCATCACTCAGCTCAGAGACAGGCAGGCAGGACTGAACCAGGCTCCCCACTATGCTCCCCATCACCCAGCTCAGAGGCAGGCAGCCAGACCTGAACCAGGCTCCCCACTATGCTCCCCATCACCCAGCTCAGAGGCAGGCAGCCAGGCCTGAACCAGGCTCCCCACTGTGCTCCCCATCACCCAGCACAGAGACAAGCAGGCAGGACTGAACTAGGCTCCCCACTGTGCTCCCCAGCTGTGCTCCCCATCACCCAGCTCAGAGACAGACAGGCAGGACTGAACCGTGTTCCCCAGCTGTGCTCCCCATCACCCAGCTCAGAGACAGGCAGCCAGGACTGAACCAGGCTCCCCACTGTGCTCCCCATCACTGGGCTCAAATGCTCTTGGCATCCTTGATCTCGCCTCCTTCTCTGTTTCCCAAGAGCATACGATTGTGGGCATTGACTTTGGATGGCTTTGTTGTTGTTCTCAAGCCTCTTTCATCATTGGTATAATTTTACATAAACTTGGCATTCCTTTAAGTTTTTTAAAAATATGTTCGGTTCTTAAATGTCTCCCAAGGGAGAAAGGGGTTTCTGTAAATGATTTCGTTTTCTTCTTCTTAATGTTGAACTTAATAAGGCTCAGTTACTGGATCTCCGTTAACGAGTTGGGTTGTTTGTTGGTTTATTTTCATTTTGGAAACTCCTCTCTGTAATGAACAGCACACTCTCTCCTCCTGAAAAAAATCCCATGAGGAATTTTGATCAGATGCTGGGGCTGTGGGGGCAGGTTCTCTGGAGGGTGTCATGTTTCTAGAAGGCTCCTAGAAGGCAACAAGTCTTGCAACCTGACTCTTTACTGACTTTTTACCTGTAGGATTGCCTCGGGGCAGGGGAAAGGACACAACCATGCTTCCAAACAAAATGATGCATTTCATAAAGGAAGAAATATTTTTAAACCAAGAACTGACATTCACTTGACCCTATAAAAGGCAATGTGGGAGGGTGAGGGACCTGGAAAGCAATGACTTGGGTTTGAGTCCCAGCTCTGCCAGGTACCTGTGTGACCCTGAGCAAGTTACTTAACTTCTCTGTGCCTCAGTGTCCTCGTCTAGAGAATGAGGGTGGTAACTGTCCAAGTGTTTTCGTGAAGATGAAGTGGTGTTTGCTAGGACTTCTCTGGGGTTTTCTGGAACTCTCGGGGCTAAAACTGGGAAAGTCCCACGCAAACTGGGTGAGTTGATCAACTTGCAATGAAATGAGGGCAGACGGTATGCTCTTTAGGAACCGCCCCTGCACGTTTCAATGCGCCATAATATTTATGTCATTATTTGTCGCTGCCGTCAGCAACCATCTTATGCCTCGTGATATGTTGCCATGGTCTCTCGTTTCCTCACTATTCACTCTGCAGGGGCCTTCAAATGTGCCTTTTCTTCTGGCAGGACACCCCCAAAGTCCCCAACAAAATGTTTCTGTCCACTCACGGGACACGCACTGGGAGAACTGGTCATATGCCAGGCAAGCAGCTTTTAAACCAGGGCTGCGGAACCTTCCTTCTGCCATTGGGATATTATACCGTCATGCGCAGGCCATACAAAATCATCACCTTCAAAACTAGCTTGGTATATTTGGTCAAACATTTAGTTAACTCACCTCTCATGCCTTGGCAGGGCCAGACCAAATGATTTTGCAGGCCTTCTATGGCTGGCGGGCTGGATGTCCCCTACCCCTGTATGAATCCTATGGTCTTTTCCCTCATCTTTCAGGCAACATGTAACTTGAAAGTTAACATGGGGAAAACTCAACGTGATTATAAAATGGGAGACTTGAGTGACGCTCCTGCAAGCACAGGAATACCAGTGAGGTGGCCACCCCACCCCCCACCCCTCCCCTCCACCCCCGGAGCTGGGAGCGAGGCCTGCATCAGATTCTACCCTCTGCCTTTGGCCTCCCGGAGTGGTGAGAGGACACATTTCTGTTGCTTTAAGCCTCCCATTTGCAGTACTTCGTTACGACAGCCCTAGAAAATGACTAACGGTCCCCTTCCACAGCCTGTGTCCAGCCCTTCTCCCTCCTGTGTCCTGACACCAGCAAGGGCCCCATCCTGGGTCTTCTGCCTGCGAGTTTCCTGTCCTCAATCTACCATGGACACCGGTTCTGACTCCCAAGTCAGAAACCTGCAATGATATGCCTACATCACCATTTTCCCAGACTTACCTGAGGGTAAGAATCCCTGGATGATAGTTAAGATTACAGGTTCCCTGAGGCCCATTCCAGAAATGGGACCACAGAAGGGGGGCCCTCAAACCTGCATTTTTAATATTCACCCAAGATGATTCTTAGCCTCAGGCGTGCTTGGGACACCCTGGCCTACAAGATAAAATCCCTTGGTTGAATGATCTCCATAAAATGGCACCAAGCCCCCTACTTAAATGTCATCTCCTGAGGATTCCCAGGGTCTGGAAATCCATCCCAGTGCGATCACTGCCTCACTCTCCTTCAACCGTCCTCCACTCAAGGGTGAGTGAGAACTTGGAGAACTAGTTTGTTCTCACTATTTTCCTCTCTAGAACATCTCTTTGTTTCCTCCTTCTTCTAGATCTAGACTCAAAGGCCACAGGCATTAATGTTATTTCTAATTATTCAGAGACTAGAGGCCTGGTGTATGAAATTCATGCGGGGGGCGGGGGGGTCTCCTCAGCCCAGCCTGCACACTCTTCAATCTGGGACATCCCTCTCGCAACCCTGGACCACTGGCTCCTAACCGCTCACCTGCCTGCCGGCCTGATGCCCCTAACTGCTCCCCTGCTGGCCTGATCTCTCCCTAATTGCCCTCCCCTGCCGGCCTGATCCCCCCTAACCGCTCTTCCCGGCTGGACTGATCAGCCCTAACCACCTCTGTCTCAGACCCCCGCCACTGTGGCTTTATCTGGAAGGACCTCCAGAAGACATCCTGTCTAATTAGCATATTACCTTTTTATTAGTATAGATGGCTTCTCAATGAACTTCTCCTGGATGACCTGGCCCTGCCCACCTCACCTCGGGTTCACCTGGAGTCATTCTCCTTCATCTGAAGCTCCAGGCATAGCCTTTCTTTGAATTCTTCAAACACACCAAGTTCTGCTCTTACTGGACACTTAGTACTGCTCTTCTCCCTCGACCCCACCCTCACCACCTTGTAAGACTTACATATCACCTCAGAGCTTTCCTTTCCTAGATAGAACAGGCACACACACACACTCCACTTATTCTCAGCCACCGCACTGTTAAAACAGTTGCCATCATGTAAAAACCAGAAAGTTTCACTTAAAAATGTCAGCATCTCCTCTAAAGAGTCAGACCTGCACTGTGAAGCTCGCCTTCCGCACAGCCACACCAGCTGACGGAGAGCCAGGCTGGGGCTGGGGCTGGGGCTGGGGCTGGGGCTGGGGCTGGGGCTCTCTCCTCTGAAGGCCCCTCCCTGCCTCTTCACTCCTTTCAGTTACAGTCTTGTCTGCGGCCCTCCCCTGCCCCGCCTCCCAGCTGGTCTTATCCCCAGAGCAGCCCCAGCATCTAGCGGCTACCTGTGCCTGGCACAGAGCTGGACCTCCATAAAGATGTGCTGAATGAATGAATAAATGAATGGAGGGATGTCCTGCCTTCTCCCTAAGTCTCACGGCCACACCACTCTTTCTGCCATTTAATCACGCTCTTCCCTGCAGAACTCATTAATTTGCTGTCCCCAGTGCCTACCTCCTGGCTAGATCTTATGAAAACACAAAGCTGATCCTTTTATCGGCCCGTTTTAAAGATTTTTCTCCCAGCACCAACTGGAGAAAGCATAACCTCCTCCCCAAGGCTTTTGAGGTCATTGTCACCTGGTTCCCACCTACTTCTCCAGCCCCCATCTCCAGAGAGGACCCCCACCCCGCACACACCCATACCCCACTCAATGGCTCCGGGAACACACTGTGTTCTTTCTCCCCCCTCCCCCACACCCCTACTGGGAAGCTCCCTCTCCCTGGAATGCCTCCTCCCCTTCTCACTGCCCCCCCCGCCCCGCCCCCATGCCTCTGGCTAACTCCTACTCATTCTTCTGCCCTCGCTCTAACCAAAGTCACTTCACCCCTGAAACACTCCAGAACTCCCGGGGCTGACTTAGTCATTCTCCCTTTCTACTCCCACCCACCTCTCCTGTACCCCGGCCTGGTACTGGGTAATGTCTCAAAACAGCAGCTGGTGTCTCCTGAGCATGTGCTGTGTGCCAGGCACTGAGCGAGCTTTATCACCTTTAGTCCTCACACCCCAGCAGAGCCCTGCCTAGAAGGTCCCCGCGCCCCCTCCCACCCCCCCTCACCCCCCCACCCCCCCCAGGCTGAGAGTGGGGAGGGTGGGGGAGGGGGCAACTGGAAAAACAAGAGGATCATTTTCTCACCTCCAGCTTTCCTGAGAGGCCATCCCTGCCACATCATTTAAATTTCTCCCTCCATCCACACCTTGCCCCCCCTTCCCCCACACAGCCAGGCCTCCCCATCCCCCTTCCCCCGCTTAAGTTTTCTCCAGGGCTTTTAACAGGAACACATTATATATTTTAATGAAATAATTGGTGCATTCTCTCTCCCCTGGGATGTCAGCTCCAGGAGGCAGGGATTCTGTTATGTCTTCTATACTACGGGATCCATCTAGACTAGTGCCCGGCACATCACAGACACTCCCTGAATGGCTGTTAATTCAAAGAAGGTAGGTACTATTACTTATCTTCAGTTTATTCTTGTGGGAAGTGGTCTTTAGAGAGAGTTCCACAGCTGGCTGGTGGAAGAGCCAGATGTGATCTCTGGGTGGTCAACTCCAACAACCCCACCACATCCTTAAGTACTGTGCCCACCACTTCCAGAAGACGTCTCTCTGTGTGTCTGACTTCTCAGCCACAGTTCCTTGGAGGCAACAACTCTATCGTACCCATATTTGTCTGATCCTGGTAAGAGCTCAAGGGATGTTTACTGAGCCGATCTATATGTAAACGGTGAAGTGCCAGACAGTAGGAATCATATCTTCATTCTCTTTTCTTATTATCCTTCATCTCCATGTCAAGCACAGTGTTACATACACAGTTGGGGTTTATTAAATATTCATTAATGAATTCTATTATGGCAGTAGGTAATAAAAATAATTAGACAGCAATAATGACGATAAAAGGTAACATCTATGGAATTCTGACCCTGTATTGAGTCCCATTCTAAGTGCTTTATACGTGAATTGAGACAAGTGAATCTCTTAGTAGCCTCATTTTACAAATGTGAGAAACCAAGGGTCACAGAAGTTAAACACTTGCCCAAGGTCACCATCGAGGAAATGGCAGTATCTGGTGAGTCCTGTTATCAATGGCTCCAGGCTGACTCCCAGCATATCTAAAAGATATCCATGGAAAGGTGGTTCTGTGTGAAAACAAAAAGAATAGTTTATTACACATTTCTGTTTTATTTCAAGGAATTGTTTTCAAAGGCTTTCATAGGCAATATTATTAGCTAAGTAATAACCACTAATATTCGCATCACACTTGATGCTCTGCAAAGCTGTTATCTGATTCCAGCAACAATGCCATGGGCACTGCCATCTCCTTTTATAGAGGAGGAATCTGAGGCTCCGAGGGGTTAAGGCAGCGGTTCTCAACCTGTGGGTCGCGACCCCGTTGGGGGTTGAACAACCCTTTCACAGGAGTCGCCTAAGACCATCGGAAAACACATATACAATTACATATTGTTTTTGTGATTAATCACTATGCTTTAATTAGGTTCAGTTTGTAACAATGAAATTGGGGGTCACCACCACATGAGGAACTGTATTAAAGGGTCGCGGCATTGGGAAGGTTGAGAACCGCTGGGTTAAGGGAACAGGGTCAAGGTCACCCAACCAGCAAGGAGCAGAGCGAGGGGCTCAAATTAGCATCCATCACCTAAAATTTCTTTTTAAGAGCTGAGTGCCTCCAAATACAAAGCTCTTTCCTGCTGCTACTTAAATGTAACTAAGATAATCCTCGGGAAAGCTTTGCACAGTGCCTGGCTCCTGGTAGGACGCTCTGAAGTGTTAGTTTTCATCATCTTCACCAACACTTCCTAGAAACGAGACTATTTTAGCTGATGAGTGCAGCCTGCCTGTTGACCCTGAAGAAAAGATTACCCTTTTCTTTCCAGTTTACCCCTGGTAATGTTGAAATAATGATCAATCTTCATTATCCCCGGGTACTGCAGAACGTTGAGAGCTGGAAGGGACTGTGGAGATGATCTCATTCTGGCGCCTGCATTTGCAGATGGAGAAATTGAGTCCCAGAGAGGGAAAAGGTCAGCTCCTCAAAGGCTGGGCTCATGCTCAGTACCTGGCACATTCTGCCTCCCACGAAGACGGTGATGTTACCTAGAAGGGCAGCTAGCCTCTAGGCCACAGGGGATAACTCATCGGTTTCTGGAGCAGTGAGTTCCAACCCCCACACCCGGCACACACACACACACACACACACACACACACACACACACAGTATTAAAGTATTATAAGCTATTAACCAGAAAACAGATCATGTGACTTAATTCCACCTCTGCTAAAGAGCTTAAAATGCTTTGGTGAGTAGTCTGAGATTCATAAATATACACTTCAACTCTTTCTCAAAGAATTATTAACCAGCTCCATCAACTGGAACTTGAGCAATCGAGGAGAAAAAGAGCTGGCAAGAGAAACTTCTTGAAAAATACCTCACCACCATTATGTATGACTCCTTGCCACCTCTTTTTTTTTCTAAGAGTTGGAGGAAGAAGGAAAGAAAAAAGTATCATTATGCATGACAAGAATCAGTAAAACTAATTGTGGAAAATTACAAACTCTTCAGCAAACGAACACCACCGTGTGTTAAGTTGTAGAACTTGAAAACAGAAAGTCTTGAATAGGATAAAGCAGAAATGTAACAACCCTCACTAGCTCCTTTCAGGGGTGGAGATGGGTTGGAGAGATCAGAAGCTGTGTGGGTGTGATAATCAGCGGGAGCCAGTTCCCAACCATTGATTTTTGTGAACCTATTAATTTATAGAGTCCGTGTCCTACACTCCCTTCACTTTATCTTCCTAATTCCCTGAGTACTAATTCTCCCAGGCAAGGGACTAGCTTTTCATTCCACATGTAGGTCTTGATCAGCTTGAGCTCCAGGATTTGGGGGTGGGG
Source organism: Myotis nattereri (assembly GCF_964212035.1). Classification (NCBI taxonomy): domain Eukaryota; kingdom Metazoa; phylum Chordata; class Mammalia; order Chiroptera; family Vespertilionidae; genus Myotis; species Myotis nattereri. Next base: position 12,118,503 of record NC_138083.1, on the reverse strand, counting down.
AGGGATGATGGAGAGAAGTGAGATTAGGATTCAGCCTTCAAACCAAAGAAATAGATATAAACCCTTCTGTATGCTTTTCTCGGGGCTTCATGTTTCTGGAGAAAGGCTGAAATTCAGGCCCCGTGAACAAGCTTGTGGTCCTAACAGCTCTCAGGATGACAGGGTTCCCCTCCTCCACGGCGCCTTTATCAAAGTCTAACTATTTTCCACATTCCTTCCTTGCACAGCCCAGGCGTACTTGTGAAGCAGGCCTCCGCGCAAATTCTGCTCAGGAGATCCAGGGAGCGCTGGCCTGGCTCACTCCCTCTGAGAAAGGAAAGTCCAAGTAAAGAGGGCTGCCACACCCTGGCGGAGGGGAGAGAGGATGTGACGACACCTCCAGGAATGCAGGGCCCACGCAGGTGTGTTGGCACCCACAACCTTCCTTTTTAAAAGGGCCTGATAAATCAGTGCCGATAACAGCAATAAAGCGCAACCACCCAACACTCACTCACACAAAGCAGGGGCTCTGGCTCCCAGGGTGTGTCCCTGGCAACTGGGGAGAGGAGAGTGACAGCTGAGATGAAGATCCCTAAAGGTTGTGACATGTTTTCTAGCCAGCGGTTCTCAAAGTGGGGCCCCTGGGACCTTGCTAGGGGATTCTCAACGCCAAAACTGTTTTCTCGATATTGTCATGTCACGTGCTCTGATCACCCTCCTTGTGTATACAATGGAGTTTTCTAGAAAGGACATGACATGTGATGATATCATCACCCTGATGACTACTGGAATGTGTGCTTGTGTATTCTTGTGTCTTAAACATTTCTCACTTTTCATTCTAATACAACGAATATTGAAAGGCATAATACATATAAATAAAATACATGGTGGCCTCTGTAATTTTTTAAAAATACATTTTTATTGATTTCAGAGAGGAAGGGAGAGGGAGAAACATCAATGATGAGAATCATTGATTGGCTGCCTCATGCATGCCCCGTTGGGGATTGAGCCCGAAACCAGGGCATATGCCCTTGACCGGAATCGAACCTGGGATCCCTCAGTCCACAGGCCAACGCTCTATCCACTGAGCCAAACCAGCTAGGGTACCTCTGTAATTTTTAAAAGTAGTAAGGGGTCTTGAGACCAAACCATCCTACGGCCTCATCACAGGAGCACGCTTCATTCCCAGCTCAGCTTGAGTCACAAAGTAGGTACTTACTAGTATGAACAGGGGTGGAGAAGGCAGCCTTATTGTTATTCAGCTTGGGATGGTATCTTTTCCACCTGTCCTGCCACCCAAAATGGCTAGAAAAACCTTATAATCCCCCACAAGCATTTGGTGACCTGAACCCCTCCGGGGAAAAGATGGGGTTTTCACCTTTGAAGCTAGGTGGGGCACATTAGTATGGAGGAACCACACTCCCTCCACACCAGCACCCAGCAAAGACCTATCTGAGCACCTCCCAGGAGTCAGGTCCCATGCTACAGGCTCAACAATGAACAAAGCCGATGTGGTCTCTGCCTTCCCACAGCTTTCATTCCAGGGCAGAAGTGCATTACACACACACACACACACACACACACACGCACACAAAATAGGAAAACTGCACCTTGTGAGTCACATGCTGACATGCAGGTGCGCAAGGTGTTAGGAGGGATGTGAGATGAGGGAGGAAGGCCCTGAGGACTCAGGTGGAATGAAACATCCTAACCAGCTATTCTTGGCCATTATTCCAGGTGAGACACCCACCTGCAGGCCCAGGCCCAGCTCAGGAGAGGGTTCAACAGCTCTCTGTTGAGCAGGACTCCCACAGTGAGCCCTCCTGCGGGTGGGTGCCAGGGTTTGGGGGTCTCCTCCTCACCTCCACATCGCGGCCAAAGCTAAACAGGGTCCCTGCGAGGCGAGCCGGACTCTAGAGCATGTGGAGAGGATTCAATCTTTTGTTTACAGAGACACACTCCAGAGGCTGTTACTGGTGGACACAGCGTATGGCCAAGAAATGGCTGGAGGACGGGAGAGGAAGACCTCGGAAATTAAAATAAAGAAAAAGGAAGAAAAGAAAAAAAAAAGCCTTGGAGGACCTGTCTAGGAGAAATCCCGAGGGAGGCCAGACCTGCGAGGATCCCGAGCCTCAGCCACATTCCCTCCCTCCAGGCACCCATTCTCCCCTTGGGCCCTGACGGATGGCAGAAAGTCTCTGCGGACAAGACCAAACCAGAAAAACCCCGAGGTTCTTTCTCCCCCAGAAACTGCGGTCGAAGCGGGAAAACTTGACTTTTGCAACCAGAGTTGCAGCCTGACACCTAAAGAACGCAAATGGGTGGCGGAGGGGCGTTGTTTCAGGCTGCAGCATCCCAAAGTGCTGGCAGGAGGGGCAGGTGCAACCCATCCGCCCCTGGGCGACGCACCCGGCGGCACGTTACATCCCCCAGCGGGGTGCGAGCTTCAACCCGGGCCCCGGCAACCGGGCCCGCGCCCGCGCGTGCGCAAAAGGCCCACCCACCCCAGCTTGTCTCCAGGTGCGCTCGCGCTTCCGGCTGGCCTTCCCGGGGCGGAAACCACAGGGCGGGTGCATGCGCTTTCCAACTCTCCCGCTGGGTCAGAGAGGCCCAGGGCTTCAGGTGACCCGCCCCGCCCTCGCAGCGCGAGGCCAATCGCGCTGCGGTGGGCGGGATTTTCGAGAAGGTGGCCCGCCCACGCGCCCTGCAAGGCGTGTACCGATTGGTTGGCGCCGCGGGCGCAGGTGCGCGCTTCCTATTGGGTGTGGGCGGAGCGCGAGCCTCCGAGGCCTTTCGGGAGGCTGCAGGTGACCGCGCCCGCGCGCCGCCCCTCCCGCCCAGCTCGGGTGCGCGCGCGCGCGGGCTCGCGGGGGAGGCGGCGGAGCGCGAGGCTGCGGAGCCTGTCGCCTCTGCTCCGCCCCCTCCGCCCCCTCCGTCCCGGGTGCCGCCAAGGCCCTGAGGGAGGGAGTCGCGTCCCCGCCGGCCGCGCGGCCAGTCCCGCCCTCGGTCTCGCCGCGTGAGGAGCCGCCCAGCGGAGCTCTGCGCGGAGGCTCGAGCCGCGGCCGCCCCTCTGCAGGTGCCTGTGAGGAGGCTCCCGGCCGCAGCCACGTCCAGAGCCCTCCGGCCACGCACTCTCTCCCCGCGCTCCTGGGGGGCGGCCCGGCTGCCGGAGGCCGCCGCGGGGCCCGGCCTCAGCATGAACCGCAGCCACCGGCACGGGGTGGGCAGCGGCTGCCTGGGCACCATGGAGGTGAAGAGCAAGGTGCGCGGGGCCCTGGCGGGGCGGAGCGGCCGTCCTGCTGGGAGGGGGGCCTGGGGGTGGCCAGGGGCTGGCCGGGGGCGGCCTGCGGAGCTGCCCCGGCGCCTGGGTCGGCGAGAGGCGCGGTGGTGGGACTTGGAGGCAGGAGATGGTGGAGAATAAACTTGCCGAGGAGAGGGCGGGGGTGGAGGGGGGGTTGTGTCTGCTCCTGGCCCGGGCAGGTAGATGACCCGTGGAGCACTTCGGCTCCTTCAGCCTCATTCCTGGTCGTGGGCGGGAGTCAGGGCCGGGATTCACCCCGGCCGGCCGAGCGCAGGGTGGTTTCTGAGCGTCTGGGCGGATTCCGCCTCCTGGCCTGCGAGTGAGAGGTCCTTGGGGCACCCGTGGCCTCCACATGTCACCCGCTTGTGTGGCTCAGGGGTGCCTGGGGTGGCGAGAGGGGGCCCCGGGCGCCGCATCACCCCTTGGAAGCTGGCGTGGCTTCCTGCCGGGGAAGTTCCTGGCACCGGCCTCGGTATGCGCTGGTCCATACCGGGAACGCGCTCCCCTTCCGCTGAGTGGCACTCCGCCGGCGCACTCCCTCCTGCTACCTGTTCACGTCAAGTGTGTTCCTTCTCGACCAGCGGAATGCCCGCCCGCCGATGGTGACCTCGGCACCCAGCGAATTCCGCCATGGCCAGGCGCCCCGAGCGGGCGGTCTGCAGGGATGAGCGGGGGAATGCTTCCCCGAGGAGGTCCCGGGCCGGAATTGGACGGTGCCCGGCAGCCACGGGAACCCTCTCGTGAACCGGAGAGCCAGAGGGGGCTTAGATCACCCGGTGTCATTCTCTCCAGAAGACAGGGGCTTCGGAAGGCGACGGCTTCGCCAGGCTCTGCTTGTAGGACAAACTCCTCAGAGCCTTTTTACAGTCACTCTGAGGCTTTGTAGAAAACAAAGGGAGGGCACTGGCGGGGCCCTGAGACATGGGAAGTCGAATCGGGAAGACCAAAACACATAAAGGGGTAGGAGAAAGTAAGAGCACATCAACTTCAGAAAGAATGAGGCGTCACCGAGTGTAAGGCTACTGAGAAGGCCTCCCGGAGCCTGTGGGTACATGGCTTTGATTATCTAGAGTTGATAGACAAAGTTCTGCAAGTTGCTGTAGCTGAGATAGTCAACTCAGGAATGTGTATATTCATTTTTAACGTCATTTTACAATGTACTCTGAAACTTAATTCATGTATCAGCATAGGCACTAGTTTCAGAAGCCTTGTGGCCTCCTAAGAATCGAAAAGTAATTAGAGCTGTTTAAGGAGTGTGTTCTTCCCCGTGACCCCCATGGAACTGCCATCGCAAATGGAAGTGACACATGCTTGAACTGAGGGTTTTAAGATGATTTAAAACACAGAAAACTGTTCCTCTGGCAGTATAGAAGTGGTAGTGGTTGAATCTTCCAATGGCATTTCTGTTATAAATCTAGGATGGTTTTGTGGGAGTTGAGGCTAAAAAAAGAAAGAAAAAACCAATATTGCATGATCTTAAAATTCAGTTTATGGTCCTAATTTTGGTAGCACGTCTTTAATTTTTTTGGTCACAGGGAGAAAATGAGTAGGAATTCTAGGTACACTGTTAAATACAACCAGACAGTAATTGATCTCCTGAGACCAGGAAACCTTGAGCTCTTGGGGACTGGAATTTCAGGCTTTCTGTCAACTGATTTGTGAATCTTTCCCATACTTATATCTAACCTATAGTATATATGGGACCGGCCATACTGCACTTTTCGTGAACTGTGTCTCTTAAATAGAACCAAGGCATTCTGAGAACCTGCAGGGAATGGAGTGTCATCCCGCTGTCACTCTAGCTGTTGATAAGTAGGCACGGTGTAAGCACTATTTCTAATGTGACACCTTGTGTTTCAAATATATGTGGTTGGCACGTTTGTCTTTAATGGATTAAATAAAACACCTGTCATCTTTACCATTTAAAAATATTTGGACAGATGTTTTCTTTTTCACTGCTTTAGTGATAGCACGGCTTTTTACAAAAGTGATCACTGAGAAGTTAGGTTGTGACCACAACTAGGTGATGTGTAAACCCACATTTCTGGATCTCTTTGTTCTTCATAGAAAACTGTCAACTTTATAATCTTTGCTCATGGAAAGGAAAAATGGTACAAGTAAAGTAATGAATATTGCAAATATAACTATAGTTAAATTGTGATACCAGCTACCATGTGACTTTTCTTTGGTAACTGATTTATCTTCCTGTTTCGCCAGAGTTGGGAAAGTTCTTAATCAATAATCAAGGTGGTGTCCTTTAATAACCTTGGAGCAGTCTTTGAGCTGTACCTTTCCTAATTATTCATGGACAAACAGAATATTAAAATTAAGTTGCATTTCTAGAATGTACCAACAGATGCTAGGAGAAGGGTGTTGATTCACATTCTGGGTGATCAAGACAAATTAGACCAAGCTAAAAAAGTTGTAAATGGTTTATATAATGAAGAGTTGTTGATTGGTCTTAATTTTATCTCTGCCTTCATATTTTGTTTTGTTTTTATGTAGTAAAAAGTTCTCTTAATCCTATTGTTCCGATGCAAGAAGCATAACAATTTCTCTTTTTTTCCTGCTAACATTTGCAAAAGGGCACATCTACTGTGAGCCATACAGTTTTCCATTGTTTTTGTCATAACATTTAAGTGAGAGAAGAAAATGTTGAGCAAAGAATTTTCATCCAATAGCTTTAGCAGAAACATTGAAGCCCTAAAATGTTCAGTGATTAGATAGATGTTACTCCCATTTCTGGATCATGGGAAGTGATAAACACGGGGGTGAATCAAAGCCCTAGGAACTTTACGTTGTGATACCAGAATAAAGAAATGAAGGAGAAACTATGACTTTTGATAACATCATAAGACTAACTCTGATATGAAGGGTGTTCCCGAGTTTTTATTTACTTTTAAATGAGAAGGTGTGACTAAACTTTTTGAGAGCGCTGGGTATGAGTCACCTTACATTTCTTGACAAGTGTTAGTGTTTATGATTCAGGAATGTATTTTGGAAATTTTTAATTATTTATTAGAGGTAATAGGTGGTTTTGGTGAGTTTTAATGTGAAACTAGTGAGTAGCGTGGGTAAGCGAGGCAGATGAACTTCATAGAGTAAGAGCTGTGACTCCAGATACCCATAAGGCTCTTGGAAAAATGAATTGACACATTTGTAACCTCACATTATGCTGATGGGGACTTTGTCTGCAGGGTGCCTAAGGGTGTCTTAGTGGTGCATTAGTATTCTTACTCATAATAGCTGTTTAGAAGAAAAATGAGTTCAGTGGTCAGGCACATTTGGCAAACATTTGGTTTTTTGGTTTGGTTTTTTGGATTTTTTATAATATTCAGATGCTTATATATTGAATGTAAACAATTTAAATGGTATTTTTTAAATATATTTTTATTGATTTCAGAGAGGGAAAGAGAGGGAGAGAGAGAAACATCAATGATGAGAGAGAATCATTGATGGGCTGCCTCCTGCACACCCCCGACTGGGGATTGAGCCCGCTACTCCGGCATGTGCCCTTGACCCGAATTGAACCTGGGACCCTCCCTTCAGTTTGCAGGCCGACGCTCTATCCCAGTGATGGCGAACCTATGACACGAGTGTCAGAGGTGACACGCGAACTCATTTTTTTGGTTGATTTTTCTTTGTTAAATGACATTTAAATATATAAAATAAATATCAAAAATATAAATCTTTGTTTTACTATGGTTGCAAATATCAAAAAATTTCTATATGTGACACGGCACCAGAGTTAAGTTAGGGTTTTTCAAAATGCTGACATGCCGAGCTCAAAAGGTTCGCCATCACTGCTCTATCCACTGAGCCAAATCGGCTAGGGCTAAATGCTATCTTTTTGCAGGGGGGGCGGGGGGGGGGGGGGAATAATCAGTGGTGGAAACTTTTTAGCTTTATCTAACTGATAGTTCATAGGGAGTCAGATGATGGTGGTTGGGTGTTGCTTTGTTCCAAAAATTTGAAATTCAGTGCAGAAAAGGGATGCACAGATGCCTCCTTGTACCACGATTCAGTTTTGTGATATGATGGCTTCCCTGGTAGAGCTTTTAGTTGAAGATATACTTGTTTTCCTTATTTCCCATAGTTTGTAGTTCTGGAATATAGTTGCTACATTTAAGTCTTTTCCAGTCTGTTTCCAGAGCTTCACTCTAGGGCAGTGATGGCGAACCTCTGACACGCGTGTCAGAGGTGACACGCGAACTCATTTTTTTGGTTCATTTTTCTTTGTTAAATGGCATTTAAATATATAAAATAAATATCAAAAATATAAGTCTTTATTTTACTATGGTTGCAAATATCAAAAAATTTCTATATGTGACACGGCACCAGAGTTAAGTTAGGATTTTTCAAAATGCTGACACGCCAAGCTCAAAAGGTTCGCCATCACTGCTCTAGGGTATGATTCCTTTCTTTTAGAGTAGTCTTGATGTCGCTTCTTCTTTAATTCCCTAGTTGTAAGACTTCCATTCAGCCAGATTTCAGGGGGTTCTGAATGATGGTTGTTCTGTAGTTTAGTTGTAATTTTATTGTTGTTGTTAACCCTCCCCAGGGGATAGTTTTTCATTGATTTTTTTTTTAATTTTTAAAATATATTTTATTGATTTTTTACAGAGAGGAAGGGAGAGGGATAGAGAATTAGAAACATCCATTCAGCTGCCTCCTGCACACTCCCCACTGGGGATGTGCCCGTAACCAAGGTACATGCCCTTGACCAGAATCGAACCTGGGACCCTTCAGTCCCCAGACCGACGCTCTATCCACTGAGCCAAACCGGTTAGGGCCCCATTGATTTTTAGAGAGTAGAAGGGGGAGGGGGGGAGGGAGAAAAACATCGATGTGAGAGACACATCAATTGGTTGCCTCTGACACACACCCTGACTGACCAGGGTGGGGATCAAGTCTGCAACCAAGGCACATGCCCTTGATTGGAAATTGAACCCTGGACCCTTCAGTCCTACATTCTATCCACTGAGCAAAACTGGCTGGGGCTAGTTGTAATTTTGATGCGGCGTGGGAGGAGGTGCTTACCCTGCTTACTTATGCCACCATCTTGACCAGAAGTCATTTGCAAACATTTGCTTTAAAAAATTTTTAATCAACTGCAGGACTTAACTGAGCTTTTACTATCTGGTCTCCACAGTAACTCCTAAGAGAGTGACTATAGTTATGTAGCATTTTCCACTTGTGTGGCTGGTACACCTTTTTGAGGAAGGCTGATTAACCTTTTTTTTTTTTTAATATGTTTTTATTGATTTCAGAGAGGAAAGAAGAGGGAGAAAGAGATAGAAACATCAGTGATGAGAGAGAATCATTGATCAGCTGCCTCCTGCATGTCCCACACTATGGAGGGAGCTCCTAACCCTGGCATGTGCCCTGACTGAGAATTGAGCATGGCCTCTGGGTTTATAGGTTGACACTCAACCACTGAACCACACCAGCCGGGCTGATTAACCTTTCTTAGGTTTCCACATTTGGGGAGAAATGCCATGCTAGTCCCATAGTAAGCCTATAGATCCTGTTGTTCATGGACTAGATGAAATCAGTCCTAAGTGTTGAATAAGGGCCACTTGACTAATTCAGCATTTGGAGAACAGAGGTGTGATTCTAGCATAGGGAAGCAGACCTGGGAATCAGAATTGTGAAGATAAATATTGGGCCTGGTGGAGGTGTCATGTACTCCCTGTTGGTTTGATCCCTTAATACCTCTCTGATGTAACTATTCTCTTCATCGACTAATTGGTAAGCTCGTGTAGGCCTTTCAGTCTCTAGGGTCTAGCCCTGTGCCAAGCATGTAAACACTTCTTGTGTTATTAGGTAGTTGTAGGACATATATTTGATGTATTAATAAAGCTTTTTAATAATATTAACAGGGAAGATGCTTATCTCTAGACCAATTTCTTAAATACTGTACCTCCATTTGTATCATATCTTAAATGCCAAGAAGCTCAAAGTCCTTTTTTTACCTGTTTCTGTTCATTCTTGCCACTTCTGTGAAATAGCAATTCCTTTTATGAGGGAAGAAACTTAGGTGCTTTTTGTTAATGGTCAAAATAAAGACTTGGGCACCTCTTACCTCATGGCCTGAGTGAGGAGAGTGCTGCTTTCAGAATCTGGGCCGCAGACAGGGTGTGAGAGGACAGTCCCCAATGCGGCCTGGGTGCCTGGGCATTGAGGTAAACCTGCATCTTCAAGTGATACCCTTCAGAGATACAGCATCAAGAAGGCACATTCCTGTGCCTTTCTTATGTTGTCTTATCTCCAGATGATGAGGTTTCTGACAGTAGACTGTATCACTGGAACTATCTTCTTTATTAAGAGAAATAATAAGCCTGTTAATGTTCTGTGGCATGCATTTTAAAATTGAGTCCTGTTTTTAAAATTAATACATTTTTTATCTTTATAGTTTGGAGCTGAATTTCGTCGTTTTTCACTGGAAAGATCAAAACCGGGAAAATTTGAGGAATTTTATGGATTACTGCAACATGTTCATAAGATCCCAAATGTTGATGTTTTAGTAGGCTACGCAGACATCCATGGAGACTTACTACCTATAAATAACGATGATAATTATCACAAAGCTGTTTCAACGGCCAATCCACTGCTTAGGATCTTTATACAAAAAAAGGGTAAGTACCACTGTTTACAAAAATTGTTTTACAAATAGAAGTGGTTTTATTTTTCTCATTGATAGGATACACAGACTTTGCCACAAACTTAATGAAGAGACATTTTCTGTGAATCTTACCATATTAAGCAACAAGTGGGGTTAAAACATTTTCGGTATTAATGATTATCTTTACACTTCACTAGTGTACTTTAGAAAATTTGTGGGGTTTTTTTGTTTATGTATTTTTTTAATCCTCACCCAATAATATGCTTATTGATTTTAGAGAGAGAGGAAAAGGAAGAGAGAGAAACATCAATGTGAGAGAGAACATCTATCGGTTGCCTTCTGTATATGCCCCAACCAGGGATTGAACCCACAGCCTTTCGGTATACAACAATGGTTCTCAACCTTAGGGTCGCGACCCCTTTGAGGGTCAAACGACCCTTTCACAGGGGTCGCCTATGACCATCGGAAAACACATACATAAATTACATATTGTTTTTGTGATTAATCACTATGCTTTAATTATGTTCAGTTTGTAACAATGAAAATACATCCTGCATATCAAATATTTACATTACGATTCATAACAGTAGCAAAATTACAGTTATGAAGTAGCAACGAAAATAATTGTATGGTTGGGGGTCACCACAACATGAGGAACTGTATTAAAGGGTCGCAGCATTAGGAAGGTTGAGAACCACTGGTATACAGGATGATGCTCCAACCAACTGAGCCACCTGGCCAGGGCAGAAAATTTGTGGTTTTAATTATAATCCTCTTAGATTTTTAAAAATAGAAATTCTGAATTTATTGAATCTTCACTTTAATGAATGAAATTTTGTTCATTCAGGAAGATGTGGTAGAAAGAGTATAACTTTGGAGTCAGAGAAATATTCCAGTCTTTTGGTGACAACCAACTTTCAAGTGCTATACTTAATAGATACCTAAAGGAAAGCTATTTATCCTTCTTGGGTCTCTGTCTTTTTCTATAGAATGGACATATTATCTCATAGGATTACTGGGAGGTTTGAAAGAGCTAAGTACAGTGCCCTGGCATGTAGTAGGCAGGCATCCAGAGACTATTTTCTTACTTTCTCTTTTAGGATATTGTTCGCAGAAAGCAAATTAGTTACTCATCTGGAAAATTAGATAGCAACTCATTATTTTGGAGGAATGTAAACGTTGATATTTGTCTCACAAAAGAACATTTGAAGTAGCCACTTTATATTGCAAACATTTTCAAATGTCTTTTGAGTCCTAAATTTTTATTTTTTTAACTTTGTGTCTTCATGTGTGTCTCTCTGTCTGCAGATGGGCAGGGTGTGTGCCATTTATTCCTTTGTCTTTGGTAAATGAAGAGGTTTAGAAAGCTAGCAGGGAAGCAGCAGGCACTGTATTGGTGGGATAATTAAAGCCTTGCTGTGTTTGTAAACCAACCCAGAAAGCAGAGAATGGTAGGGATTACCCTTGAAGATGAAACTTTCTTTCCAATCAGTTGATAAACTTGGGACCACTCCCAGGGCTTTGAAATTCCACTGATTATGTATGTTAGCTTTTCTGGGTTTGGAGGAACTAAAGTCCACCAACAGAATAAACTGCCAAGCGTAACCTATATCTTTATCACTTGACTATTTACAAAATATTAACAAACACATAATTTTCCCTAAACCACCCCCCTCCCCAGATGGATTTTGTAGGGTGTGGTACAATTAGAGTAGTACTTTAGGAGATTAATTTGTCTGTTGGGATGAATTGGAGGAGCAGCAGAATATGGAAGAGGGATGGACTTGAAGAGAAAATTGGTTTGGTTTTAGGGCAGAAAAGCTAATCTGGCTGGTGAGTTTCAACCATGTTAGGAAATGAGAAATGGTAAATAAAGACCAAGGATAGACCCTTGGAAAGCTTTGTATAGAATGTTACAAAAGAAAGAACTGCAGTAGAGGAGAGAAGGACAAAACTTTTGAGTGGAAGTTGTCATTTTGAGCAGAATAATTTAAATAATTGTTGTTAGATAGTAGGCCTTTCTTGTTAGCAATGCAATTTCCACTAAAAATTTAGTTGCTCTCTGGAATGTGTATTCAAATGTAAAATGACTATTTTTAAACCACTGCCATCTGACAAAATTATCCCCTTCATTAGGAAGATTATATGAGTTGGATTATACCACCACGTGTTTTTGCTACTGGATTTGTAACACTTAAGTGATCATGGGGTTAATTAGTCCTAACATCTTTTAAGGATGGTTATCTTCTGCTATTTCCTTTTTAAATGTTTCTATGTGAACAAAAGTTTTCTATGTCATAGAGATAAACATTCAGTACAATTATTAGCCCTCAGAGTTTGGCTTAGAAATAGGTAGTCCATTCAACAGACAATTCTTTAAAAAATATATAAATTTAAGCCTTGGCCTGTTTTGCCCAGTGGTTAGTACAGCGGTTCTCAACCTGTGGGTCGCGACCCTTTTGGGGGTAGAACTACCCTTTCACAGGGGTCGCCTAAGACCATCGGAAAAGACATATATAATTACATATTGTTTTTGTGATTAATCACTATGCTTTAATTATGTTCAATTTGTAACAATGAAATTGGGGGTCACAACAAGATGAGGAACTGTATTAAAGGGTCGCGGCATTAGGGAGGTTGAGAACCACTGGGTTAGTACGTAGGCCCAAGGACCGACCGATGGGTCGTGGGTTTGATTCCTAGTCAAGGGCACATACTTTGATTACAGGTTTGATCCCCGGTCCAGCATGTGTGGGAGACAACCAGTTGATGTGTCTCTCTCATGTTGATTTTTCTATTTCTTTCTCTCTCTCTCTCCCCATTCCTCCCTCTCTTCCACTCTAAAAATCAGGGGGAAAAATATCCTCAGGTGAGGATTAAAAAAAATAATAATAATAATTATATATATATATATATATATATATATATATATATATATATATATATATATACAAACATGACTTAAGCAAAAAATTAACAGGAAGTTGGTTGATTATTTCTGCTTAAAACCCTGTACTGGCTTTTCATTGAATCCAGAAGAAACTCCTTCCTTGCTTGGCCTTTTCCAGTTCATCTTCCTCCCTAATCACAGCCACACTGGTTTCCTGTCCCTCAGACTTGGTTGCTGTCTCTGCTTTTGCACTTGCTTTTCCTTCTAAGAAAGGTTTCCCTCCAGCTGCCTCTTCATCCTTCAGATCTTAGATAATGTTCTCAGAGGGGTTTCTTCTGACCACCCCTAAAGGGCCACACCCTCCCACCCCTCCCACCGTTAGCTGATAAACTACCCTCTGAAGATCTGGAATTCAGAGTGTCTTTGAAGTGGAAGCTCAGGGTTGAGTGTGTAAGCTACTTAATAGCCTGAACTTGAAGATAGGAATGAAAAGTTTTATATTTTGTAATAATTTGTTAGAAGAAAAACCCCATACTCTATTTCTAGGTCTGTTATCATGGAAGCAAAAACAAAACAAAAAACCTGATATCTTAAAAGTTTATTTTCACAGAGAGGATTCCCAGGTCTTTTGCCAGCGCCATCCCCACTGGAGTTTAGAGTATTGTCATTTATTTGGGGGAGGGGAAGAGATGGTACAAAGTAGAGTTTTCCTCCTCTTGTTGTTTAGATTATTATTGTGCAGCAAACAATATTAGAAAATATCAAAAGGTTGTACCTTTAAAAAATACTCAGGTTATTCCTGTAGGTTTAGAATACAGCCAGGGAAATGTGTATTTAAAAAAAATAAAACTTCCCAGAGAGGCATGGTGATCAGCCAAGTCTGGGGCCTGTTGAAATGCACAGACTCCTCGCCAGATCTGATCAGAATGTGCACACTGCAGTTCTTGCTGTACGTATCACCACCTGTTTATGTGTGACATTAGACAAATATGTCTGCATCTTGGATTTATTCAGAGGAGTTTGTTGGAATCTCTAGAAGGGCCTTGCTTTATTAGTAAGCATCCTCTCACTTAGGACATGGCCTTGTGGCCCCAACACCTGTGCAGTGGACATTATTTTGCAAATGGACCTTAAGATTATATTTTAACGAATCAGGGTTTAATTTAGAAATGTCTAAGGTATATACATTGTAATAGTAAGTTGTAAAAAAAACAAAACAGTTTAACAAAAGGTATGGCCCCAGAAATTAAACAGTAAATAAAATAAAAAGAAGAGAGAGAGAAAAAAAGAGGAAATTGTGGAGTAACATCTCAGAATATGACACCAGTTCTCATGATGGAAACATGGGAGCCACCTTTGACACATACCTGTTTTTCTTAGTCACCAATCCTGTTAAAACTGTGTTCTAATTATTTTTCATGTGTTTTGCCCTATCTCCATTGCCTCTGCTTCAGGCCAGGTGCCATCCTAAACCACTGCCCAGCCTCCTATCTCCTCTCAGGTCCATTCTCCAGCTTGAAGCCAGAGCTTTAGAGAAAAATCGAAACCCTTGGTTTTCTTCCTGTTGCCCTTAGGCCAAAGTCCATAATCCTTAACACTTCCCTGAAGTTCCCATTGGTCTGCCTGGCGCCTGGCTGCTTCCGACTTGGCTCTGGACTCCTCCTTCTCCTCCCTGCCCCCTCTCCCCCAGCCACCCTTTAACCTCACTATAGTCATGGGCCATATAATGAGGTTTCTGTCAACAAATACTCCATTAGAATACAGGAGCTGAAAAATTCCTGTTGCTTAGTGATGATGTGGATGTAGTAAGGTGGGAGTGCATCACATTCCTCATGCAGTTGTGGTGATGCTGGTAAACAGACCTACTGCACTACCAGCCCTATAAAAGTTCAGCCCATGCAGTTATGTAGAGCACTTAATACCTGATTATGGTCATAAAGGACTGTTACAGGTTTACATATGTACTATACTTTTCATTGTTATTTTATAGTTTACTCATTCTACTTATTCACAAAGAAGTTTTCTGAAAACAGTAGGCCCTGCAGCATCGCTATCTCATCTCATCTCATCTCATCTCTCTCTCTCTCTCTCTCTCTCTCTCTCTCTCTCTCTCTCTCTCTCTCTCATATATTTTTATTTATTTCAGAGAGGAAGAGAGATATAAAAACATCAATGATGAGAGAGAACCATTAATCGCTGCCTCCTGCCAGCCCCCTACTGGGGATTGAGCCTGCAACCTGAGCATGTGCCCTTCACCAGAATCGAACCCAGGACCCTTCAGTCCATAGGCCGATGCTCTCTGTCCACTGAGCCAAACCAGCTAGGGCTCCTGTGTCTTGATTGCATCATTTTCTCTTGTGCTTGATTTAATCTCATGTAGTTTTGTGCAGTAACCTGCTATGCAGGCTTGTGGCTCTGGAGCACTGAGCTAGAGCATGTAGCTAGCCTAGGTGTGCAGGAGGCCATACCGTCTAGTTTATGTAAGTCACTCTATGATGTTCACTCAACGGTGAAATTGCCTAACCATGCATTTCTCAGAACATATCCCTGTTAAGCAGTGCGTGACTGTACATTGGACTCCTTCCCCTGCTCCATCCTGCTCCTCTCTTTATTCGTTGTATTCTATGCCTGGAATGTCTCTCCCTTCTAACTGATTAGCTAGTCTCAGCGTGATCCTTACTTTCCTGACGAAGCCTTTCCTTTCCTTTGCACCAAGCTAGGTTCTCATTTACATACTTGTACAGCACAGTGTACATCACTGCTCTTGGCACCTTTGTAATAATTCAGTTATTTGAAATTAATTGCCACCTCCTCCTTTAGACTGTAAGCACCATGAAAGCAAGTACCTTATCTATTTTGTTCACTGGATCTATGGCCCAGAAAACAATGCTGAGCCACATATGAGATACTTCTTAATATTTGGTGATTGATTTTTCTTATTAGAAAGTGAAGGGATCTGCAGAATTTGAATATCGCTCTAAGTGATGTTTAATCTTTGTAAAGTTGCCAGATCTGTTTCATTTAACCATTTTGGATTAGAACAAGGGTTGGCAAACTAAGGCTTGCTGGCTGTTTTGTAAATAAAGTTTTCCTTGGAACACAGCCAGGCTCATTCCTTTATGGTCTGCCTATGGCTGCTTTTGCAATAGGAACCGTGTGACCTCCAGGACCTGAAATATTTACTGTATAGCTCTTTACAGAAATAGGTTTACAGCCCCTGATTACAATTTTAGCAATCATTTCATTCTTCCCTGTCTACCTACTGAACTTCAAACAGGTCATAATCTTGAACTTTCTTAATGACTCTAACATGAACTGTTCCTATTTTGTTACTATAAAGGGATGCTGATGCTGCCCCCCCCCCCCAAGATTTGCTTTTTATCCACTGTAGGCTTTTATTTCTTGTATCTGTGTCTGCCACTCACTAGTGGACCCTAATGTCTCTGTCTGTAACTTTTGACTCCGTGAGCTAAGGAATGAGATAACCAGGCTTTTCAGGATTAATGTTTACAAACTAAGGGCCTGTAGGGCTCCTTGGTAAGTAAAGCACAGGAGCTTTTTCTGTGGAAAGAAGTGAGACATCCTTGGCAGTTCAGTGGCCTTGCAGGTGGCTCGTTGTCCATTCCTGTTAGCTGAGATTGTCTGCTGAGGGGCAGGCTTGGGGTAAGGGAGGTGCTGCTGTATAAGCCCGTATCATGTCCTGTTGCATAAGCCTGGCTTTATACAAGTGGAAGGTTGCTATAAACCGAATTTCCAAACTTCCCATCACAGTCTGAGTTCAGTGCTTTGATATACATACTCAGATAGAAAGTGAACTCCTACTCCCTGTGGACATTCACCTTTACACTTTAAACTAACACCCTGCACCCTGGCTTTTTGCCAAAATATTTTTTCCCAGTGGCTGGAAACTGATTAGCTAGATGGGAGAACAAAGGTGCCTTTGTACAGGGGCATATTGCTTCTGAGAATTTAGCAGAGAGCATTCAAACAGGGTCAGGATGCGATGCCAAATTATGCAGATTTGAGGGGTTTAGGGTCAGGTTTCCCATGAATAGGTATGTAGGCAACTTAATTTTGTTTGCAGTTTGTATGGACTGGAACTTTCCTTATATTAGGTGGGCTTTCTTAATTGATTGTTTTAAAATGAAAATATATAATTTTGAAAAAAACACATTTAGAAGATGATTGTTAGATTTTTTGCCAAAAAGATTTTTGTGTCAATGGATTTATTTCCACAGCCAAATTACAAATAAATTTCTGTCTCTGTTAGAACCCAGTCTAAATATTTTATCTATAAATGAAGACAAAATTATCCTGGGTGGAGGGGAGGAAATGCCAAAATAATTAAGTACCCCTAGTCTTGTACATTTCTCTGAAACTAGCTTTTGAAGATGTTTAAGTAGCATGAAAAAAAAATGCCGAAGTTCTCTATACTCTGACGCACAGTTGATACTTAACATTCATTGTATGAATGTGTCAGGTATTGGCCTAGAAAGAACTCCTGGGTCTAGTCTTTTCTCTGTAACCTATTATGTCCCGGTCATTTTCTGGTCTATAAAGTAAAGATAATAATAGTTATCATTGGGGGGGGGGGGGGGCGTTGGTGGTGGCAGAGGGTCACAGGAGAGAATACGAATTGAAGCCTTGGATAAACGGTGATGTTACTATTCTCTGTAGCAATAGCCGACACTAGGAGTTTGAACTAGTTCTTTTGGGGGCCCTTTTGCCTTTATTTTAGTTGAAATGATATTTCAACTCGTGTGCCTGCTATTAATTTCATTTCCTTTTCTACCTCTCATTCTCTGATGAGATGCTTTGTTTATGGCAGGTCTTCCTTCATCCATGTGATCTAAGAATATCTGGTTTTAGGTGCCCTGTTGTCCCTTAGTGTACATCAGAGATTATAAATTGTTAGCTTGAAGAATGAATTCAACCCTGGGTGTTATTTAACTCAAATAGGTTTTTGTTGTTGTTTCACTGGGTATCAGCATTTAAAAATGGGAAGATTTTTACCTAAAAACCATGACTCTGGCAAATTCCTACAGGAATGAAGAAAAACTGTGGAATGAAGAGCAGCTGTGCCATTAAACGGGGCAAAATGCATTTTAAGTAACTTGTTTAAGAATGTGTTTGCACCTGGCCGACGTGGCTCAGTGGTTGAGTGTTGACCTCTGAACCAGGAGGTCATGGTTCGATTCCCAGTCAGGGCACATGCCCGGGTTCTGGGTTCAATCCCCTGTGTGGGGTGGAGGCAGCCGATCAATGATTCTCTCATCATTGATGTTTCTATCTCTCTCCCACTCCCTTCCTCTCTGAAGTCAATAAAAATATATTAAAAAAAGAATGTGTTTGCAAGACTTACCAGAATTTCATTTGGCCATGGTTCATGTTGTTTCATAGTTACCGAGCTTTGTTAGATTTACCGTGAACATTGGTAGTTTTATGTGTACTTGAGAGGGCCACCTAGTGTTTTTTTCTGATATAACATCTTCTGCTCTACATTTTGATCCTATTAGAATAAGTTAATGTTTAACTAGTGTGTTTATGTACGAAATACATTTTAGTTATCCTTTCTGTACAGACTCAACTGCAGATAAGTGGGTGTTTTCACAGCATTTCTATAATTATTTTATTTTATTTTTAAACAGAAGAAGCAGACTACAGTGCCTTTGGTACAGACACACTAATAAAGAAGAAGAATGTTTTAACCAATGTATTGCGTCCTGACAACCACAAGAAAAAGCCTCATATAGTCATTAGTATGCCCCAAGACTTCAGACCTGTGTCTTCCATTATAGACGTGGATATTCTCCCAGAAACACATCGTAGGGTCCGTCTGTACAAATACGGCACTGAGAAACCCTTAGGATTCTACATCCGGGATGGCTCCAGTGTCAGGGTCACGCCACATGGCTTAGAGAAGGTCCCAGGGATCTTTATATCCAGACTTGTCCCGGGAGGTCTGGCTCAAAGCACAGGACTGTTAGCTGTTAATGATGAAGTTTTAGAAGTTAACGGCATAGAAGTTTCAGGGAAGAGTCTGGATCAAGTAACAGATATGATGATTGCAAACAGCCGCAACCTCATCATAACAGTGAGACCAGCAAACCAGAGAAACAATGTCGTTAGGAACAGTCGGACCTCCGGGAGCTCCGGCCAGTCTACTGATAACAGCCTTCTCGGCTATCCACAGCAGATGGAACCCAGCTTTGAGCCAGAGGATGAAGACAGTGATGAAGATGACATTGTTATTGAAGATAATGGAGTGCCACAGCAGATTCCCAAAGCTGTTCATAACACGGAAAGCTTAGAATCATTAACACAAATGGAACTCAATTTGGAGTCTGGACAGAATGGTTTTATTCCTTCTAATGAAGTGAGCTTAACACTGGCAGCAAGTGGCACAGACACTGAATTTGAAACGCGTGTTCCAAATCAAAAACTCTTAGAAGAAGATGGAACAATCATAACACTATGAAACCACTATCTGACTGCTTTCTGAGTGAAGATGCCATGGGAACCTGTACATTCCGCTAGTTTAAAGCATATATACCTCTGAACCAGTGACCTGGAATGGGCATGAGAAAAAATAATATTGCAAGCTCAAAATGTTATTAAAATAGTAGTTTGATAATTGCTAATATAAACTTTGGTGGGTCAGAGGTGAATTTAAATCTAAAACAAAGGGGCCTTTGCTAATGCGATTATGTGCTTTTGCTGTTTTGTCTACAGATAACTGGATGTTAGAGCACATTCTAGACTGTGTGAGTGGACTAAATAATTTCTGTTTGAAGTTGTTGCATATTTAACCTGCTGTGCAGAGCCCAGTTCATTTTTCCTTTATATTTTTAAAAGTTCTAATGTGAAGAAATCTCATTCTATCTTTTGGTACCTTGGGGACCTCAGCTCCTATGTTCTCTGTATTTTATTTTGACATTTTAATGTTTCTCTGTTGTGAAAAGTAGTCTTTTCAAGTGCTTTTTTTTCTTAATTTCTAAGAAACTGATTGACTATTTTTAGGAGTTACTTCCTATGTTATAAGGCATCAAAACTATGTTCCTGAATTAAGAATCTCTACCAGTTGTTCAGGTGCCTGCCTGTCCTTCCTGTAGCTTTCATTCTCACAGAGGCATTCCATGTGGGTGTAACTTACCCTGGAAATGGCGATGCCACTGACTCTGGGCATTGGGAGACTCTCCCTTATCCTCCACCTCTTCACCTCTTCTCACCCTCATTCCCAATCTCATTGGAAATTATCCTTTTGTTGTGTGTGTGTTGTTGGTGTGCTTTTATACCCTTTTAATGTATTCAAGAAGTGCAAATCATTTTGGATTTTAAAAAATGCACCCAAATTCAGAGATTTTTTTACACACAGGACAAATTTGTGCACTTTTTATATAAACAATTTGGGTTTTCCTTCATGGGATTTCTAGGAACACTGCCTACACTTTATGAAAATTATATAGTATTCACCTTTGACAGGTAGAGTTTATCACTATTAATTTTATAAGGCTATTTATTACTTTCCAATGCATCCACTTAGAACAAGTTAAGTGTAAGGCTGCTAACTTCCATTCCTTGCCTGATTTCACTATACAATGTGCACAAACACTACAGAATGCTTGTATATAGAAACAAAGAATAGTATGAAGTACATAAGTTCTCTGTGGCTTATGGATATTACTGTCAGAGTTATTTATTAATTAATTTTATGGTAGGGCTAGTATGGATACCTATAACAATTGTGTGCTATTAAAACAATGAAGAATCAGATGACTCCGTTTTGAAGGATATTTTCTCTATATGGTCAAAATATATGAAGAAGTAAAGTCTTGATTAAATGAAGATCACTTGACTCAGAATACTTAAATGTATTTTGTTCACATTACCACTAAACATATTGTCACTAAACTATTAATTGCACAATATTATGTAATACAATGTACTTTTTGTTGAATTCACTGACGTTCTTCCACTTACATACCACTGTTTTATAATGGCATTCCAGCTTTAACATTCTGTGAGTTTTATACATTTGACTCTTGAATGACAAAACAATGATAATATGTATAAGGTTAAATTTCATTTATAAGCGGTGCAGGGGTTCAACATTCTAAGTAAAAATACTTTGACACACTACCTCTCTCTCTCTCTCTCTTTTTTTTTTTTAACAAAGTTTTAACATCAGAACTTTTCTTGTGGGGGGGAAATACTTCAGGGCTTGACTTTTTGTACAAATTTTAACTAAAATATAGACTTGTATGTCTTCATGAAAATGGAAGTCAAAGCTTCTAATGCTTCTTATTTTAATTATCCTGCTAAAGATACATGCCAGGGGTGTCTTCAGCTAGATCTCACTTAAATTATTGGTAAAATAATTGATTACTAGACGTATTGTAAAACCAATAAATCTTGGTTATACAATAAAATGTGGATTCATTGGTTGTCTGAATCAGTTATTTCAAGTGTATCATCATTAACAAAAGTATCAGTGGATTCAGCATAAAATTTCCTAGTACTAAGTGTCAAGCCTAACTGTGAATTTTGTTCTGTATCTTTAAGTAAATTTATGCTAATGTTCTTATGTGCTATCAACAAAATGTATGTACTTCTGTGAACTATGAATTTTCTAATTAAATTTTACATATAACATGATTTGTACATGAATGACACTTTGTTTAAACTATCAAATGTCAGTATTTTACTACAATTTTATTATAAAATGTACATTATCATTAACTGAATTTTGATTTTAAAATCAAATTGGCTTTAGTTGTATATTATTTTTTACAAATAAAGATAGACTTGTATAAAGGCTACTTTCTTGTTTGCAAATATATGAAAAGTGCCCAACAGTTATTTACCTATCACCCATTATATAAGCTACTAGAGGCCTGGTGCACGAAATTTGTGCACTGGGGGGGGGGGTCCCTCAGCCCAGCCTGCCCCCTCTCACAGTCCGGGAGCCCTCAGTGGATGTCCTACTGACGGCAGCAGAGGCTCGGAGCAGGCACCGTGTGTGTGTGTGTATATGTGTTTGTGTGTGTGTGTGTGTCCGCTGTGGCCTGCCCCCAGCCACACCACGTAGGCTCGGAGCAGTTGCCCCGTGTGTGTATGTGTCCCTGCTGGGGGCCTGCCTGCAGCCGCGTCGGAAGCTTGGAGCAGGCACCCCGTGTGTGTGTGTGTGTGTGTGTGTGTGTGTGTGTCCCCTGGGGGCCTGCCCCCAGCCACACTGTGGAGGCTTGGAGCAGGCACCCCTTTGTGTTGATCTCTCAGGCTCCTGGCTCTGCCTGTGTGTTGTTCTCTCCCTTGAGCGGTGGCCAGGACAGGCTGGAAGCTTGGGTTCCTCCATCGCCAGGGGCAACCCAAGCTTCCAGCTCCATGGCCGCTGCCATCTTCGTTGGGTTAATTTGCATATCACCCTGATTGGCTGGTAGGTATAGCAGAGTGACACCAATTTGCATGTTTCTCTTTTATTAGTGTAGATGGCAAGGTCCTGGCACCCTTAACTTTTAATTTTTAAAAGATAAACATGAGGCCCTAACTGGTTTGGCTCAGTGGATAGAGCGTCGGCCTGCAGACTGAAGGGTCCCAGGTTCAATTCCAGTCAAGGGCATGTACCTTGTTTGCGGGCACATCCCCAGTAGGGGGTGTGCAGGAGGCAGCTGATCAGTATTTCTCATCGATGTTTCTAACTCTCCCTCTATAAAAAATCAATAAAATATATTTAAATAAATAATTTTTTTAAAAAAAGATAAACGTGATCCCAGCCAGTGTGGCTCAGTGGTTGAGCATCGACCTATGAACCAGGAGGTCACAGTTCAATTCCCGGTCAGGGCACATGCCGGCTTACGGGCTCTATCCCGTGTGGGGTGTGCAGGAGGCAGCCGATCAATGATTCTCTGTCATCACTGATGTTTCTCTCTCTCCCTCTCCCTCCTTCTCTGAAATCAATAAAAATCTTTAAAAACAAAGATAGCCCTCGCCGGTTTGGCTAAGTGGATAGAGCATTGGCCTGTAGACCAAAGGGTCCTGGGTTCCATTTCAGTCAAGGGCACATACCTTGTTTGCAGGCTCTTCCTCAGCCCAGGCCCTGGTCAGGGTGCGTGCAGGAGGCAACCAATCGATGTGTTACTCTCACATTGATATTTCTCTGTCTTTCCCTCTCTCTTCCACTCTGTAAAAACCAATGGAAAAATATCCTCAGGTGAGGATTAAAAGAAAACACGAAATTGTGTGTACATCCACTACAACCATATATGCATGTATTGACTGGAAGGTTGCATTGAAAATGTACTTAATTCTGATAAATGTGGGAAATTGTGCATGATAATCCATCAGAGTTATCATTTAGGTTTAAGATGATTTGAAACAAGACAAAACTGGTTTATAATGTGACCATTTATCTTCTGGAACTCAAATTCACTTAGTTATACTTTCTGTTGCCACCGTATTTGGATTCAATTCAGTTTATCCTGAAACATGTACACTGAAAGGCCCAAAATAAAACAGACCATTTCTAATCCCAAATTAGTCACCCTGTCATTTGCTTGGTTGGTCTCTGCACTGTCTCTTCTGCCAACCAACGTGGAGGATCATTTTGATTCCTTCCCCCGATGAACAACAGCTTGAAAATCCTCTTAGTAAAAATTCAACGTCCTGTCTTTAGACCTCTTCATCGTGGATAGGTACCCCTTGTGCTGCATCCAATGCCTGGCATTCGTCTCAGTTTCAGGTCCATGAAACTGGTGAATTAAAACATCCCTTTCACCCTATGATGTGTCCCAGTGCTGTTTGATCTCAAATCCCTGCTGCTTTCAAGCTGGCACTCTGCAAAAGGACTAAAATTTGATTTTGAAGTCATAGGAATTTGCAAGGAAAAGCTAGCCCCCTTTAGGGTTGTGCACCTTTAGGTGCTCTCATTCATGATTAGCAACTGGTTCTTGTTTGCTTAAGATGTTCCCATCTTCAGATTGATGGAAGGTTGAATTGTGGGTAATGAACTTTAAGTGTGTGTATGTCAGTGACTTTGGCAGGTGAGCTCTCTTGAACAGGTTGGGAGGGAGGGTGCTTACTTATAAGACATTGATCATTTGGACTTTATTTGGGACAGCGTCTCAATGGGTGATGGTGGCTATTACCTGCGGGGTTGAGCCTCCAGCTGAGATAAGTTCACTGATAAGCTACTTCAGTGCTGTAATTGGGTGGATGTCTGACTGGTTATTGGAAGGTAAATAGAAAGGAAATTAATGTTAAATTTCATAATTTAAAAGTCCTCAGTATGTAGTAGTCTACCAAATTCTTCCCTACAAACAGGATTTAGATAATATTTTTAAAGCTACTATGTTTATCCTAGTTGCTTTGCAACGTTTGATGTGTATTTTATAAATTAATACTAAAAGTCAGTGGAGTTTGTGTTTTTTACAGCCATATTTAGGTGTTTTCTCATTTTATTTTATTTTATTTTATTTTTTTAAAATATATTTTATTGATTTTTTTACAGAGAGGAAGGGAGAGAGATAGAGAGTTAGAAACATCGATGAGAGAAAAACATCGATCAGCTGCCTCATGCACATCTCCCACTGGAGATGTGCCCGCAACCCAGGTACATGCCCTTGACCGGAATCGAACCTGGGACCCTTCAGTCCGCAAGTCGACGCTCTATCCACTGAGCCAAACCAGTTTCGGCAAGTGTTTTCTCATTTTAAATAGCTCTCTTGGAAATGGTATTTATCCCCAAACCAGTGTTTTCCATGTAATAGAAAACTACTATTTTCTAGTTCATTATAATTATCTACTTCATTATAATCCCAAGGGATGGATAACAAAACTATTTAATACTATTAGTAAAGAAAACTTAAAAATTTTTTTAATCATATAAATAATACATAAATTCATTTTTTAAAAAGGTTCAAGTCCTTTTTGGTCACCAAACATAGTTATGTATACTGTGCTTTGTTATAAAAAAGGAATTAAATTGGCTTAAAATAAGAGCAACTATAATTAATCATCTAAGTGGGAACACTTTTGCTAGAGAGTGGGTTTGCTGTTATGCCACAACAGGCACAAAGGAGCTGTCTCAGGTAAATTGTCAGGTGAGTCATCCTATTAGAGCTACTGTAGTAGAATGGCTTTTAAACATTTTTTGAAACTGTAACCCACAGTCAGAAATGCATTAAACATTGTGATCTAATACACTGGTATGTGTGTGTATGTATATGTGTGTGTGTGTGTATATATAATTGAAAGTTTCACAAAGTAAATATTACATGAAAAATGCTCTGATTTTCTATTCCATTTTTTTTACATGTTTATTTTAAAGATAAACATCCAAACAATTTTAGGATGCATTCTTTGAAAAATGCGTTTGAAGAATTTCGTTTTCCACTTGAGTGATTTGCCAATGGTAAAATATTAGTATATATTTTTCCTAATGGGGGAGATACACTATTGCCTGCTTGCTTTCTTATTTTTGAAATAATTAAACCTAGAAAAGAGCTGCATGGAAAGTATAGTTTATACCCTTAACCCGGATCATACCCACATTTGCTTTATCTCTCTGTATTTTTTCCTGAAACATTTGAGAATTGTTTGCAAAGATCATAGCCCCTTAACTCCTAAAGGCAAGCATATATTTCCTAAGGACAAGGACATTCTCTCTCCTCTCTCTCTCTTTATTTTTTGTTTGTTGTTGTTGTTGTTAATCCTCACCTGCGGATATTTTCTCCATTGATTTTAGAGAGAGTGGAAGGGAAGGGAAAAGACAGAGACAGAGAAACATTGACATGAGAGAAACACATTTGATTGGTTGCCTCCCGCATGCACCCTGACCAGTGCCCAGGATCAAGTCCACAACCAAGGTAAGTGTCCTTGACTGGAATCAAACCCCGATGACCATTCAGCCCAAGAGGCAAACCAGCTAGGGCAAGGACAGTCTCTTACTACATTCCCTTATACAACCACGGTTCCCCTATCAATTAAAACATGTAACGGTTGTGGGCTCGATCCCCAGTAGGGGGCGTCGTGCAGGAGGCAGCTGATTGATGATTCTCTCTCATTGATGTTTCTATCCCTCTCCCTTCCTCTCTGTAAAAATCAATAAAATATATTTTTTAAAAAACATTTAACATACGTAAGCCATACTAGAATCTCACCAAGTGTCCCCTAGTGTCCTCTACAGAAATGTTTCCCTTGACCCAGGATCTAATCCAGAATCACATATCACATCTCTGTGGTCTCCTTTAATGTAGAATAATCCCTCATCCCTTTTTCAAATCTTTCATAATACTGACATTTAAAAAAAAAAATAGACATTGTTTTGTAAGCTGCCCATCCATTTGGGTTTGTTTCCTTAGCATTAGATTTAAGTTGTGTATTCTGGGCCAGAATAGTACGTTTATGGTGTTACATCCTCATTGTACCATGTCAGGAAACACATTATGTCACTTTATTTTCATATTGTTGAAGTTAAATTCTTTATTTTAAAAAAATGTATTCGTTTGAGAGAGACAGAGAGAAACATTGCTTTGTTCTTCCACTTATTTATGCATTCATCGATTGATTCTTGTATGTGCCTGACCGGGGGTCAAACCGGAAACCTTGGCGCATGGGGACAATGCTCTAACCAAGCACTTTCTGATGGGGAAAACTTTTGTATTCTTATAAGTTGTCCATTATTCTAATTATTCTTATGCTGACAAACATCAGAATTTGTTCTACATTCTCAATTGTTTTGTAAGCAGTAGAAAATGGTGAAATGGAATGAGTATTTTTTAAAAATATATGTTTTCATTGATTTTTAGAGAGAGGCAGAGAGAGAGAAACATCGATCGGCTGCCTCCTGATGCCCCCTACTGGGGACTGAACCTGCAATCTGGACATGTACCCTGACTGGGAATGGAACCGTGACCTCCTGGTTCATAGGTCAATGCTCAACCACTGACCCACACCAGCCAGGCTTTAATTAGATTGTTTTATGTTGAGTTATATGAGTTCTTTGTATATTTTGAACATTAACCCCGTTTGGGTATATCATTTGCAAATATTTTCTTTCACCCAGTAGGTTGCCATTTTGTCCTGTTGGTGGTGTCCTTCTCTGTGCAAAAGATTTTTGGTTTGATGGCATCCCATTTGTTTATTTTTGCTTTTGCTGCCTTTTCCTGAGAAAATATAGCCAAAAAAATCGCTGAGACCAATGTCAGAAAGTTTACTGCCTCTGTTTTCTTCTGGGAGTTTTGTGACTTCAGGTCTTACATTTAAGTCTTTAATTCCTCTTTAGGTTATTTTGTACATGGTGTAAGCAGGTGGTGCCGTTTCAGTTTTTGCATGTATCTGTCCAGTTTTTTTTAGCACCATTTATTGAAGAGATTGCCTTTTCCCCGTTGTATAGTCTTACCTCCTTTGTCCTAGATGAGTTGTCTGTGTAAGCCCGGTGAACCATCCTGATTTGTAAAACAACACATGTGACAGACCACATGGACCCGTAGACCACAGCTGGCCTGCCGGCTACCAGTGCGCCATCGCTGGTCTCCGAAGCTCGGACCACTCACTGTCAAGTGGCTAATTCCCTGCTGTGAATCCAGTCCCTCGACAGTGGCTGTGACGGTTGCACAGGTAATGTGTACAAAGCACTTGGGGCCTGAGGACTGATGAGCGCTCAGTGAACGTGAGCTGTTCTGTCCCCTTTGCCAGACGACTGAGGGCCAAAGGGACTGGCCGAGGCACTTTCCTAACTCCAGTGACTCCGGGATGCTGTCCCCAGACCGCAGCCCCTGGCTGCCTGTTAGCAATGCAGACGCTCAGGCCCCACCTCGGCCCCACTGAACAGAATCACTGCTGAAGGCGTCCGGTGTGGTGCATGCTAACAAGATTTCCCCAGGCGCTTCCCATGCCCGTGAAAGTTAGGGGAGGTCTCAAATCCAGCTTGCTTTTCTGTGTCTCTCACTCTCTCTCGCTTTAAAAAATTTTACTTATGTAACAGTGTTGTTTTCTAATTAACTTGAGAGAGAGCGAGAAAGAGAAACATTGATTTGTTGTTCCATTTATTTATGCAGTCATTGGTTGACTCTTGTATGTGCCCTGACTGGAGAGCGAACCTTGGTGTATCAAGGGCAGCTGAGCTACCCAGCCAGGGCTCTCCCCTTCACTCTTAGCAGAACTGCTTTCATGAGCATGCTTATCCTTTCTTCTAGGATTCGTAAAGATGTAAGAAAAGCCTTCACGTAATTACCTGCCATATATAGTTCTGTCAACTCACTTGGCCGAAGTCATCTTCAGTCTCCAGCCCCTTGTGCAGAGGGTCACACTGCCTGAGTCAGTAGAATCTGACTTATTGGAGTTGCACTTTGGATGAAATACTGTGGGCTCCCCCCCCCGCCCCCCCCTCGCCCCGCCCCACCCCTCACCTGCCATATCATTATAGGTGTGCAGAAAATAAGCCTCTGAAAACTCCAGGCTTCATTTTTGTGCTGGCTTATCTGCCTCCCCAAAAAGGAGGAGAAAGGCTAGAATCGGACTAATAGTACAACCCACAGATGGTATCAGTGTCGCATTCCTGTTCCATTCCGTCTCCTAGCAATGCATCAGGCTTGGACAAGGAAGTTGCATTCACGGCATTGTTTGCGACTGAGACCTGGAGCAGGCTGCGCTCAGATGAAACCGGCGCTGTGCCCACAGGACAGGACGTTGGCGCTCTGTTCCCAGGCTTTCCGCCCCGCCCGCCTGCGCGCTAGCCTTACATCTACAGTCAGTCGTAAGTTGCCTGTCGGGTTTTCTCTAACGTTCCCAGAGGCCCTCAGCTGCTGTCTCAGGCATGTACCCCGGTGACTCAGGCAGAACTCTGTATGCTCAGTGACTCAGAAACTAAATCATTAACCTGGTAAATTCCTGAGGAGCACGGGGGAAGGAAGCTCGGAGGAGAGGGCGTTAGCATGTGAGCCTCCAATACTGTCAGTGACCACAAACACATGACACAGCGATCCCGAGCCGTGTGGCTTCTCAGGTGGACCCGGGACTGGCCTTGGGATCCCCTGGAATCAGAAAGAATCTCCCATCACTCACTCTCGCGGCAATGATCTACACACGGTAACCTACAAAGAATATAGATTTCATTTCTTTGAATCTCTATCTGGTAAAGCAGAAAAACATGGGAAGGATTCTTGGCTTAAAAACACACATATACACAACTTTTAACTAGTTGATTTTAAATTGGGAATATGCATCTACACATACGTACACACACACACACATCCACGTCTGCTCTGCCTGCATGTGAAATTAAACTGGTGCACCCGTACACAAAACCCCAGACAATACCTGAAAAACGATTGCGAGCGAATCTCACCCCAAAAGGACGTGGTGATAACTTTTCAGTCGCCCCGCGGGAGGCAACAGTAACCCCTTTGCAATTCAGTTGTGACCCATGAGGGCTTCTCTAGTGAGCTGCCCCGCCCCCACCCCCTGGGCGCCTTGGCTGGTGTTCACAGGGCCCGTGCCCAGTGGGCCTGGCATGCGCCTCCAACAGCCGAGCGCACGGGGCCAGGGGAGCGCGAGGAAATAAACGGTAAAGGGAGGGGCGCCAGGAGAGGAGGCAGGGTGGCTGGGAAGGTGGCCAAATGGCTCAAGGCTGAACGGGCGACATCAGCTCCTGACAGCTCCTCAAATGCCCTCCCGTCCTTTCCCACTCGCTGCATGGAGACCAGCGGGGACAACAGCCCTTTGCCCGGCATCACCGAGAATCACCAACATTAGTTCCTAAAACAGCGAGTTAGGTAGACCAGAGCGCCCGTGATGTTGAAGGCTGGCACGTTTGAGGCCGAAGGTGAGATTGCCGTGCCATCCGCTCATCGGGGTGTGAAGTTCAAGTTCAGCCAAGTCGATCCCTCATTTTCATCATGGTTAGTTTTTCCACTTCAGAAGGGTTTGTGTTTGAAAGTTTGTGGCTGTCCTAGGGGGAAGGAACGATGACAAGACTGTAATGCTTATGATGGGGGTATGTTCTTTCGTTCCTCTTTTAGCCATGGGGAGACAAATAACGGTTAAGGATGGATAAAATATTTAACAGTGGCCATGCATAATTTATTCCTGAGCCGATGCCCGTTTCCAGCCCAACGGTTCGCTCGCAATTAGAGCTTCTCAGAACATTGAACCCCTGTCTCCTTGGCAAACTGACATTGTGCTTATTTTTACTCTTTCCTCCCCTAAGGCTCATGGTCTCTACATCCTCCTGTCGAAGTCCTCCTTCCTTGATGTTGTTTTCATCAGCAGGCAACAAGAGCAAAAAGTGTAAGCAGCTTTTCCATATACAGATTCGTTTCTGGGCTCAGGGTTTACTCTGAGCTTCAGATCCATACTCGGAAAGGAGAACAATATTTGTGTGTAGAAATGTTGCTGATGAAAAGTAGGCTGTGCATGTGTCAGGTGAAGTAATATATGATTTCAGAAGACATTTTAGGGGGAAAAGTATATACAAGAAAAAAGCCACCACCTCCAAAAATCACTGTTCGGAGATAACCACTCGTGTTTTTTGGTCCCTGTGCATATCACACTTCATTACCTAATGCGTATTTGGACAAAGGCAGGGCCACAGCCTCCATGTAAATTATTGTGAAGTTTGCGTTCTTCAGAGGAGAATATATTGTGAATGTCTTTGCTCTGCATTTCTCACGGCTTCATCGCATCACTGTACAGACGAACCAGCGTTTTCTGTCACCCATCCCCTACCGTTAGCTGCTTCCATTTTTTTTTTTTTTCATGACTACAAACAGTGCTGTGGTGAAGTTTTTAAACACATCCTTCTGTACTTTGCAACCTACCTGAGTGTCCATCAGTGGAGGAATGCATAAGCAAACTGTGGCACCCCCATAAAATGGAATATTATTGGGTTGCCAAAAGGAATGAAACACTGACATACACTACAACGTGGATGAGCCTTGAAGACTGAGGGAAAGAACTCGGACACCAATGTTACATAGTGTAGGGAAGAGAAAACTCTACAAGAACAGCAAGTATTAGTGGCTGGGAGTGGAGGGGGATGGGAGTAATGGCTAAGCAGTGGCGGGGGAGGCCCTTTTTTGGGTGATAAAATGTTCTAAAGTTGATTGTGGTGCTGGGTGTACAAATCTGTGAACATACGTTGATGGTTTGAGGATTGCATCATTCTCTAAATATAGTTTACCATTGAGTTGTGCACTTTACATAGGTGACTTACATGGTGTATGAGTCATATCGTAATGCTCTGTACAGGTTGACCTTTTACCCAAAGCAGAAACCCTGTCTGTCCTACCCCCATGCCAACCCTCTACCCAAAGCAGAAAATCATCTATACCATCGGCATGTGCCAGTGACTGTCTGGGAGGTGGCAGTCCGACTCTGCTTGAATTGTCCCATCCGTGGGGACTCGCTGCTTGGAGAGGCAGCCTGTCTGGTCAGGAGTCTGGGTACGGTTTTCAGGTCCTTGGCTCCGGGCCTCTTTTCCCCCATCAACTCAGCAGAAATTCATTGGTGGGGTGACACCTGGCATGAGGTTTATCTCACATAATTCAGGCTTTCTCCAAGCAAAACAGCTCCAGCTCCGTCACACTGTCATCAGATGACATGACTTTATTGTCCGTTTGTCTCACATTTATTGAATGCCTACTTGGTGACAAATACCTTGCCTGGCAGTTTAATCGATTTTATTATTTATATGGCCATCTAATCTACCCTCCCTTGAAAACATTCACCTTTGTCAGTATTCCACTTATAATGTAATACGTATCTTTTGAGCACTTTCTGCCAGTGTTTAGGGCGCTTTATATAGATTATCTCGTTGAATCTTTTCAGCAAACATAATGAAGTTGTATTATGCCACTTTACTGATGAGGAAATTCAGGCCAGAGAAGTTAAGTAACTTCGCCAAGGTCACACAGCCGTGGTACGCCATGGGTGAGGAGCCACGTTTCAAGCTCAGACGGTTTGACTTCAGAGTCCCTGTATTAGCCACTGTGCATTGCTCCCTCCCAGAGCTACCCTCTGTACCCAGCAGGGGGCACCCAGGGCCCAGAGGACATTTCACTTTCACTTCTTTGTACAGAATTTTGTATTTTTTAGTTAAAGCACCTTCACTCTCATTTACTTTTAGCAGGTGTGTTATCTCATTGCCTTAAGTTGGACTCAAAGCCGATTTAAAAATTCTCTGTCATGTGAATTGCTGAAGACAGGATTTCTCACATGCTCACTAAGAAAATGCTTTTTTTTTTTTTTCCTTTGGCTGTTTCATTGTGTTTGCTTTTGGTCACTGTTGAAACCAGAGGCCCCCCTCAGCTTTTTGTTCGCTGCTGCTATGACTGCAGGTTTCACTGAGGGCAGTATCTCCTTTGTGGAGTGCCTACTGTATACAAAACACTGAGCCACGTACTCCAAGGACAGGAAAGGGCCTTCGAGGCCTCATGAAACAGAGGCACAGTTTCCTGAAGCAAAAAAGCAGATCTATTCACGTGTCCCAAATCGCCTGCAGGACACTGTTCTCACTAAGGCACTTACCTACTTTCTAACATCTTCTGACAGATGCCGACCCAGCTCAGTGGGACAGAACAGAACGAGTCTGGGCGTTCTTTTTCTCTCCCGTCAATTCAGCAGAGATTCACTGCCAGGGCAAAACCTGAGCCGAATGGCACGAGGTTGTGTCAGGCCTGTATTCAGCTCATGTGGGGTGAATGGACACACCGTTTGCTGAGAGACACTGAGTTTGCTGACAGGATGCTGCCCGCCCTAGAGGTGTTAACACTGTAAAACACAGCGTTCTCACTTAGACACGTCTGTCCCCAGTGGTTCTGCATTAGGGGTGCTGGACGGCAGTGCTCAGGGGCGCTGTGAGCACTTGTGAGCATCTGTGGGAAGCACTCAGCTCAGACTCGGAACCTCAGTCCTGCCCCTCAGACCTCCTTGTGTTGGGCAGTACTTTCCATCCCGTATCTGTTCATTTTTGTTTGTTTTGTTGTTGTTGTTTTTTTGTTTTTGTTCATCCTCACCCGAGGTAATTTCGATTGATTTTTGATAGGAAGAGTGGAAGGGAGGAGGAGAGACAGAGAGAAAGAAACGTCCATGTGAGAGAGACACACCCACTGGTTGCCTCCTACACGTGCCCCGATGGGGTCTGGGATCGAGCCTGCAACTGAGAAATGTGCCCTTGACCGGAATCAAACCTGGGACCTTTCAGTCCATTGGCCGATGCTCTATCCATTTATCCATTGAGCCAAATTGGCTAGGGCTGTTTATTTTTTTAACATGTTTATTTTATTGATTTTTTTTTTTTTTTAGAGAGAGAGAGAGGAAGTGAGAGGGGTAGAGAGACAGAAACATCACTGATTGGCTGCCTGCTGGGAATTAAGCCTGAAACCCCCGGGCATGTGCCCTGACCGGTAATCAAACCAACGATCTCTTGGTTCATGGGTCGATGCTCAACCACTGAGCTACACTGACCGGGCCATCCAACATCTGTTTAGAGGGGCCCACATTTCAGTAGCTGGGAGGGGCAAGCACTCCTCTTTCCTCTTACTTCTCAAGACCAAAGCTAGACGTTGACATGGATGGAACAGTTTGAACCTTGACCCTTGGCCTCCTGCTTGCAAAGCTGCAGGCCGGTTCTGTGGCTCTGTTGCGGAAGGGGGAGGAGCAGAGAAAAACTGATCAAATTACTCGGGAGAAGTGCAAGCTTTCCTTTACAGGGAACCAGCAGCAAGGGGTGCTGTTGCTGCTTCCTGGACTTTGTGACGGTTTCAGAATCGTGATGGAAACATGCGTTAAAACCTGGTTCCCCACCATGCTTCTGTGAAGATGGGCTGCATTCTGAATGTCATTAGCGGGGACAGCGAGGCTGAGCCGGAGAGCGGCTTCACATTTGAGAGACACGTGTGCTTTGAGGATTCGGTGCAGAGGCAGCCTCCGGGACTCCTGTATCAGTCTCCCCAAAACATGCACCAGACATTTCCTTTGTCCTCCAGGGACTTTCTGTCTGGTCATGAAATGACAGCTTAGCAGAAGGGGGGCGGGGGGGCGGGGTCGGAAGGCAAGCTTACAGGGCATATCTGTTTGGAGGTCAGAAAAAGGCTGTTGAAAAGAGACCTTGAAGGTCAGTGGCGGGCAGGCGGGCGGTCAGCTCCGGGCAGCAGGGGCATCCAGACGGGAAAAGATGTATGTAGATGTGGAGCCGGGCAGACCTGGGCATGTTCAGGGGACCACAGAGTCAGATATCTTCAGGAACCAACAGGCCAGTGGGAGACGGGGCCAGGTGGGGAAGACGGGGGCAAACTAGGCAGCTTCTTACCTGACCATGTGTTATCAGGCCAGGGGCAGGCCCACTACTTCCTGATCCCTCCTTCCTTTTCGAGAGAAGCCACAAGTCTGAACGTCCGTGTGAACCACAGACTGAGTGGCTTATAAACAGCAGGCATTTACTGTTGACAGTTCTGGAGGCTGGCAAGTCCAAGACCGTGGCACTGGCAGGCTCAGTGTCTGGTGAGAACCCGCTTCCTGGTTGCAGACAGATACCTTGTCACTGTCCTCACATAGCAGTAGGTGGCGGGGGGGGGGGGGGGGAGCGATTTTGGGGCCTCTTATATAAGGGCCTTAATCTCATTCATAAGGGCTCCACCCTCATGGCCTGATCACCTCCCAAGGCCCCCACCTCCTAATCCCGTCACTCAGGGGAGGGCTGCAGTTCAATATATTAATCCGGGGCCTGCACACATTCAGTCCATAGCAGCAGGCAGCGTGGCAGGGCCAGGACTTGGGAGAGACTAGCAGAAGCCCAGGGCACTTAATGCACAGAGACCCTCAGTCCGGGGGGCCCACCTGAGGGGGAGACCCCTCACAGTTTGTATGCTAAGTGCCTCCTCTCTGGGCTCCCATTTGCAAGTTAGTAGGGTTCAAAGAGAAAAGCAGCGAGAGACATATTGGCAAGATAGGGCTAGGTCTTTGCACTTCACTGGGTGGGCACTGGGAGCCACTGAAGATTTATGATGACCATCATGTGGAGGGCAGTGAAAAGGTGGGCTGGTGAGGGCTTTCCTAAGAGGCCAGGCTGGAGCTGGGGAGGCGGCCCCGGGAACCATTGGTTATCTTGTACGGAGGTTCTAGAATCAGATTGTCCCAGTTCAAATCCTGACTTTTCCAGTTACTAGGTGTGATCCTGGGCAAGCAATTACCCTCTCCGTGTCTCAGTCTCTTTATCTGTAAAATGGGCATCACAGTAGGGCCTGCCTGCCTCACAGAGTGGGGGATTTCAATGAGGCCCTCTATGTGAAAAGTTGAGAACAGTGCCTGGCACACAGTAGGCACTCGGAACACATTAGCAGTGAGAAGTGATGTAGAGGCCAAAGGACCAGCAGGTCCCCAGCACCCACGAGGTAAGCAAGCACGGGAACAATGCAGGTCAGAAGCCCCTGTGGGAGCTTTGAAACCTCCCCAAACCAAAGCCCTGCCCCAGACCAATTAAACCAGTCTCTAGGGTGGGGTCTGGGTATTGTTTTCTGGAAGTTTCCCAGGAGTTCAATGTGCAGCTGAGCTAGGGAATCACTGCTAATCTAGAACCTTGTGTGTCTGAGGCCGGAGGCAGAGAACTGACCTTGAAAAGACACAGACAGGCAACCATTTTGCAGCAGGAGGTGAAGCCAGATGGAGTGGGGGAGGAAGGGTGCGTGACCGCAGGGCCCAGCTGGGGGCGTCTAGGGTTCCTGGGGGCCTTGAGGGCCTGGCTGTCACCGGCACCCCAACCCCAGGCTGGGGTGAAGGCCGCCACCTGTACCCTGGGAGGACTACGGAGGAGGAGGCCTGAGCAGCAGCTCTGAGCTGGGCTTGGGCGCCAGGGGGAGCTCGTGGGGACAGCCAGGGCTCCATCCCCGCAGCTGGTTCAAACTGGTTTGGGCAGGGTGCGGCCCAGGCCGGCTGCATTCCGGGCCTCAGGCTTGCAGCCTGCCTCACGGTCTCCCCAAGATCTGGGGGCCCCGGGCAGGGCGCTGGGGCTTGGGCCCAGTACACTGAGAGGCGGGAGATTTTTATAAATTCAGTTCTCTTTGTTTAAAAGCATTGTTTTGGCCTCCCATGGGGGTCCCTAGCCAATGCCCGCAGGAAGAGGGAGCTCCCTAAGGTAGGGTCACTCTCAGACTTCCGTGTGCATGGGCCGCAACTGCAGAGCACGTAGAACGCAGGTGCCCCGCTCCCCAAAGATGCTGAGGCAGAAAGTTGGGACCTGGCTCCGGGCATCCGTATTCTCAGCAAACTGTGTCTAAGGCACACTGGCACTCACACATTTAGCGGGGAAAGACTAGAAACAACAGGACTGTTGGCTAGCCAACTGCGCCCAGGAATCACGGGGGTGCTTGGGAAGAGAGCAGATCACTTCCCCAGACACCCCTCTCCAGGGACAGGGTCTCTGGGCAATCCCTACTTTCAGCTAACATCCCAGCTTTTTGTTTTGTTTTGTTTTTAATTAGTAATTTTGGGCATTTAAACATTATAACCAATAGCAGCAGGAGAAAGAAAATGTTATAACTATAATTGAACCCCCCTTTCATACCCTTCCCCAATTTACCCCCACCCCAAAGCACCCACTTTCCTAACTGTGGCACAGCTTTATGC
Source organism: Myotis nattereri (assembly GCF_964212035.1). Classification (NCBI taxonomy): domain Eukaryota; kingdom Metazoa; phylum Chordata; class Mammalia; order Chiroptera; family Vespertilionidae; genus Myotis; species Myotis nattereri. The sequence goes on along the minus strand of NC_138083.1, from coordinate 12,082,092 downwards.
TCTCACTCCATATGTCTGTATCCATAAACAATATATAGCATGCTTTCACATGTTTTTAAAACTTTATGTTAATGGCAGAGTGCCCTACCGAGCCTTCTGTATCTCCCCCCCCCCCCCCCCCCCCGTTATGCTTTTGAGATTCATCCATCAGGGGAAGTTTGCTGAGCTCAGTCCTATTTGGCTAATCTGAGGCCACTTCTGGGTTTTTCCATGGGAGAGCCCCAGCCAGCCTGAAGGGGTGAGGGTCTGCCCTCCATCCCTCGGGGCAGGGGGGGGGGCGGTTAATGTGTGGAAGGGCTCTGAGCAGGAAGGTCAGGACAGTAATGAATAGCTAAGCGCAGGTTCAGTGAGTTCCTAGCAAATCCTTTTTCTAAGCACCTGAGGCCCAAATCTTTGCCAAGAATTTTCCAGAAAATGACTCTGGCCTGAAGGCCTGAATGTTTGGGTGGGAAGTGGAGAAATCAGCAGTGGGCAGCAGTGGGCAGCGGGAACTGTGCAGTGACAAATCACCCAGAAGGCAGACTGAGCATGTGCTGCCACCCCCTTCCTACCCAGGGTCATCCGATAAAATATAAATTCAGATTGAATGGGAGGGGGGAGGGGTGGCCTGTCTATTTATTCGAAACCCTAAGCCCAGCCAAAATTTTTTAAAACGAATTTAATCTTTTAAAGGAAAAGTCATCATAGGAAAAATTAGAACTCCAGGCTTCCCCCATATCTCTTTACCTAGCTTAGTACTTTCTCCATTAGCCTTGCTTTGGGGGCTGCACCCCACCCTCCCCAGCCTCTAAAGCAGCGGTTCTCAACCTGTGGGCCGCGATCCCTTTGGGGGTCGAACGACCCTTTCACAGGGGTCACCTAAGACCATCGGAAAACACATATATAATTACATATTGTTTTCGTGCTTAATCACTATGCTTTAATTATGTTCAATTTGTAACAATGAAATTGGGGGTCACCACAACATGAGGAACTGTACGAAAGGGTCGCGGCATTAGGAAGGTTGAGAACCACTGCTAAAGGGTCTAGACAAGCCTCCTATGAGTGATGGGGGTTGGGGGGGGGGAGTCATATGTGGTGCGCTGGAGAATTATGCCCGGAGCTTATGCTAAAAGCTGCTCGGGGAGGAGGAGGACCGCCACACCCGCATTCCTAACTTCCAGGACTCCCGCCTGGCGCCAAGCAGATGCTGGAGGAGGCCGGCTTGGGGGCTGGGCTGGGGTGGGGGCTTTGGTCTTTAAATGAAAGGATCTTTTAGGATAGCTGTTTCCTATCCGGAATGCACGCTGGGTCACCCCAGGAGGTTTAAAAACTACCAGTGCCCAAGCCCCACCCGCCACGGATTCAGGCTGAATCTGTCTAAGGTGAGGCCTGTAGCCTGGCTTCCCGGCTTCTGAAAGCTCCCCACGGCGTCCCAGAGCGCTGCGGGGACGGAACCACTGCTCCCCGGATTCCCATGAAAAAGGGCCCTTTAGGCCTCGGCTGTTTGTTGAAGGCACCTGGCGCACCTCAACACTGACGTCCAGGTGTCAACCGAGAAGGCGTGTGGCCCGAACTTTGGAAGTTTGATGAGCCCGGGAGATTGCAATCCGCCGGAGTGTGAGGATCTCCTGTTTACCCGCCGTGCGAGGCCGGGCGCAGTAGCAACGCGCGCCACTGGGTGGCGCTGCCCACTCGGCCCGGCGCTTCGGGAGGCGTGGGCCGCTGCGCGCACCTGACCTGCCTCCGCCAGGCTGGCCGCGGGGCATGCAGCCGGCCGGGGGCGGGGCTCCGAGGCCGGGTCGCGGTGACGGGCTCCCGGGCTGCTTCCGCCAGCGGGACCCCGCCAGCCCCCCGATGCTGCTTGCGGACGCCGACCGGCCGGAGCCCATGCGCAGCGGGGCTCGCGAGCTTGCGCTCGTCCTGACCCCCGAGCCCGGGGCCGAGGTAGGGGACGGGGGATGGAGGTGCAGGAGGCAGGTCTCGGTTGGGGCGGGGGGGAGGGCGGTCTGGGGCCCGCGCGCCCTGGGGGAGAAGTGGACGGGTGCGGGGCCCCCAGCGCGCTGGTACCCCGACCCAAACTCTCGGCTTCGCATCCTCTCTCGCACGCGGCGCAGGAGCTCCCGACAGGAGTAGGGGCGCGAGGGGTCCCCTTTTTTTGCAAAGCGGTGACTCCCTCCCTGGGGCTACCCAGAGATGCGCGGCAGGTTGCGCCCGCTTTCTCTTCCAGCCGATCCCGCCCACTCTCCGCCCCCCCCCCCCCCGCGCCGCCCGCACCCCTTACGCCGACCCCCCCCCCTTGGTACCCACTCGGCTCCCTTCCGCTTAGGCCTCCCAGCTCCGGCCGGGACATCGGACCCAGGCGGCTTGGGGCTGCTGCCCTTTCCTGGGAGGACGACCCCTGCCAGGCCCGGGGCAGCTCTGCTCGGAGCTGTGCGCCAGGTGCGGGAGGAGGCGGGCAGGCTGCGGCGGTGCGGGACGCTCCGGCCTCGGTCTGTCCGTTGCTAGGAGGGAACATACTTCGTCTCTGCCTGTACTTTCTATTTTAAACGCACAGAATAAACAGTAGGTCTAAAACTAGACCCTTCTTCATCGGAAGCCAGTCTGTTGACGGTGCCGTGAAAAAGTTACTTGCCCAAGTTCACCAGGAGTTATTTAGGTCGGCCTAGAAGTTCCACTCGTTCCCTTTTTAAATCTCAAAAGCAGTACAGCAGTATATAAAGGGTGAGCGCCCGCCCCCTTTCTCTCCCACCCGGACCCTAGATCCCTGAGATCACCACCAGTAAGTCTGGTGTACACCATTGCACACATTAATGATGCATTTACAAATGTGGGTCTGCATATACATAGCAATATGTGTTCCTTTTTCTAAATCTCCACTCGACACTGTTCTGCAACTTGCCTTTCTTTACTTGAAACAGCGTGGACAAATGGGGAGTGACCGCTAATGACATAAGGTACAGAGTGATGAAAATGTTCTGCAATTAGTGGTGATGGTTGCACAACTTTAAGAATTTTCCAAAAACCACTGAGTTGTACACTTTTAAAAGGCTGAATTTTATGGTATGCGAATGATATCTCAAAAAAATATTTTGTTAATCCTCACCCAAGGATATGCTTTCTCCACTGATTTTTAGAGAGTGGAAGGGAGGGGGAGAAATAGAGAGAGAGAGAAACATTGATGTGAGAGAGACACAGCCGTTGGTTGCCCGCGGCCCACTCGAGTCCGGCATTGTCAACCAAGGTACTTGCCCGACGCTTCAGTCCGCGGGCCAATGCTCTAACCACTGAGAAACCGGCGAGGGCTGATACCTCAATTTTTAAAAACAGCATGTCCAGTAGAAATCGAATCTGAGCCACAAATGTGCGCCATCCATGTAATTTTAAATGTTCTGGACCCACATAATAAAGGGAAAGGAAACAGGCGTGATTGGTTTCAGTTACTTAAAATAATGGTGTAGCCAGTATATCATTTCAACATGTCATCAATGTAAAAAAAATTTAATGAGATTTTTGCATTTTGAAATCAGGTTTTTAATATTGAACTCACAATACATCTCAGTTGTGACCGGCCCACATTTTAAGTGTTGCATAGTCATCTGAGGCGGGTAGGGGAGAGTGTAGGTCTGCATGATTCTTTGCCTTCCTAGTATCCCACGTTCAATGACAATTATCCTGTTTCCTGGGCACATACTATGCAGCTGTGTGCCGAACTCCGTTCGTGGACTGTGGCATTGCATCCTGGCAGCGACCCAGTGGCTGGGAGGCGGTTATGCCGATTTTATAGCCGGGAAGACAGGCCCTTGCAGAATAAGGGGCGTCCCATGGAGGTACTGTAACTTCTGACCATGCCCCCAGGGGTGGGCATGGAGGCTGTCTGCAGACTTTTACTGGTTTGAGCAACCTGAGTGTCTTTTTGTGCTTTCTCTGCCTTGCTCTCAGCGGTGAGATGTCCCTGTGCCCGGTGGCTGAACCTCCGCTTCCTTTAGTCTCTATTAGGGAAAGCTTTCAAGAGGAGCTGCGTGTGCTAACTTCATTTTCTCACTCAGGCTGTCTTTAACTGAGACACGGGTTGGCTCGCAGTCGTTCGTAAGGGCCTTAATGAAGAGCCCAACTCCCTTAGCTCTGTGCGGCAATGAGCCCACTCAGAGCGCTTGCTTGCTGAAGTTTATTCACCAAAAGAAGCAGAAACTACCCGAGTTGAGTCATCTGCAGCCTCTACTTACAGCTAATTCTTCAGCAGGTCCCTGAGCCGGGCTGTTTGCAGGTGGGCAACTGAGTGGGAGAAGGGAGGTCTGCTTTGGGAACTGGCCTGGGCAGCAGGCCCGCCCCCACTGGCCTTCTCCTGAGTCCACTTTTGGCTTTTAAAGGGAGCAGTGGGAGTTTCAGCCCAGCCCAGCCTAGTCCTAGGCCTGTCCTGTGGTTCCTGGTGAAGTGTACCTGCTTCATGGAACACCCTGAACCCCTACCATATGCCAGACACTGAGGACACCGCAGCGGTGAAACACACAGGGCCCTGCTCTCTTAGAACAGGAAACACGAACACACAAAAGCCGTAAATTGTGATGGAAGCTGTGGGAATGCAACATGGGGTGATGTGATAGCGGGCATCTCTCTGTGTGCCTGGGAGGCAACGGGCGGGGACGGCCTCTCTGAGAAAGCCAAGACCTGTGGTCACCATGGAGGAATGTGCTGGGAGGAAGGACAGAGGTCCAGGATCTAGGTGGGTGACTAGCCGAGGGACCCTGGGCTTGTCTGGGCGAGATCAGGGAGGGCTTCCACGAGGCAGTGTCATTGTAGGCTGAGCCCTGAAGCATGAGTAGGAGTTGGCTGAGAGGGAGGAGAAATATATTGCAGGCAGAGGGACCAGAAGGTGCAAAGGCTCTGGGTGGGTGAAGCAGGTGTTGTCGGGACGGAAGAGCAGCAGCAGAAGGGGGCAGTGGCAGGTGTGGCTGGTGAGGAGGCAGGAGCCGGGCCAGCCCTTGGCAATGGCTCACAGGATGCAGGGGCTGCTGCGGGGCCGAGTGCTGAGATTGGTGGCAGGTGAGGGTTTTACTGTTTCCAGTGCCCTTCGGGGTTTCTGTCCAACCAGCTGTTGTGTGTTTTACTGTCTCTCTGTTTCTGGTTTGAGCTTCCTCTTTTGGGGGAAGGTTCAAGGGGGCTCTCCGGAAGCTGCATCAAGGTGGCAGGGAGAGAGGGAGAGGTTTGCTCTTGGGTGCTCTGTCACTTACAAGGGGGAGCTCAGGGCCCTCCCACATGGCTGAGCACGGATACCCCCATGAATTTCTGGTCTTTCAGAATTCCATTGGACTCCTGCGGTACACAGATGGGTTGATGGCCTAGATCAGTGGTTCTCAACCTTCTGGCCCTTTAATACAGTTCCTCATGTTGTGACTCAACCATAAAATTATTTTCGTTGCTACTTCATAACTGTAATGTTGCTACTGTGATGAATCGTAATGTAAATATCTGATATGCAGGATGGTCTTAGGCGACCCCTGTGAAAGGATCGTTTGACCCCAAAGGGGTCGCGACCCACATGTTGAGAACCGCTGGCTTAGATGGAAGGAGATGAAGGATCTTTGCGGAATGAGCAGAGGATGATGGCGGAGAAAGCAGCTGGGTCCTTTAACCACACATGGCTTAGATCAGGATTTGATGTGGTTGCTTCAAACCAGAGAGGGCTTTTTAAATGGAGAATTATTATCTTAAGAAAACCCGAGTTTCTTGTTTATTTAAAATAATGAAGAGTCTGGTAATCCTAGGTCCATGTTTCCCAGTTGTGGCCCCCTGTTTGCCACAGTCCCCACTTTTCCCTATTGTCTCCCCCGTACTGAAGCTGGTATCAGTTACCATTTGCCCTGGTGCTTGAACTTGTATTTTTCTGTAGTCGTGATAAGAGGAGAGGGAACTATTTCTCCAAACCACGTGTCTGGACTAAAGTCGGAAAACATAAATTAGCCAAAGATGCCCTTGAGTTTTAAGAAAAACGTAGACGAGGCTGTTTCTGTGTGGAAGCCAAGAATATTTTATTGAGTCCAACCTGCAAACACCGTGTGCCCGTGGGAAGCCCCTCCCCCAGGCGTCCTGTCCTTGTGCCTCGCGGTCCCTTTGGGCATCAGTCTTCACACGGTCAGACTGGAAGGCGGTGGGTGGAGCCGGGCACAGTCTGCTCTGCCTCAAGCTGTAGTTCTGTATGCATTTGTTCCTCGGGTCTTTATGGCAGACCTGCTGTGTGCTGGGCACTGCGCTGGGCACCTGGGAGAGGCCAGGGAGACAGGTGCGGTGCCTGCCCTCAGGGCTGGCCTAGCAGTCAGATGAGCAGACTAGTAACGATCAGTAATTGAACACCAGGAGACAGCTGAGGGCTGGGATGGAGACGCAGGGAGGACTGGAAGGTGCGACAGGGCACAGGTCCAGAGAGAGGAGGAGCTGCCCGGTGGGAGGACTCGGTGATCCAGGGGGCGCGTGGGCAGGGCCATACCAGGCCTGGGGCGAGGGGGTGGAGACCGGATCCGATTCTGGGGTCATGGATAGACGCCCTGAGCAGGGAGAGCTGCGAGCAGCTTACGGACTGCAGTCTGGGGGTGCTGGAGGAGCAGGGTGGCAGCGGGGAGGCCGCTTCTGTGCCAGTCAGGTGGACATGGACTCAGCTGGCCACACCCCGGAGTAAGAACCTGCAGGAGTGTGAGGAGCCAGGGCCCTGTGGGTGCGTGGAGAGGGGCAGCCTCTGTCAGGGGGGAGTTCTCCTCTTTCTCCTGCTGTGGAAGGAGCCATCTGGCCCCGAACCCCCTCTTGTCCTAGGGTGGCCGTGCTGCGAGGGAGTCAGCCTGGAGCCGGGGCCAAAGGTGCCACGTCTGGCTGACCCTCAGCACCCACCAGCCGAGACGCTTTAGAACAGACTAGTTCCCACGCGTTGGAAATGACCCCAGTGCCCATCAGCTCGGCTGGTCGCGTGGTGAGGCTTCTGCCTGGTGGCCAGCTGCCTGCAGCCGAGCCAGCTCTGAGCGCGCCCGGGAGAAGGGGAAAGCGGGAGTTTCAAATAAAAATCCAAATGACTGGCCTCTGGCCTCTGCAAAACGGTGGTAGCAGCAGGTGCAGGACTTCAGTTCCGTGCCCTGTGCCTGGCCTGGGCTGAATGGACTGCGTGGTTTCTAGGAGGAGGTGTGTGCGTGTGTGTGTGTGTGTGTGTGTTTACAGTGTTACTGTGATATCATTCTATACACACAGTTCACCTGTGGGAGTGTACAATTTAATGGCTTTTAATATATTCACAGAGTTGCACAACCATCAACCACAGTCACTTCTAGAACATTTTCATTACCCCCAAGAGAAACCCTCTTCCCCTTAGTTCACCCCCCCAACCCCTACTAATCAACTTTCTCTCTATAAATTCATCTTTTCTGGACATTTCATGTATGTTTGTATTTTAAAGATGCTGATAGGCCAGAGGTTTGAAGACCCCATTCAGCCCGTGGACAGGTTTGTTTGGCCGTCACAGTGATTTTAAAATGTTTAGGTTAGTTTTGAACATTTTTGAATTGGGAGAGTTTGCATAAATGTCTGGGCCATCATTTGTCTTGAACAAAGCAGGTGTGGCACATTCCTACCTGGGACAGTCCGCTGCGGCCAAGTAGCAGCCACCCTCTGTCGATGGGGCCCGGGTCTCCTGTTTGCCACAGTCCCCACCCCTCCCTGGTGTCTCCCTGCCAGAGCGTCAGCTGCCTGCTTGTGCGGCTGTGTTTCCTAGAGAGAGTCAGAGGTCTCCGTCAGAAGCAGGAAACGGAAAGCAAGCCGTGTGCTGGACACGCTGCGGCAGCAGGGCCCCCTCCCCGGTGCTCATCTCCTGCCTGGCTTCAGCGTCCCTCTGAGTTCGGACACCCTGCTAGGGTCCAGGTTACGATCATCTCTGATATGGATATAGCATCTCACCGAGAGGGACCCAGAAAAATTACTTGACCCGCCTCAGCTTTCATCTCAAGACAGAGAGAGTCTGAGGATTGTTCTCCTCCAGTTTTCAAATGGGGAAACTGAGGCACAGAGCTGGTCAGAGGTGTGGTTGGGACCACACAGCAGTCCAGGCCGCTGCTCTCAGGCGGGCTCCTCCAGGAGAGTGCGTTTCTTCTTCCTCCTTTCCTGGCTCACTGCTGTCCTCCCTCCCTCCTTCCTTCCTTTCCTGCAGCGAATATCCATTGAGCACTGCATTAGTGATCAATTGTCAGGTAGCAAACTACCCCAGACTTAAGTAGCTGAAAGCAACGACCATTTATGGTGCATGGTTTGCAGGCTGACGGGCTCATTCGAGTGGTTCTGCTCCCATGGTGTCGGCTGAGCCTACCTGCGGGGCTTCCTCTGGCCGGAGGCCTGGCCACCTCGGAAGGTCAGCACGGCCTCACTCATACATCGGGCATCTCGGCCCCCGTCCACGTGGCCTCCCCACAGAGTTGTCTGGGCCTCTTCACATGGCCGTTGTCTTCAAAGGGAGTGACTCAGATGCTGCAGTCTCTTGAAGCCTAGACTCAGAAGTCACAGAGCACTGCTTCTAGCACATTCTATCGGTCAAAGCAAGTCATAGGCCCGGCCAGACTCAGGGGTGGGAGGAATGGATCCCACCGCTTCATGGGCAGAGTCATAGTGCACAAAAGTATGTGGGGTGGAGGGCGGTGGCGGACCAGCTTTGGAAGCACAAGCACCTACTATGTGCCAGGAGTTGTTCTAGGCCAGTGATGGCAAACCTTTTGAGCTCGGCGTGTCAGCATTTTGAAAAACCCTAATTTAACTCTGGTGCCGTGTCACATATAGAAATTTTTTGATATTTGCAACCATAGTAAAACAAAGATGTATATTTTTGATATTTATTTTATATAATTAAATGCCATTTAACAAAGAAAAATCAACCAAAAAAATGAGTTCACGTGTCACCTCTGACATGCGTGTCATAGGTTCGGTTCGCCATCACTGTTCTAGGCCCTGGGAATACAAAGGGGAATCAAATAGACTAACACCCCTGCCCTCCAGGAGCTTTTATTCCAATGGAGGAAAATGAAAGGGAACAAGTAAAATATATAGTTTGGTGGTAAAAGTAAAGAGACATAAACTGGGGCAGGACAGGGAATGGTAGGCGAGTTGCAAGGTCAGGGGAGTCCTCATCGAAGAGAGACATTTGAGCAAAGGAAGCATGGGCTGAGCTTCACCAGTGGAGGGAACATCAGGTGCAAAGGCCCTGGGGTGAGGACATGGTAATGTGGTTGGTGGGGGGGAGTGAGCAGCAGGTGATGAGGTTGGAGAGGAGGGGGGTGGTACAGATGGTACAGGGAAAGGGAGTTCTATTTGACATTACTGAGTGAGGTGGAAAAGAGGAGAGGATTTCTTTTTAATTAAGATAAAATTCATGCAACATAAATCTGACCATTTAAAGTGTGTAACCCAGTGTTCTTTGGTATATTCACTGTGTTGTACAAACATCACCTAATTCCAGAACATTTCCATCACCCAAAGGAAGCCCCATAACCATTCCCTGTTTCCCCTTCCTCGCGTCCCTTGGGGGAGACAACCAGCAATGTACTTCCTGTCTGTGGATTTGTCCCCTTGGACATTCACATCAAAGGAATCCTGCACCAGTGGCTTTTGTGCCTGGCTGCCTTCACGCGGCGTATTTTCCAGGCTCGTCCGTGCTGTGGCGTGTGGCAGGACCTCGCTCCTTCCTGCGGCTGAATACTTTTCCACCGCGGGATGGAACACGTTTTCTTTGTCCGTTCATCGGTTGATGGATGGGAGTTGTTTCCACTTTTTGGCTGTTAAGAACATGTCCATGTTTTTGTAACAGCCTGTGTTTTGGGGGTGCTTGGCTATCCTCTGGGATGTATTGCTGGATCAGAGGGCACCTCTATGTTTAGCCTTTTGAGGAACTGCCAGACTGGTTTCCAAAGCTGCTGCACAAATTCACGGTCCTGCCAGCAGGGGGTCTGAGCAGGGTCCCAAGTGCTCCACATCCTCGCCAACACGTACTGTTTTCCATTTGGGGTTGTAGCTACTGCGAAAGGGCGGGCGGAAGATTCTGAGCTGAGGAGACTTTGGGTTTAACAGGATCTTTTAGGAGAGCAGATTGAAGGGGAGCAGAAGGGGGAGCAGGGGACCAGTGAGCAGACTGCTGCACTAGTCCCAGCAAGAGAGGACAGTACCTTGTGCCAGGGTGGTGGCGAGGGAGATGGGGAGAAGCGGTCGGATTTGGGGTACATTTTTTTAAGGAAGAACCGAGAGGATTTGTGTATAGATTGGATGGGATGAGGGGAGAGAAAGGAAGATGAGTCAAGGATGCCCCCAGTTATCTGAGCAACTGGACAGTGGCGTTTCCATTTGTTGAGTTAGAGAAGACCATAGGTGGGGGGTCTTCTTGTGTCTGTGTGTGTGTGTGTTGTTGTTTTTTTATGCCAGTCACTTGGTAGGCAGGAGCCAGCCCCTTTTCGTGTGTGTGTGTGTGTGTGTGTGTGTGTGTGTGTGTGTGTTTTGTTGCCAACCCAGCTGGGAAGTTTCGATTGGCACTTTGGGAGGAGGGGGGTGCGGAAGAAGAAAGCAAATGCTATGCTTCACACATGTTAAAATAAGTGTCCACTGGCCGTGCCCTGAATGTTACTAAAAGTGAGCCATTTGCGTCCTTCCCCTCGGAGCAGGACAATGTGTGCCCGGGGAGCCACAAAGGACGGCGAGGGCATTCATCCTGATTATGGGCCGCTTCAAAGGGTGTGTGGGCTGCAGCCTGCAGGACTCTGGTTTCTGAGGCCACTTAGGGGATTATCTGGAGAGAAAATGGTCCCGTGAATGATTTGTGGGCCGGTGGGGTGCTAATTCTGAGCTCCTTCCTGTGGGTTGGGAACGTCTTGGGGCTTGTTCCTCCCTTAGCCCACCGGACAGTCAGCAAACGCTTCCTGGGCTGCCTCCTGCTTTGGGGCACCACCCTAAGCGCCAGGAGGCGGGCGGGGAGACGATAGCTGACAGGTAGCAATAAGGGGACCCATTTCCCTCTCCCCCAGGAGCATCCTGGTGGCTAGACGTCAGCTCTGGAGTCAGTGCTCGGGGGGTCAAAAATGGCTTCCGCACTTACGAGCTGTGTGACCGTGAGCAAGTGACTTGAGCTTTCTGGTCCTTTGTTTCTCAGTCCAGAAGAGGGGGGAATTCCAGCACCTGCTGTATCGAGTTCTCCTGAGGCTCAAATGAGATGGTCCACTTATGGTGATTGGCCCTTGCTTTTGCAATCCAGTGAGAGAGAGACAGAAAGCAGCCACTTACACACCTACTGTGTGCGGGCTCTCTGTTAAATTCAGCCACCTTTATTGTCAGGTTAGCTTCCTACCAGCCCTGCCCAGCCGAGGCTCCTGGCACAGGGGAGCCAACCAAAATGCAGAAGTCAAACCCTTGGATCAAGGTCGCACGGCTGGCAAAAGAGAAGATGGGATTTGAACCCAGGACCGACTAACTTCCTTCTGCACCTGCCGGCACAGGTTGAGCTGCGCTTCCTCGGAGCTGGGCTTCAGGCTCATTGGGAAGGAGGCAGCGGTCCAGCCGGGGCGGGTCTGCGTTGTCTACACCCGTGCTCCGCGGGGGGTCTCAGCACCCCCCCCTGTGCCCCTCTGTGCCCGCCCCCACCTCTTCCTCTTCTCTGCATCAGGAGGAACAGCCAACCTTCTTTCTCCCTTAGCACCTTCAAGGCATTTTACCTTGGATTTCACTTCCGGGGAGAACGTCCTGTGTGTCTCCCAGCCTCCCTCCATGAGGTCGCCCTCCCTGACAGCCTCCCCCGGCAGGCACAGAAATAGTCCCAGCTGTGAGATGAAGGCTCCAGAGTTTAAAATTGCAGCGGGGCACTATTTATACTCCAGCCGGAAGGAGGGCTTTTTGCAGTCGTTTACTTTGTGGTGGTGGCGACAGCTCGCGCTGCAAGCAGCCGGCTCTGGCACTAAGCAGTTCCCGGGGCACGTGGGTGGTGAGGAGCCTTCGGGTGTGGGGGGCGGTCCCAGGCCTGCCCAGAGATGTCTGCTGTCGCCTCCCTGAGCAGCGTGATTGGCCTGGTGAGCCAGAGAAAGAGGTTCAGGGTCTAGAAGTGTCTTCCTAGATGCCTGGAAATTTAAAAAAAAAAATACACACAAAAACCTCACATATTTTATAAGCCTTGAGAGTTGCACATACCTGAGGGGAAAAGGGTCAAACTAATTTCTGCACAAGGGATGAAAGCAGGGCTTATAAACTGGCCGACCCATTCACATTCCTGTTGAGCTTGGCCCGTGGAGCGTTCGAAAAAAATGTATCTTTTTTGAATTTGTGCCACTATTTAAAAATTGGGACATTTCTCATGAAGTGAGGACTCTGGCCTCTCTTGGAAAATGAAAGGGGTCTGGCACCTTCGAGATCAGCCCGGGGCCCAGGGGCTGTCACTCGGTCACGGTCACGTCACTGCCTGGCCCTGGTAACGAGCTGGGACCCTTCAAATTACGTAAAACCTTTCCAGTCTCCCTCTTCACTCCCCCCAACCCCTGCTCTCCCGGGCTGATGACAGGGTTCCCAAAGAAACAATAGGGCGCCCAGTGAAAGCTGAATTGCAGACAATGAATAACATTGTAGTGAGAGTCCGTCCCGGCTGTTCGCAGTTGGTAGATATCACTGCGGGCCTGTGTCTGTGGTGTCGTCCCAGACTCGGCTTATCGTCTTCATCTCCTGCGGCTCACGCCTCCTCTCTGCAGGCACGTCTCGGGGTTGTTAGAGCCGGCGGCTTTGAGGCTGTGGGCTCAAACCTACGTGAGGATCCCGGCCCTGCCACTGGCCGGCAGGTGTCCTCACCTCTCTGGGCCTCGGTTTCCTCGCCTGAACAACGGGGATCTTAAGGGTACCTTTGTTACTTCCTGTTGGTATTTCATGTCTTTTGAAAGCTGCATAGAGCCCTGGCCGGTTTGGCTCAGTGGATAGAGCGTCAGCCTGCAAATTCCAGTCAAGGGCATGTATGTACCTGGGTTGCGGGCACATCCCCAGTAGGGGGTGTGCAGGAGGCAGCTGATCAATGTTTCTCTCTCATCGATGTTTCTAACTCTCTATCCCTCTCTTTCCTCTCTGTAAAAAATCAATAAAATATATTAAAGAAAAAGAAAGCTGCATAGAGTGGATGGCCCACAGAGGCTTTGCCCAGTCCTCAAGCATCAGGAATGCGACCAGATTATCCCTGTTTCCGATGAGGCTAGGAGAGGGTTTGCAAAGGAAGAGTAGGTCTAGAGCAGTGGTTCTCAGCCTTGGCTGCACATGAGAATCACCTGGGAATCTTTTTAAAATCCTGATTTCTGGGCCTCATCCTCCGGAAATTCTGTTTCTTTGTCATGGGGTGGGGCCACAACATTAGTAACAAAGAAACAGAATTTCCGGAGGATGGGGCCCAGAAATCAGGATTTTAAAAAGATTCCCAGGTGATTCTCATGTGCAGCCACGGTTGAGAACCACTGGGTTAGAGGGAAGTGGGCAGATGACTAACATGCAGTTTGCTCTTCTTAAAAATGAAGGGCACTTGTCTCCCTGGAAACCATTTGCTAACCTCCGGGATATTGTCCTCCAGGCGAAGGAGGTGGAGGAGACCATCGAGGGGATGCTCCTGCGGCTGGAGGAGTTCTGCAGCCTGGCCGACATGGTGAGTGCCGCCCGCCGGCCGGAGCCGTGGTTTCCGCAGGCCACACGCCAGGCCCGGCCTGAGTTTGCTGGGGAAGCCATTTGGGTGGAGATTTAGCAACCAGCAGGAGTGGGGCCTCGGCCAGCGGTGATGGGAAAACCCCATGCGCTCGCTCTCCCCCTCCACACCCAGGCTTCCCGGCCAGCCGGCCGGCCATCTTGCTGCGTCCTCCCCGGAGGTTTTATTCCTCAGAGGAGCGGGCGCGGGCCACCAGGTGGCACTCTCGGCGCCGGCGCGAGCCCTGCGGGATGCTGAGACTATATTTAACTTCCCTCGCGCTGCGCAGTTCCCCGGGCAGATGTGGAGTCACCAGGAAGCGCCTCAGGCCGGCGAGGCCTGGCAGGGCTGGCCTGGGCATCGCCTCCTTCCCGAACCCTCTTGCCTCCACCTTTGCCTCCCACCCTGGTTTTTTGGGTCAAATCCCCTCAGTTGGGTGGGGAAGAACATGGAAGATGGTGCCTGAGGCCCAGAAGACAAGATCTCCACTCCCTATTCTCTAGCAATCTCCTCTGGATCCTGGTGTCCCCAGGCTTGCTGCCAGCCAGGCATGAGGCCCCAAGGAGCCATGATAGACCGTTCTGGAAATTCCCAAGCTTATTAAAGGCAAACCAGCCACCAGAGATGGAGGTGTCTGCCTGGGAGCCGGGAGGGCAGAGCTCCATGCTGCGGCCTGGCCCTGCCTCTCCCGGGAGCCGGAGCCCAGCCAGCTGTGGTGTAGACGGTGCCTGGGAAGCCAGGGCTGCAGCGGAGGCTGGGAGCCCAGGGGTCGCAGTACAGCAGCCCCAGATGTTTACCGCACATCTGCTTTGTGCCAGGCACTCCAGGAAGTGTGTCTCCTGTGTGACCTCGTCTCCCCGAGAAGCAACCCAACGTGATGGGCACCGTGTCAGCCCATTCATTCTCCAGACCTCCCTGCGCCCCCCTGGACACGGCAGTGAACGGACAGATGGTCCCACGAGGACCTGTGTGTGTGTCTCTCTCGAGCCGATATTTCAGTTCAGGTGGTGGCTCGGGTGGGAGCTGGGTAATCAGACAGACTTCACGTGGCCTCTCAGTCAGTCCTTCCTTCCTCCCCAAATATGGACGCCTTCCCCGGCCGGGCCCTGTGTGGGTCCGAGGGTGCAGGGTCCCCGTGCTGTCCCCGAGCCCAGTCCGCTGGGGGAGCGCAGGCCGCTGGGAGGGCGCTGTGCGCTCCAGTCGCTGTCGTTCACGGTGGAAATGCTGTCATCGCCGTGTGCGCAGGGGCAGAGGGAGGCTGCAGAGGTTTTGAAGAGAGAAAGCGGGTCCAGAAGGAACAGGCACATATCCTAAGACTTGGCTTCCTTAAAAAAAAAAAAAAAAAAAAAAAAAAAAAAAAGGAGCAGAAGCATTAAATTCTGCCTGGGAAATTGGGAAGGCTTCGTAGAAGACATGGTGATTAAGTGGGGGGTTGGAGACGCAACAGAAAGAATTCAACTGCTAAGGAGAGCGGGGGCCAGGCAGGCACGCCAGGCGCAGCGTGGACAGTGAGGGCCCCCGGCGAGGGGCGGATGTGGAAGATGGCGTGGACGGGACCCAGGGACATGGCTGCTGACAGGTCCTAGCCTGTCCTCCTGTGAAAGGAGCCCCCTGTGGGTCCAGGACAGCTGGGGCTGGGAGTCAGTGTGGACAGGCCACGCCTGCCTTGAAAACTGCCAAGGCTGATGGGGGAAGTCGTGGTTAGGTGACCAGGAGGCCCAAGGCCGCAGGCTGCATCGAGAAGGTCCTCTCTGAGCTCCGCGTCTGGAGCTGCATCCCTGCGAAGATTTAATACTGAGGCCGCACACAGGTGACCCTCAGGCCAGTCCTGCCTGCAGATAGGGTGGATGTTTTGGGGGGAAGGAAGTCGCTGCTGTCATTTATAGAATGTCATGCCCCAAATCTGGATTCCTGGCTTCTTAGAAAAGCAGAGATCTGGCCCCCAATGGGTGCTGGTTCCCACCCAGCCAGCATCAGCTGGAGCTGCACAGTGGCTGCCCCGTGGCCTGGCCACTGACCCCCTGCCCCCGTGGGAGCTTCCCTGGCTCCACGGCCACATGCCGGACACCCATCCTCTGCTGTGTGTTTGAGGCAGGAACATTTCTCTGTACTCTGGGCCCTACCGAAGCGGGCAAATACAACCCGACCAAGAGGCCCCTGTTTCAAGAAATGGGAGAGGGTGTACTTCTGTGGACATGAACACTACTTCAGCGTGTTTACGTGCAATGAGCATGTCTGCACTGATAGAACGTGCCCAGTACGCACTCTTGCGGCCCCTGTGGGCGTTTTGAGTTTGCAGTGCTTTCACTGATGCTCTCTGCTGATGCTGTTTAGATCGGGGGGTCCTCTGGGCCCCCACAGCTGAGGCTTAGCTTACCTGGTACGTCTGCCTCCAGGTGTTGTGAGCTCCACGGCACAGGGAGAGGCGTCCCGCTGTCAGCCCTGGCTCAGACCTCCACTCCCCTCTTGATCTAAGCTATGGATGCGTGGGGACCTCTGGGGGCAGGTGATGTCACACCATGGACCACGGTCCGGGTCCCTGCCTTGGCTTTTGGAAACACTGATCAAGTTAGAGGTCTGAGAGAAGCCAGGCTCCCTGGTACACAGTCCAGAGACAAGCGGCTTCATTTCTGATAAAATCAGGCTGTTAGAAATGAGTCCGGCTTCCTGTCTGGCGCATTAACTCCTCTGCCAGCCTGTCCCCGATCGCTCTCTGTGGCTGGGATTCACTACCCTGTGCCTGTGGCCTGTTTGACCTTAGAAATAGTGCCACGCAAGCTCTGAGTCTCCCCGCTGTGGGGCCTTGGGCACAGCACGTCACCTCTCTGTGCCCTTATTATCTCCTCTGTGAAATGGAGAGAGTGGTCCCGACGATCTACTGCTACATCCAGCGACCCCAGGACGCGGGGCTGTAAAACGGCAGCCCATGTGTGATGTGGGCCAAGGCAGGGCACAGAAGGGCGGCTTGTGTGAGCCCCATGGCGCCTGCTGCCCGGGGCTGTCCACGGTGGCTCTTCTCGCACTTGTCCATGTCTGGACCGGGAGCGGGGAGCTGGGGCCTGGCAGGCATGCTGGTCCTTTGTGCAGCCCCCACGTGTTGAGCCTGGGCTGCCTCGTGGCATGGCGGTGTGGCCCCCAGAGCGAGCCCGCCAGCAGCCTGGAAGCAGAAGGTGCCGGGCTCCGGAGGCTGCATATGGAAATCAACACAGGGCATGGCCGTCATTTTTTTTTTTTTTGTCAAATCAGTCACATAAGTGACCCAGATCCACTGGGAGAGGACACTTTGGTAGACCCCCCCTCATCCTGGAAGGACATAAAGAACTTGTAGGCATGTTTAGCCAGTAACGGTGTGTCCGTTTCCAAAGAGTTCTCATAAGAAATAGGTGAGGCAGGGATGTATGCTTTCCATCCACTAGAGCAGTGGTTCTCAACCTTCCTAATGCCGCGACCCTTTAATACAGCTCCTCATGTTGTGGTGACCCCCAACCATAAAATTATTTTCGTTGCTACTTTATAACTGTAATTTTGCTACTGTTATGAGTCGTAATGTAAATATCTGATATGCAGGATGTATTTTCATTGTTACAAATGGAACATAAAGCATAGTGATTAATCACAAAAACAATATGTAATTATATATGTGTTTTCCGATGGTCTTAGGCGACCCCTGTGAAAGGGTCATTCGACCCCCAAAGGGGTCGCGACCCACAGGTTGAGAACCGCTGCACTAGGGTGACCCCAATGAAAGGACAGACAATGGCAAGTGTGGAAAGGATGGGAGTTTAAAAGGGCATAGCCACTTTGGAAAATAGTTTGGCGATTTCTTATAAAGTCAAGCATATACTTACCCTACATTCCAGCGACTCTGACCCTAGATAATTGCCCAGGAGAAATGAAAACAAATGTCCAGGAAGGCTTGAGCGCAGTGTGCATAGCAGCTTCGTTCACGACGCCCCGATGTCCAGCGGCAGTAGGAGCGGGAGGACAGATGATCTCATACAGAGCAAAGGGAGGGAGGGAGCGCTACCCACAATGGCACGGGGGGCTCACAAACATGATGCTGAGCGAAAGAAGCCAGACACAAGAATACGCTCTATGTGGCTCCCCTCACGTGAAGTGCAGAAAGAGGCAGAACTACCGAATGGTGACGGGAGTCGGAGAGTGGTCAGCTTTGGGAAGGTGTCAGGCCCGGGAAGAGGCCTGACGGAGCCTCACGGGTGGAAGGGTGTTCTGTGGATTGGCGCACGTGGTGGTCACACGGATGTAAACACATGTGCGAGCTGATCGAGCTCTCCACTTGAGGCCTGGGCTCTGTATGTCATATGCGCCCAATTAAAAATAACTGCTTAGCACAGGGCCTGCTGTGAACCGAGTGACCCACACACGGTAGCTGCCGAGGTCATCGTCGCCAGTATCAAAGCACCAGAAGGTTGTGACCCTGACGAGATTATATAGACACTGGACGGTAGGGCCTTCCGCCTCGGTGCCCTCTGGGGTGGGGGCAGCTGGCCAGGGCCTTCTGACACCCCCGTGGCCTCGGGCCCACCTCCTGGCAGGGAGCAGACTCTGACTGCGCTCACATAATGGAGATTTCCTGTTGGCCTCGGCCCAGCAGTTGCATTTGGCATCGGTGCGTGTTCTTGGGTCAAGAGCATTTGACTTTCCTTCCTGGGGCCCTGAATCATCCTGGACAGCGGTCTCGGCTCCGTGATAACCCCACCTCCACTGCCCAGACGTCTGGGCTCCAGCACTCAGCTCAGGAGGAGGGGGCTCAGCCAGTGAGCCTGCCTGGGGTCGTCCTGGCAGGGCCTGAAAAGCATTGCTTCCCCACTGACATCTCTTTGCTCTGCTCAGGAACAAACAAAACAAGCAAACTCGGGTGCCTGGGACGCGATGGTGTGTCACGGGGTGGCTGTGAGAAGAGAAACATGTCGCTTCCCTTTGACGCCCCTATAACAAGGAAAGGGCACAGGGTGTCCAGGGACGCCATGCTGGGGACACAGTAGGGAGTGGTGGGGACTATGGTGAACCAAAGCAGGCAGCTGCCACCCCGCTCGAGATGGTTGCTGCCACGTGGAACTGGGCCTCAGGGTGGCCTGGTCTGCAGCAGCCAGAAACCTGGGTTTCTAAGGGAAATAGTCTTAATTGTAGATCTTGGCACCTGGCTGGGTTGAGCCCTTCTTGGTTTCTTTTTTGCACGTGTGTGTGTTTAAGGCATGATGCTGGTTCTCTGTGGGTAGACAGAACCTGTGTGCGGATCTCTGGTTTGGGGGGATGGCCTCAGACCAACCTGGATTGGAGTCTCCCATCTCCCGCGTTGTAGCTTTGTGCTCCTGGGCCAGCTCATTCCGTGTTCCTGACCTTTTCTCAGTTTCATCACCAGTAAAATAAGGTTGAAGATAAAATAGTTCCTCTTTACAGGGCCTGTTTCCCGAAAATTACCCTCTGCTTTCCCCGGGGTGCAGCCTGCCCCTGGGCAGGTGCAGAGAGCTCCCTAAGACCCACAGTTTGGCTGGCGGAGGAGCAGCCTCAGAGAGGGGCCCTGGCTCAGCCCACAGACCTCGTTCCTCTGGTTCCTTCGGATTCAGAGGAGGCAGGGGGTGCTCCGTGAATCTCCTCTCTGCGGCGTTCGCTTCTCTCCTCTGGGTTGCTGAGACCAAGTCCTCCCGATTCTCCCCCCCCCCCCCCATATGTTTTCTTACCAATTAATAGAAAGAAAAGATTGCATTTGATCCACCGTGTTCTGTCCTCGCCACGAGTTACCTGCTCTGGATTGCGTCGTGGCGATCGCTCCTGAGGGTGGCCGTGCTGAGAGATGGGCTTCCCTCTAGAACGTGGCCTTGGGGAGAAGGGGGACAGCGAGGACTTTGCCCATCGCGTGGCAGAGGCAGGTGCTGCGGGAGCCGGGGGCACATGGACATGGGGAGGCGTGAGGGAGGGGTGGTGGCTGAGCTGCCCCATCTGGAGGGAGCAGCTTCGGTGCCTGGGGAGACGCAGGCCCATGTTGCCGAAGCTGCTGACTCTTCAGAGAAGCTGTACATCCAGACTTCACCGCTGCAGTGTTTTTTAAAGTCGCATGTGTGTGCTTTGCTGTGGAATAGTGTTGGATTTACGGAAAAGCTGCAGAGGTGGTGCCGAGAGCCCCCATATCCCCTCACCCAGTGCCTGCTCTGTTAACACCGACAGCGCCACGCCCTTCCGCTGAAACGGTAAACACCTACCCTGCCGGGGCTGCTCACGCCACTCACGCGTGACTTCTGTTTCCCGTTCCCACTCGGGCCTCACTCCCGCGCCAGGCCCGGTGAGGAGACCACACTGCCCGTCTCCTTAGCCTCTGCAGTCTCCGAGTTTCTCTCCTTGCTTTCCGTGACTTTGCATTTCGAGGAGTACTTATCGGGCATTGTGTAGACCAAGCCGGTCAAACTCAAAGGCTAAGACGGGCCAAATAAACAAGGTTTAAGTTTATGTGGGCCGCAAAAAAACAAAAGCTTCCATTTTCATAGAGACGTAGGTTTATTTCCGTAGAGACGTGCTGAATACAAAGGGCTGAAATAAATGAGTAATCGTTAACATAATTTAATAGAACATTTGAATAAAAATTAATATTTCTTCTCGAACTTTAACTTACCAGACACTGAATAACTGCACAAATTAATAAGCGTAATGCAAATAAAATTATTTTTCTTGTTCTCCGAAAGCAAAAAATTTCCTGTGCACACACCAAACAAGTCAGTCCAAGACTACTGACGTGGCCATCGGCTGCTAAAGTGTTCGCTGCTGGTATTAGTGGAGAGAAATGGTGCGCCTGCGTGTAAGGCGCGAACGGGAAATGAATGCAACACGATTCTAGTCATCAGTCATTAGTGAACATTGTAGTTTGTTATTAATCATTATGTATAACAGGATATTGTAAAAATTAAGTTATACAATTTTTATTAAAACCTTTCTTACATACTGTTATATTGGCTGGGCCGCAAAAATATTCGTCGTGGGCCACGACTTTGACATGTTGTTGTAGATGGCCCCTCCGTTTGGGTTTGATGCTTCTCCTGTGGTCAGACGGGGGTTCTGGAGAGAACGCCGCAGAGGTGAGGCGCTTCCCGTCACATCGTCACAGGCACGCGGCTCCCACAGGACGTCACGGGGGTTAGCCGGTCAGGTTTCTCCGCCGGGACATGCCCGTGTTCCCGCGCATCGTCCGCTCCCGTCAGACTCCTGTGCGTTCATCGGACTCGTCGGGTTCTAGTCCCGTGTCACGCTGTTTACCGTGTCGGCGGGTGGCTCCAGCCTCAGCGACGGAGCTCTGTCGGGTTGGCTCCGGGCCCCTTGGACACGTTGCCATCTCAGTTCTAAACACTCCCCTCCTTCCTGGCCCCCGGGCGCTCCAGGCTCTTAGCTTTCCCGCCCCAGCCCTGGGATCGGCCGTTTCCTGGAGCCCATTTGAATTTAAAGTTGGAAATTAAGTCAAATTTAACAACTGAAACACTTTGTGAGCCGAGTCAGGTGCCACATTTAGACACGGGAGATCTCGTTTAATGCCCAGAACATTCTTTCAAGAGAAGCGCCCGTAACCTCCCCGTTTTACAGGTGAGGAAACTGAGGCCGCAGCCTGCGCCAGACCCTCCCTCTCAGGACGCTCCTCAGCCTCATGGGGTCAGAGCTGCGGGGGGACTTACCCCTGGACGGTGGGCTTGGCGCCAGGGGGAAGGCAGGGCTGTGCCCAGAGGAGGGGCCCGGGACAGGAGTGGGGTTTGGGCATGCCGGGCCATGGATGGCTTCCGGGGACCCGGGCATCCTGAGGTGGCGGCAACAGACCTTCAGGAGAACCACAGAGGCCTCAGGTACTTAGGCAGAAAGAGGAGACACAGGTACAGTTTTTAAAAACAGGCTTAAAATTAAAATTTTGTCTGGAGTTGTCACCGTGTGTTCCTCTCTATTGCTGCCTAACGGTGATCCCAAACTTAGTGTCCGCAGCGATTCTTTCTCACTTGGCCGCGTGTGCGGGGCCGGGGTCTGGGTGCAGCCCGCCCGGCCCTGCGGCTCCGCCTCAGGCTGCAGTCACGGCCTGGGCCGGGGCCACGGTCGCCTCCGGGCTCAAGTGGGGCAGGGCTGCGTCCAGGCAGAGCCCGTGGTTCTGGGCAGGGCCGGCTCCTCACTGGCGGTTGGCGGAGGCCCTCAGTCCCTGGCCACGTGGGCCTCTGCAGCGCGGCAGCTTGCTTCCTCAGAGCGAGCAGCCGAGAGGGCAAGTGAGAAGGGAGGGGGTGGGGGGAGCACGCGGGACAAGCCGGCAGCAGAGAGACCGCCGGCAAGGAGGAGGGACAGTCTTCTGTGAAGGCGGCTCCAAGTGGCATCTCTCGCCTTGGCCAGCTCCTTTCCGGAGCCGTGCGTCTCTCGGCCCGGCCCAGGACAAGGGGAGGGCTCACCCAGGCCTGAGTAGCAGGAGGCGGCCACTGAAGACCTGTAGACAGCGGCCTGCACCCGCCTTGCCACACACTCTGTCCTCACAGCATGCCGAGGAAGCCGGGCCAGGGTCGCTGCCGGCTAAGCACAGGAGGGCTGAGAGGCCGTGGCCGCCCGGGGTCCCACAGCTCTTGGTGGGTGGAGCTGGTTCAGACTCCGCTCTGGGTCCCAAGCCCAGCTCCTGCTGTTTCTCGGACTGTCCCCGGACCCCACTCCCGCGGAGCCTGGGAGCCGGGCTGAGAACAGATGGCCAGCCAGCCCCGGACAAACCAGTCCAGACTCAGGGGCCTGGGGACCCGCATTTGGCTGGCTTCCCGCAGGGGACTCGGATGCCCCCTGGAACCTGAGAGCGGGGTGGAACTGCCCCTCTGCGCGGCGAGGATGTGATACCACGGACCTGGCATTTCTCTCTCACACGAAGGGCTGGGCTTCGTTCGTTGGTCCCTGAAGAAAAACGGAGGCTGAAGTGTCCAATTTCAGTGATGCAGGGACGGTGGTGGCTGCATACAATGTAGGCACTTTGGGGGTCCTTCCAAACCGAAGAAGTTGGACATTAATGAGCCGCATGGGAAATGCCCAGCACAGTGTCTGCATGTAGGGGGCACCCTGATAAGTTGTGTTTTGCATTAACATGGTTAATGTTAATGATTAACTCATTAGTAGTATTAATTCCAGGGCAGTGAAAGCTTGCCTCACCTCAGATTCAGTGAAGACATTTGGATTCTTTCCCTTTGCTCCTTTAGTGCTTTAGAAAATGAGGACCTGGCCAGGTAACTCAGATGGTTAGAGCTCAATGTTGCGGGTTCAATCTGCAATCAGGGCACATACAAGAAGCAACCAACGAGTGCATAAATAAGTGGAACAACAAATCGATGTCTCTCTCTCTCTCTCTCAAATCAATCTATACTAATAAAAGGGCAATATGCTAATTAGACCGGGTCAACCGGACATCTTCCAGACGCCTGACTTCCTTCAGACAAAGCCATGGGGGCTGAGGCAGAGGCGGTTAGGGGCAGTCAGGCCGGCAGGGGAGCAAGTAGTTAAGGGTGAGATCAGGCCAGTGACGGGGAGCAAGCAGTTGGGGCAAGGTCAGACCGGTGCAGGGGAACAAGCAGTTAGGGGCGAGATCAGGCCTGCATGGGGAGCAAGCAGTTAGGAGGTAATCAGGCTGGCAGGGGAGAGCAGTTAGGGGGCGATCAGGCCGCAGGGGAGAGCAGTTAGGGGGCGATCAGGACGCAGGGGAGGGCAGTTGGGAGTGATCAGGCCGGCATGGGAATGGTTAGGGGCGATCAGGCAGGCAGGCGAGCGGTTAGGAGCCAGCAGTCCCAGATTGTGAGAGGGATGTCCCTCTGCAGGATTGGGCCTAAACCAGCAGTTGGACATCCCCCGAGGGGTCCCAGATTGGAGAGGGTTCAGGCCAGTTTGAGGGACACACCCCCCTTTGCACAAATTTCATGCACCGGGCCTCTAGTCATTCAATAAATTGATTAAATTAAAAAGGAAACGAAGATATTTTGTTTGGGATTGGTGGTGGTGGTTATTTGGGGTGGGGGTGGGGGCGCGACAATTAATTTTCAGTTTAGTAAATAACACCTGGGCAGGCCTGGGTCCGAGAAGCAGTGGTGTGGGTCCCCAGCTGGGCTCTGGTGGATCCTGGGCCTGCCCTGGGGCAGGATGCCACTCAGAGTCTCGGCCATCAGCGAGGCCTCCGCTGTCCCCGGCCGATCCCAGAGGCAGGCGGGAGGCCGTGGTGATGGGACAGAGGGCCTCAGGAGCTGTTTTGTTCCTTGCAGATCAGGAGCGACACTTCGCAGATCTTGGAGGAAAACATCCCTCTCCTTAAGGCCAAGGTGGTGGAAATGCGTGGCATCTACACCAGAGTGGACCGGCTGGAGGTGCGTCCAGGAAAACGAGCTTTCTTTGTGAGATCCGTGGACGTGTTCTGGCTCTTTCGTCTTGTCTTCCAAGATACTGATCTGACCCTGAGACTGTCAGGCACCAGACCTAGTGCAGGGGGTTGGGGCCTACACTCACGTGACGTTTAAAAAATATGACAAATGTGAATTTATATAAGTATCCTATTTAAAAAATTGGGTACTTCATATAAAATCTGAATGTTACGTTGCTTTTGGAAATTCAGCAGCTTTGGTAACCCTGGGCCCACATTTCTTTAAATACTTTCATCTATTTATTGTTCAAGGTATCTATACTAATAAAAGGGTAATATGCTAATTGGACTGGACATCTTCCGGACGTCCTCCTGACAAAGCTGGGCCCAGGAGAAGCCACCCACCCCTGGTCCTGGGCGCCTGCGACCAGCCAGAGGGAGGGAAGCCCGGGTCCCGGGTGCAGGGCCGAGGCAGAGGCAGTTAGGGGTGATCAGGCAGGCAGGCAGAGGGGTTAGGGGCAATCAGGCAGCCAGAGGTAGTTAGGGGCGATCAGGCAGGCAGAGGTAGTTAGGGGCAATCAGGCAGGCAGGCAGAGGGGTTAGGGGCAATCAGGCAGGCAGGCAGGCAAGCAAGAGGTTAGAAGCCAGCGATCCTGGATTGCGAGAGGCAGTCAGACATCCCCCGAGGCATCCCGGATTGGAGAGGGTGCAGGCCGGGCTGAGGGACCCCCCACCCCCACCCCCTGTGAATGAATTTCGTGCACCAGGCCTCTAGTAAATATATAAAATCCACCCATCTAAGTATCCAATTCAGTTAATTTTTACTGAAACTCACATGTGACCCCAATTTGAGAAATGGGACATTTCCAAGCCCTGGGCTGAATTGTAGAGCTGGTGGCAGCTGCCCTTCAGCTGAGGCATGTGTTTGCTATTTCACCACAGTCCCCACCATGCCCTATTGCCTCATTGCTGCCTTCTCTCCCCCATCTGTTACTGTGTGGGCTGAGCTGCACAGCATCTCATTGTCCTCCTTGCTGTGCTGCAGAGTCGGTACCCTCCTGTCCCATCTCCCAGAGGAGGAGCCTAAGCTCTGAGACGTACACCACTTACCCAGGGTCACGCAGCTAATTCCATGAAGCTGGGACTCAACTTCTGTCCACTGGGGCCTAAGCTCTTAATTGAACTGCAGTCCTCAGCTTGGGACCTTGGCTCCTTGCACAGAGAAGGACTGGGAGGCCGGAGGCTGGGAGGAGCTTGCAGTGTCATAGTGGTCACCTGGACAGAGGGACGGGCCCCCTTGGAGCTGCAGAGGAAGGGAGCCTGGCAGGCAGCACTGAGTGAGCAGAGAATTAACATTCTTGTCAGTGGAGAATGAGGCAGGAATATAATTAAAACGTTGCCCTTGAAATAGCTGATTCATTTGAATTTTATTCCACACGTTGGGAAGAGGAAAAAGGAAACATGAAGATTTGCAGCCCTGGTTCTTGCCTTGCTTGGGTCGGCCCAGCTCTCCAGCCCGATGCTTTCCTTAGCATACGGTTCACTAACATCTATTGTGGGCCTACTATGCGCCACTCGTAGTGAGAAAGATAGATACGGTCCACAGCCATATTCTAGCAGGAGGGACTTGACGCCCAAGCATGACCTTAGCAGTTTCCTATTGCCACCATCACAAATGACCTCACATTAGTGGCTTAAAGCATGGATTTACTATCCTATCGCTCCTAGGGCAGAAGTCCAAACTGTCCCGCAGGCTGAAGTTGGGGTGTCAGCGGGTTCCTTCGGGAGGCTCTGGGGGGAGAACCACCCCTTTGCCTTTTCCAGCTTCTGGAAGCCGCCTGCACTTCTCAGCTCATGACTCCTTCCTCCATCTTGAGAGCCCGCAGCCTAGCATCTCCCGTCTCTCTCCTACTCGGACCCTCCTCGCCCCTCTCCTGAGGACCCTGTGCTTACATGGGGCCTCCTGGATAAGCCAGAGCCAGTGCCGCCTTTCAAGGTCCTTAGTCACATCTGCAAAGGTCCTTTCGCCGAGTAAGGAAACAGATGCCCAGGTTCCAGGGATGAGAACGTGGACATCTTCGGGGCCATTATTCTCCCGGCCACCATCAGCCGGGGTGACTGAGAGCGAGGCAGGTGCTGGGAGGGAAGGTGACCGAGGGGAGGAACCCATAGGCCCCTGGAGGGTGAGTGGAGGGAGCAGTGGTGGGGGAGGTGTGGGCAGGGGCACAGCCGAGACAGAAGCTCCGAGGCAGGAGGGAGAAGGCACCAGAAGGGTCAGGCTGTCCTGGTCCCCGGCCGTGGCCAGAGCAGGGCTGGGGAAATTGGGCAGCAGGAGCCGCGTTGTCTGGGCCTTGCAATCCAAGGTCAGGATCTGGCCTTTATCCTGAGGAACAGGAAGCCACTGAAAAGACAGGATTGCCTAGTGGTTAGGAGTGGCAGCTCTAGACAGCACAGCCTCAGTGCCATTGGTACTCGGGGCCTGAAATGCTGTGGGGAGGGCCATCCTGTGGGCATCGCAGGGCTCAGCAGCAGCCTCGGCCTCCACCTCCAAGACGCCAGCAGCCTCTTCCCCGGCCCCTGCCTCCCAGCTTCATTATGACAAACAACAGATGTTGCGAATGGCTCCTGGTGGGAGTCCTGCTGCCCGAGCTCAGTCCCGAGGCTGCCTCTTCCCGTGTGCGCCCCAGCAAGTTCCCTGTGAAGTGGGCAACAGCAGTGAGGTTCTTAGACCCAAAGCGTGTCGATCTTTACTCGACGAAGATCTGTAGGACGCTGACTGTGGGCTACGCGGAGGTGGGTGCTGGGAACGTGGCTGGGGCGAGGCTCCCGGTCCCCTGCTAGTGGCTGTGGGGTGCTGGGTGAGGAAGTGGGGGGGGGGTGCCTGCCAGACCTAGAGGAGGCAGCTGCCCAGGGCTGTGACCTCCACGCTGAGGCCTGAGAGGTGGAGCAGTGAGCCGGGAAGGGAACGCGGAGGCTGGGAGGAGAACGGCCTTTGGGGCAGTTGTGGGTAGGTGTAGTGTTCAAGATCAAGGGTGAGGCTGGGGTGGCGGGCCTGCTGGCCAGGTAGGGCCCAGTCATGGCTTTCTGACCCTGTTTTGGGGGTGCTAGGACTCATCAGAGGGATTATAGTTACTATACTTTGTTTTCTCTCTGACAAAGTCCAAAATAATTTTTTAAAGCATTCCATTCAGAGGTTCTTAGTATATTTACAAGGTTGTACAATTATTATCACCACTATCTAATTCCAGAACATTTTATCATCCCTAAAGGAAACTCCATATCCATTAGCAGTCATTCCCCCACCCCTGGCAGCCGCTCATCTGCTTCCTGAATCTATGGATTGGCCTGTTCTGACGTTTCATAGTAATGGAATCATACAACCAACATGTGGCCTAGAGTGTCTGGCTCCTTTCACATAGCATGTTTTCAAGGTTCATTCATGTTGTAATATGTGTCAGAACTTCAGCCCTTTTATGGCTGAATAATATTCCATCATATGGATATACCACAGTTTGCTTATCTTTCATCAGTTGATGGGTGCTTGGTTTGTTTCCACCTTTGGGCGATTATGAATAACTAGAGGCCCGGTGCACAACATTCGTACACTCGGAGGCGGGGGGCAGTGTCCCTCAGCCTGGCCTGTGCCCTGTCGCAGTCTGGGAGCCCTCAGGGGATGTTAGACTGACAGCTTAGGCTCACTTCTTGTGGGGAGTGAGCCTAAGCCGTAATCAGACATCCTTAGCGCTACCACAGAGTCAAGAGAGGCTCCCACCACTGCCACTGTGCTTCCCAGCGGTCAGCCCGGCTCGTGGCTGAGCGGCGCTCCCCCTGTGAGCATGCACTGACCACCAGGGGGCAGCTCCTGCATTGAGCGTTTGCCCCCTGGTGGTCAGTGCGCGTCATAGTGACTGGTTGTTCCGCCATTCGGTTGATTTGCATATTACCCTTTTATTATATAGGATGCTGTCTAAATTTTATGTGGATATGTTTTCATTTCTCCTGGGTAAATACCTAGGAGTAGAATTGCTGGATCATACAGTAACTCATTTTAGGATCTGCCAAACTATTTTCCAAAGTGACCACAGCATTTTGCACTCCCACCAGCATTTGCTATAAGTTTTAGGTAGAGGTTGGAAACTCAGAGGCCAGTGGGATTCAGGACTGTATTGAGCCGCCAACCTCAAGGCCCCCTCCGCTGTTATTCCCCAACAGCTGGTGCTGAAGAGCAACTGTCCCCTTCAGGGGATAGGATCCTCCAGGCTTGCCGCAGTCCCCACTCTGCCCTAGAGCCTTCCCACCACTGAGGCTGATGGCATTTGCCTTGTATCACCCCCACCTTCCTGGGCTGTTGCTTTCCCTAGAGGAGAGAGATATTGCTCTGTCAGTGGGTCCCTATCAAAAGGAGGAAGAACTAAGCTAGTCAGAAAGGGTCATGGATTTCGAGGCCAATGGGAGAATATGCATTTCCCATGATGTGGTGTGTGACATCAGAACGGTACAACTTAGGCCCCTGTGAGAACCTGACATTGTACCGGGGCAGGTGGATTCCACAGCCTGACTGCCTGCCTCAGTCTGCCCTTTGGGTAACTCTTTCCTCTTTTGTCCCTGCGAGTTGGGGCTGTGCAGTTTGTCCCTCGCAGAGTCGTCAGTGGGCCAGCACCTGGCGCATTCAGGGGCTTCGTGAGGACATGCTGTCGGGTGGTCACTGCCACAGGCGGGGAGAGTGGAAGGATGCTGGCCACTCAGCCAGCCGGCCACGGCCACGGCCACGGGCCCTAGGCCTTCCAGGAGCCCAAGACCGCCCTGCTCTCAGATCAGTGTGACCACTGGGTGGACGGAGCTTGGGAACTGGGCCCTTTCTCAGTTTTAATAAAACTAACATTTACTGAGCACCTGCCATGAGCCAGGGACTCCTAGTGCTTTTCCTGTAAGAACTTGCTTTAACCTCACAGCAGCCCCAGGGGGAAGGTGCTGTTGTTGGTCCCATTTTATAGAGGGAGCAGCTGAGGCACAGAGAGGTGAAGTGGTTTGCCCAAGGCCACACAGCTAGGAGGTGGCGGAGCTGGTATTGCAAAAGGCTGTGCTCCTGATGGCGCCTCAGTGCTGGATGTTGGCACTTTCTGGGCAGGGACCTGCTCTGAAGCTGGGGCCTTTGCCAGAGTGTTCAAATGCATTAGAACTCAAGTATATTTTAAAGCATTGGGGCTTTCTCTCCCCTTCCTTCCTTCCTTCCTTCCTTCCTTCCTTCCTTCCTTCCTTCCTCCCTTCCTCCCTCCCTCCCTCCCTCCCTCCCTCCCTCTCTCCCACCCTTTCTTCCCTTCCCTTCCCTTCCCTTCCCTTCCCTTCCCTTCCCTTCCCTTCCCTTCCTCCCTCCCTCCTTCCTTCCTTCCTTCCCTCCTTCTCTTTCTCCTCCCCCCTCCCTCCTGATAATAAAAGTAACACATTTTAATTGTGTAGAGAAATATATAGAAGTCACCCAGACTCCATAACCCAGCCACCAGGGTGGCTAGGATTGGCTGCCACCCTCTTCCTGTCCCCCAGCCCCGTCTGTGTGGATGCATGTGTGTCTGCCCCAGTTGGCTGCAGGCTGGGGTGGCCCCAGTTTGGCCTCTCCCTGGCCCTGCTGGGCTGGGCTGCCCTCGCTGGCAGGCATTTGGGAAGCGGGTCAGACCTCGTGAGCGCGCATTCCTCAGCGTGGCCTCACTCCCCACCCGGCTGGTATTAGTGCAGGGAGCGTGAAATTGGAATCGGCTGGAAGGACTACAGGACTTTCTTCTATTTCACAACCAGATGTGCTGGCCCCGCGAGGCCTCCAAGCTTGAGGGCCAGAGCCCTGGTCAGGGGAAGCTTCCTGCCCGTGGCCCCTTGTCCCCACCACACGCACACGCACGCACACACGCACGCACACACGCACGCACACACGCACACACACAAGCACACACGCACGCGCGCGCGCGCACACAAACACGCACACGCACGCGCGCACGCACACACCCCTGATGTGGCTCACTCGGCCTTTCAGCTCTGCCCCTGCCAGAACCCCGGGGAGCAGCACACCGTGGGCTCATGGGGTGCCCTTTTGCTGAGGATGCATTGGTTCTCTCACACAGGCGCGCACTCATCACGGGTGCATCCCTCAGGCCCTCACTGCCCAGCGGAGCCCACTAGCTGACCAGGCTCTGGTTGTGGCCTGTGGACAGCACTGACCCAGCACGTGCTCTTTCAGACAAAACCTCTCTGAGCCTTGGTTTCCCTTGTCTGTAAAACAGGCTAAAGATAGGGTCCCGATGGGGAGAATAGGGGAGGACACAGCGGGGCCTGGGCAAGCCGGTGGGGGTGGGGACAGCTGCTGTGACTGTCGGGGCCCCTGGAGGAGGCCTCCCAGCTCAGGCCCCACCTCTCCAGGAGCCGCTGTGGCAGTGACTGGGGGTCGGCCTCCGCTGGCTGAGGGATGCAGCCAGGACGGCCCCAGCCAGGGGCAGAGGTGCCATCCCCGCTCTCCCCTCCCCCCCGCCAGGCCTTCGTCAAGATGGTGGGACACCACGTCTCCTTCCTGGAAGACCATGTGCTCCGGGCCGAGCGGCGCCACGGAGCCTTCTCACAGGCCCTGCGGAGGTGGGGGTGGCCGGGCTCCAGAGGGCTCCCCTCCTTCAGGAACGTGAGTATCTCCCCACCCCTCCTCCTCCCAGACCCTGGAGGGGGAGGGGCTCAGGAAACGGGAGGTCAAAGGGCACGTCTCATTTCTGCAGACAGGAAACGGTGTCTGGCTGGCCCGGGAAGGGCTGGCCCAGGTGGCTGGTGTCTGGGTCCCTCCCACAGGTCCCTCTTCTTGCTCTGAGTTTTGAGCTTCGTGTGACCACTTGCTTACTCATCCACCATTTATTGAGCGCCTGCTGTTTGCTGAGCATGGTGGTCCATCTGGGATCACACAGTGAGCAGAGACAGACCCTGCCCGCCTCTCCCATCCTCACAACCGGAGGACATGCTCATAGACGCCCAGCGTTCAGGTGGGGTCCTCCTTCCCAGGCACGGGCTGGCCTCCAGCAGACCCGCGGGGCTGGGGCCAGGAGGGTGCCCAGCCTGAGTGCGGCCTTTGCGACTTGTAAAGGCCTCTCCTTCCGGCGTCTCTGCTTCTTGGGATCCTCCCAATGGCCCGTAAGGATCACGTGTCCCTTTTACTGATGGGAAAACTGACGTCAGACTCTTCCTGCCGTTGAGACCTTCCCTGTCTTTTCAGCTTGTCACGTGCTGACTCCCAGCCCAGGGGACACTGGGCAAGCCCGGAGACATTTGGGTTGTCAACTGGAGATGAGGGTTCTATTGGCATCTAATGGCTAGAGACCAGGGGTGCTGTTAAACACCCTACAAATCCCTAGAGCAGGGATTGTCTAGCTCTGTCAGTAATGCGAGTGTGGGAAACCCTGCCCTGGGCGGGATTTGCTCATAATAATGGCTTATGTCAGGTCTGTTCTAAGTGCTTTTTTAAAAATTTGTTTAAATAATTTCAGAGAGGAAGGGAGAGAGAGAGAGAGAGAAACATCAGTGATGAGAGAGAATAATTGATCTGCTGCCTCCTGCATGCCCCCCACTGGGGACCAAGGCTACAACCCAGGCATGTGCCCTGACCGGGAATCAATCCCTTGACCTCCTGGTTCATGGGTTGACGCTCAGCCACCGAGCCACACGGGCTGGGCTGTTCTAAGTGCTTTACCTGCTGTGTCATATGGCATCTAATTCTCACACCAGTCTTTGGAAGAAGATACTTTTAGCATCACCCCCATTTTATAGACGGGGAGACTGAGGCTCAGGGAAGTGAAGGGAATTGCCAAGGCCCATGGCTGGTGTGACAAGGCTGGATGGAGCCCTGGCTGACATGTCTCTGGGCCTTGCCCTTCTCAGGAAGGTGTCTACCCAGCCAGCCGCCCTGCCCTGCCCCTGTGGGGCCTCTCACTGTTCTTTGAGGTCTGCCTGTGGGTCCCCCTCTGTTCCTCCATTCCCCTGTGCCTCCTGCTGCCCCCCCCCTCCCCGTCTCCATGCTGTGTTATCTCTGATCACTGTGCGCTCTGGGTTTTAATATTACCCCCTTTTGATAGATGAGGAAACGGAAGTTTGGAAAGTTTTGGGGATTGTCTTGTAGCCCATGGACCAAATTTGGCCCCTCATTTCATTTGGCCCGGCAGTGTTACCTAAGCAGCATATCTCAGGATGCCTGACTAGTCATTCACTCTCTAGTCCCTGCTGGATCCCACTGCCCCATCTTTTCTTACACCTGCCTGAAGCATATGCTGCTCACCCAAGAAAGCAGAGATGTCGGTCACACAGTGCCTGCCTCCAGGTGAATGACTTGTCCAAGGCCAGTAACAGCTAGACAGATCTCATGGTCTAGAAACTCCTATTAATCCTTCAAAGCCCAAGTTAACGCCACCTCTTCCGGGAAGCCCTTTGGGATTTCCCCATCTCCAGACAAATGCAATCGTTTTGCCTTCCAATGACAATGAAATCACCCTAGTCACACAGTGCTCTGCCCAGCAATGGCTCCAGAAGCACCTCGGGCGAGGAAGGTCAGAGGCCTTGGCTGCCATGGCCTGCTGGGCCCATGCCCCTGTGCCCCTGCAGCCTTTTCTGTAATCCGCACATTGTCCCCTGTGGTTGGCACTAGTGTCCCCATTTAGAGGCAGAGACCAAGGCCTGGAGAGCGAGAGACACGTGTCTGAGGTCAGTGCTGGGGTTGGGACTCAGGCCTGTGAGGCCCAGAAACGGGGGGTTCCCCACCCACTCCTGCAGCAGGACCCCACCGGGGTGTGGCTGG
Organism: Myotis nattereri; assembly: GCF_964212035.1. Classification (NCBI taxonomy): domain Eukaryota; kingdom Metazoa; phylum Chordata; class Mammalia; order Chiroptera; family Vespertilionidae; genus Myotis; species Myotis nattereri. The sequence continues at coordinate 12,049,257 of NC_138083.1, read as the reverse complement.
GCGTGCTGGGACCTGCATCTTCTCATCTCTGCCAGACTCGGGCCCCAGGCCTACCTGCGGTGACTTGTTCCAGGAAACTTGTGGCAGCCCAGGTGTGGTGAGTCATCTGCACCCCCAGCGTGTTGGTCTTGGCCCCAGGAGGGCTTTGTCTAAAGCAGGCAGTGCAGGTGAGCAACACACACACACACGCACACATGCACACATATGTGCGCACACGCACACGCACACACACACAGACCCGAGGGTGTCGAGGGCTGCGCCTGCCTCCAGGGTGTGAGCTGAGGGCCTTTCCCTGTGCGGTAGCTCTGGCCATTGTCTCCGTTTCCCAGATGGGAATGCTGAGGTGCTGACGGGTTGAACTGCTGGCTCACCCGGAGGGTGGAGCTGGGATTTGAACCTGTGAGGCCTGGCTCTGCCAGGTCTTTCTGTTCCGACCACCAGAACTGGTGTCTGGGGGCGGGGTCCTGGAGGAACGCCCGGATGATTCTCCATTTCTTCATCTGGGTTTTCCGTAAGCCAGGATTTCACACTGTCCCAGTCCTCTCCCCTCGGTGCCTGCACGGGGTGGGCACTGCCCTTCTCGACCAGTGAGGGCACAGCAGCCCCTTCCCCTGCAGGAGCGAGAGCTGCTCCTTACAGCCCGACTCCATCTCCTGCCCCAGCGCCGCCCTCCGAGGGTCCCGTGGAGTGGAGGCTGGGGTGGGACAGGGCCTCTTGGGCCTAGCCTGGGGCTATGGGATGCGGGTGAGGGGTCCTGTCACTGTGGGGTGAGCCACCGATCGCTGTCCCCATGGCCTTCCCGGAGTCGGGGGAGGAGTGGGGACCCCCTCATGGGGCCCAGGAAGGAGGGGCCTTTTGGGGGAGATGGGGAGAAAATTGGTCCTTGCTTTTTCTATCTAGCCCCCCCTTCCCTCCTCCCTCCTTCCCCCTCTCTCCTTCCTCACTGCAGAGAGGCTGCAGGCAGCAGTCCCCCACACACTGCCCCTGCACCAGGGACTCCTGGGACTGGGTGCTGGCTGGAGCCTGGGCTGGCCCCACGAGGCCATGGAGGAGAGGCCTGGGAACGTGGGTATAACCACCCCCTACGGAGCTCCCCCCAAGCCCAGGCCTTGTACCTCTAGTTGAGCTGCCTGAGAGCTGTGCAGTCAGTCCACAGACCCAGGGCCTGCCTGCGCCCAGGGCTCAGCGTCCGGGTCAGAAATGTGCGTTTCCATGCACAATGCATGTGTTTCCATGCTATATATATGTGCTTCCATGTTACGCTGTATGTTTCCATGCTACATTGCATGTTTCCGTGTTACGCTGTATGTGTTTCCATGCTGCACTGTATGTGTTTCCGTGCTACGCTGTATGTGTTTCCGTGCTATGCTGTATGTGTTTCCATGCTATACTGTATGCTTCCATGCTACGCTGTATGTGTTTCCATGGTACACTGTATGTTTCCATGCTACGCTGTATGTGTTTCCATGTATGTGTTTCCATGGTACACTGTATGTTTCCATGCTACGCTGTATGTGTTTCCGTGCTACGCTGTATGTGTTTTCATGGTACACGGTATGTTTCCATGCTACGTTGTATGTGTTTCCATGTATGTGTTTCCATGGTACACTGTATGTTTCCATGCTACGCTGTATGTGTTTTCATGGTACAAAGGTCCGTGTTTTCATGCTGCACTACGGAAGGAAAAGTTTTTATTAGGCTCTTACATTGATCCTTACACCGTCCCAAGATTTTAACTAAGAACCGCACCTCTCGTTCACTGGCATGTTTGAGCCGTGTGGCCGTGGCGGGCGGTGGGCCGCTATAAGCCTCCGGTAGCAGACCTGTCAGTTAGCGGACGTGGGCATGATCATATGCTCGCTGGAAAGCAGGTTTGGATTTGATGCAAAGTGGCGGGCCCTCCATCAGAGCCCCAGGAATGAAAAGGAAGAGAGAGAGGCTCCGGAAGTCTCCGAAGGAGCGTTCTGGGCATTGGCGGGTCTGGAAGGCCAGCTCCGCTTGTGCAGCACAGACTGCCGTGAGCAGGGGTCCTGGTCGTGGTGACACAGACCTAGCCCTGCAGGCCACCACCGTCTCAACTCAACACCCACAGGGCAGGAATGTTTATCTCCCCGATTTACAGGTGAGCAAGCTAAGCCCAGAGAGGATACCCCAGGTCACACAGCTGGGCATGAGCATACGAACCCCCATTCTCAACTGTGTCCCAGACCGCCTGGGAGAGCTCTGCCCTTGAAGCTGTGTCTAGTGGATGAATACAGACAGTAACCAAATCCTAAGCAAATTCAGTAGCTGGTCATTTCCTAAGGGGCCCTGGCTTGCTCTGAGGGGGGTCAGGGATGGCCTTGGCAGAAGGGCCATGCCAGCTGAGCCCTGGATGATGAGTAAGAGTCGGTCTGAGGTCAGAAAAAAGGGCGCTCCCGGCAGAGGGAACCACAGCGCAAAGGCTGTGAGGTGAGGCCGGCACGTGCTTCAGGAGGGGCAGAAAGCCAGCGTGGGTTGGCCGAGTGAGCAGGGAGACGAGGCCAGGGCCTCAGGCCACACAGGAATTTAAGACTATTCTAAGGGCAATGGGGAGCCATGGGAGAGTTCATAGGAGGAGGGGACTTGGTCATATTTGCTTCGTGTGAAAATTTCCCGGCCTGGTTCTCTGCCCTGAGTGAAGGCTGACATTCAAGGCGGGGATGTCTTGTGGAGACTTGAACAGGGGCGCTGGGGCCCCGGGTTTCAGGGCTCAGGCGTCAGGAGTGGGCTTCCTCAGCCTGGAAACATCCTGTGCCCTGAGCCCACTGCCATCTTCACATCGCAGGACCTCAAGGCCCCTGTCCAATCGGAAGAGAGAAAGAGGCTCCAGGTGAGGAGCCCAGGTCTCCTTGCTGAGTGTCTGGGTCCCTGAGACCCTGCCTGTCAGCCCATCTGGAGGTCGTTTGCAGAAGTGGCCGTGTGAGGCGGAACTATAGTCACGGAGGCCACGGGCCTCAGGAGGGCTGGGGAGACCATGTCAGGTGTCGCCGTGTCCCCTGGGCCCAGGCCCGGGCTGGCCCGGTGGCCGCCATGGGTGTACTGCTAACCGCGTGCTTGGGCCTCCCCTGGGCGCATGTGCCCCGGGACTCAGAACAGCCTCGATAATTTGTCGTAAACCACTGTTTGCTTTCTGCCGAGCCAAAACATCTTGTTCTCGAGGTGTCATTTTGATGAATTTTCCAATGGATAAGCGTATGGTGTTTTCCATGGAGGCTGTCTGGCTAATAGCAAAACCACTTGCGGCCAGGTCCTGACACCCACAGAGCCGGGCTGACCGGGGATTGTGGCCTGGCCTGGACTTGGGCCTCCCTGGCCCACCTGTTCCCCCCACAAATACCAGCAGGGCAATCTGAGAACGAAAATGAGTTGTCTGCCAGCTGTGACAGTCAGGAGTGGGGGGGGACTGTGGTGAACTGCAGAGCCCAGGCCTCACCCAGAGGGGTGGACATGCCTTGCAGAAATAGGGGCATAGCCAGATTGCCCTCTTTGGGGGGAAAAGCTGTACGCCTGTTTTCTTTTCCCTCAGTGTTAAACACTGTAGGACAGATCTGTTGCACCTGCGTGTCGCACCCAGCACACTCCCAGCTCTGGATTTTAGGATGCTGGTCTGTACCCCGCAGGCCCCACCCCTTCAGAGGCATTTGGGACCAGGGAGAGTGGAGAGATAAGCCCTTCACTTCTTTGCACGAGCCCCAGCAGGAGCCTGTAGCTTTCAGTACCAGTAGGACCAACAGCCCACAGTTTTATTAAGCCTCTAGTGCCCCAACTATTGTAGTCATACTGAGCATGTACGCGAAGGGCTTTCTGTGCCCTGTCTTAGCCTCCCGTAACAACTCCAGGGATGTTATTCTTCCTGTTGGCGAGGAAGAGACCTGAGGCTCAGAGAGGGCTGTTCACTTGCCCAGGGTCACACAGCATACGTGGCAGATCCAGCTGTGACTTTGTTCTATGTGTCTGTCCTCTCCCTGTTGAGATCTTCCCGGAGGCAGGAACAATAGCCTCTGTGGCCAGGGTTGCAAACTTTGGGCCAAATCTACCCCATTAAGATATTTTGTTTGGCTAGCTGGGTGTATTCATACATTTAATTTGAATTCAATGCCAGCATTTAAAACAAGTTTTACATAAGAATTTGTACTTCTGACTTCTCTTGAAAAAGCAGAGGTCTGGGCCCCTGAGCAGCATACCTGCCAAGCCACCATTTGGCCCATCACCCATTCTCAGTTCCTGCCTGTGGGCATTTGAGCTTCCTACCCAGGTTGAGCACATAGTAGGTGTGCATTAAATATGAATCAATGAATGCTCTTATGGCTTCCATGACCCTTGCTGGCCTCCCCAGATTTCTCCAGAGTCTGTTTCTAGGCTGTGGAGAGCTGGGATGGAGTGTCCACACCTTCCTCACTCCCTGCAGCTTGGGGCTGCCTCGAGGAGGTAATGGAGGCTGTGAGTGGAGCTGTCCTGCCCAGGCCGGCCTGCAGGAGTCGTCAGTGCCAGGTTTGGTGTCTCCTCCCCTCCCCCTTCAAGCTCTTCCAGCTCCCTCCCCACAGCTCCCTCCCCACAGCAGAGAGGAAGCCAGGGAGGGAGGGAGGGAGGGAGGCACAGCCCGGCTGGGCACCTCCCCCTCCCTCCGCCCAGTTCCCCTGGAGGGTGACTCCCGGAAGGAGGCAGGCTTGTCTGGGGCTTTATCTGGTGGTGGAGGCCAGCGAGGCACCAACACAAAGGCAGATGAGGTTCCATGGCGCCTTCTCCAGGCCCTGAACCACCCCTGCTTCTCCTTCTGCCCCCATCATCCCTTTCGGTAAAAATGCAACATGAGCAGATGGCAGATATTACCGCGAGAGCCGAGTGGCTCTGGTCCCCAGCACCCCCCCACCCCCCAGCACCCCCCACCAACTGGCTCCCAGTGAGCTGCTCAGCACTCACACGTGAACAGGTCTGTTGGACCGGGCAGGAACGTGCTGGGGAGGGACAGGGCTCTGGCAGCTGGTTTGGGAACCATATTTTTTCTAAACATTGCATTCATTCTTGTTGAGGTTTTGAGGGTGTTGGGAGGAAGTTCCTTTTGACAAAGAGGGGTTATTATCTGGGGGCCTGCATGGCGCACGCCAGCTTCTCCCTGATTGCTGGGGCACTCTCACTGCACCCGTCCCAAACACCACCGCCACTGGGGGCACCACCTTGTCAGCAGCGTCCTCGGGCCCTCAGACCGGGCTCTGCCAGCTCTGCACATGCTGGTCCCCTGCCTAGAATACCCTTCCTGCTCTCTGCCTGGTCGTGTTTATTTATTCATCGTTCAAGGCCCAGTCAAAGGAATGTTGCCACCTCTGGGCAGCCACCTGGACCCCCCAGGCAACATTCCTCTGGGCCTCCCTGCCCTGTTCCTTACCCCGGGAGCTGCTGAACTTTCACCTGTTGCTCCCCCTGACCCAGTTTCTCAGGAGTAGGTTCAGGGACTCTCTTACCTTTGACTTTGAAGTTACGATGAGGCTAGCGGCCAGTTTCCTGGGCACTTCTTTGGGCTGGTACAAGCTAGCTCTTCACCTGCCCTCGTTTGGTTCATGTCCATGCCACCTGTTACATAGGAACTGTCTGCTATCATTCCCACTTTACAGATGAGGAAACCGAGGCTCACAGAAATGAGAACATTTTAACTTAACCAGCCAGGCATGTTTGATTCCACAGCCCCATACTCTTCATGCCCTATGGCTCAAAATTACAGTTCTCACCAGGATCTGGTAGGGCCCTGGGAGAGGCAAAGGGGCTGGGTGGGGACTGTGGCCAACAGAAGAGGCAGGTGCCCTCAACCCCACCAGGAGAAAAGGCCCAGCCTGGCCTGAGCTTGCCCTTATGTATAAAGAGTTTGCGGATGTAGATTTTCATGTGAAATCTGTTGATTTTGAAGATAAATCTGAGAGGCTCCTAGCAATCTCAGGGGGCCCGTGGCCCTCAGGCCTCCATCTCTGCCTTGGCGAAGAGCTGTGGTGAAGCAGTGCCGAGCATGGTACCGGGCCTGGGCGTGGCCGAGAAGGAGAGGAGGAGGAGCTGATGTCACAGCAGTGGAGATGGGCCTTGAGAGCTAGTGCTGAGCAGGCAGGATTGGACTCGCTGTGACCCTGGCCACTCCAGTCCTGGCCATGGGCACCCCCTGCCCTTCTCCGAACCCTGGTGTCCTTGATGGACATAGTGCATCCAGTGGGGGTCCCACAGTGACGTGCCTGGTGTAGCGAGGCTTGGCACGTGGGGGCTACGAACTGGGCACCAGAGGATGAAGAAGCCATGACACTGGGTCCCTGCTTGTTACTCACAGAAGGTAACTCCCAGGCAGGCGCAGTCAGCAGGTAGTTATGAGAAGGGCTGGCTTCTGCACGTGCACAACAGGAGAGAGGGGTCAGGGGAAGTCGCTGACAGAGGCGAGGAGAGGATGGGAGGGCACAGCATGGCCCGATGGCGGTACCCGCTTCACACTGGGTCACACAGCACTCCTGAGCGAGGGTGGGCCGGGCAGAGGATGGCAGCTCGATGGGCCATCAAGGTTCTGGGGTGGCGTGACGAGCAAGGTGGGTCCTTTAGGGGTGCAGGCGCCTGTGTGATGCCTGCCGCTGGGGTTGGGGCGTCTGGAGAACGTGTGACCCCGTGATGCCCGTGGAGAGCTCTTGAACTTGGTTCCGTCCCTGGTCAGTGTTCCGCTGGGAGAGCAAACCACGTCTCATTAGGCAGTAAACCCGTCCAGGTGCCTGTCCCGCTGATAGCACCGCACCTTGTCCCACTGCCAGCCCTAAGTCAAGGCCAAAGTTCCCGTTCCTCGGAGAGTCCTGAATTACCCTGGGACACAGTGGAGAGGGGACTGCTGGCTCTCCATGGAGGGAGGGGCTCGAGCAGCGAGGGGCAGTTTCGGGGCTGGACATGGCTGAGCATTGCTGGGCGTTGTTGGGAGGCGCCCAGTGTGACCTGGTTGGGGCCTCGGCCTGTGGCTCTGGGTCTGCCTTGTCCTTTCCCGTGTCTGGCAGCTCTTTACTGGCCTGGACCTGGCTCCAGAGGCCTTGGGATTGGGCGGGGGGTGGGCAGGGGACGGGAGGAGGGGGGTGATGGCCAGGAGGGGCTCAGATGGCCATAGTCATTGCTGGGAGAGAAAGGGGAGACCACAGGCTGCTTGTGGGGCTGACTGCCCGGTGCACCCAGCAATCTGAGCTGTCTGGCCAGCAGGCATTTATTGAGCACCTACTGTGAGCCAAGCACCCTGATTGGTCGGTGAGCCATGCCTCTTGGTGCTAGAGATGTCCTGGCACTTAGAAGTCTGGAGGCTCCTGGTGATTAAAAATGGAAGCAGTGCGCGAATTGTGATTTAGTTTAAATGTTCATGCTTTGAAACTGAATGCACTTAATACTAAAAATGCAGTGTTATGAAATGGTACACTCAGGGCTGTCTGCAAGCTAATGAAGGCATTTAAAAAGAATACGAATCCAGGGGGCCGTAATCATAATGAAATGAGCCGGCATTCACTGAGCAGTTATATTGGCATGACACCCTGGCCGTTTCCAAATGAGGAAACCGAGGCACAGAGAGGCTCAGGTGGCCAAGGTCACACAGCTGGAAAGGGGCCCACCGGAGGGGCTGGGAATGGGTGAGGGACCTGCTGTCTGTGGGCGGCTCCCTGGGGCCTTCAGAGGGGATGTCACAGGTTCCATTATGAGGGCCTCTGCGAGCCCATGGCTACACCTCCCCTCATCCCCAAAGCAGCATGAGCCACATGTCAGGGGGGTTGTGGACAGGCAGACGTGGGAAGCCCCCAAGGCTTGGCCCCTGGGCCCCCGGGAGGCCCCAGAGAGTGTGCTCAGCCTCTTAAGAGCATGTGGGGTGGGGGTGGGGCGGGCAGCAGGGCCTGGCCTGCAGGGTATTTGTCCTGGGCATCTTTCTCTTTGTACCTTGGGCTTTTGCTTCTGGAAACCTTGGATCTTGTGCCTGGAGACAGCCTGCCCATCCCCCTCTGTGCACACTGCCTCTCCCTGCCCCCACCTTCTCCTCTGTTCTCCTTGGCTATTCCAGGAGCTGCCACATGTGTGACCCCAGCCCTTCACCTCTCCCTTCCCGGCCCCGGGGCTGGGCTTAACTCCTGTGATGCCAAATATACACCCACCTCCCCTCTTTCTTTCATTCGTGCATTTATTCATTCATTCAGCAAACACCCACTCATCCATAGGAGCTGGTGCTATTTCATGTCGCAGCCCAGGACAACAAATAGATGTCCCTGCCCTCTGGCCGCCCGTGATCTAGTGTAACATAGAATGTGCCCCAGGGCAGAGGGAAAGCTGCGGAAGGGCAGGGAGGGGTGTGTCTGGGGCAGGGGCCAGGGAAGCTGGACGCCAGCTCACGGTGGCTGGCGCCCTGGAGGGAGGCAAGTGTGAGGTGTTCTGCGGCAGCTGAGGGAGCAGGGAGGCCGGGGTGGGTGGCAGGTTGGAGCCGGATGGGAAGGTGGGGGCGTGAATGTAGCAGATATGGGGCCAGTGCAAGGGCTTGGCCCTGGAGAGTTTGGAGCGGGATCTGCCCTGCGTCTGGCCGTGGAAAGGAGGTGAGGGTGTGTGTGGAGGTTAGGAGGCCAGAGCTGCTGGCCTGGTCCAGGGAGAGATGCTGGTGGCCTGGGTTAGGGTGGCCAGGGTGGAGGTGGGGAAACATGGCCTATTCTGTGTGTGTGTGTGTGTGTGTGTGTGTGTGTTCACTCGAAATTCTTTATTGACATATTGTAGATTCACATGCAGTTATAAGAAATAATAGAGCCCTGGCCAGTGGCTCAGGTGGTTGAGCATTGTTCCGTACACCCAAAGATTGCAGGCTCGATCCCCAGTCGAGGGGTGCGGGAGGCAACCCAAGCACTGTATCACTCACATTGATATTTCTGTCTCCCTCTCTCTCTCCCTTCCTCTCTCTGACAGTCAATTTTTAAAAAAGAAAGAAAGAAAGGAGGACTACAAAGAGGCCCCTTGTGCATGTTGTCCAGTTGCCTGCAGTGGTAACATTTTGCAAAACTGTGGCACAATATTACGGCCGGGACACTGACATGGATGCGATCCCTTGCTCTTACTCAGATCTCCCCACTGGTACTTGCACTCATTTGTATTTTGAGTTCTATCCGATTGTATCAGTTCTGTACACTTTTATTTTATTTAGGTTGTGTCTCCACTTTCACCCAACCCCTGGCAACCGCTAATCTGCCCTCCACCTCTAACATTGGGCGATTCCAGAGGAGTTCTATAAATGGAATCATGCAGCCTGTAACCTTTCGCGATGGTTTTTCTCGTGCAGCCTAATTCCCTGGAGATTCATTCCAGTTGCCGTGTGAATGGAGAGAACCCATCTGGGTGCCTTGCAGGGGGAGCCCCAGTTGGAGATTCCAGGGTGGGGTTCAGGGCTGGAGGCCTGAGGCTGCATGAGCTGGCCCAGGGAGGCGGAGGGGTGGGCCGATGCCCGGGCCTGTATTGATTAAGCGTCTCCAGGACACCAGGTGCTGTTCGAGGCCTGGGGATTTGGCCGTGTACCGGACGGATGAGGTCCCTGCCGGTAACATTGTGGGGGAACATGGGGCCGGAGACCTGGAGACAGTGCCCAGCATCTTCCTCCTCCTCTTTTCTCTCTTCGCAGCCAGGGGGCTGGGCCCCTGTGGAGGCAGCGGGGAGGCCCTGGGTGGAGGTTTAGACCAGAGGTTTCCAGGAGTCCTGAGTCAGTGAGCGCAGAGGGAAGTACTGCCCTAAGGCAAGATGGAGCTCACTCAATAAATGAGCTCTCTTCTGGCTTCTCAGATGGCCTTTGTCCTTTAAGAATTTTTTTTTTTTTTTTTGAGAGAGAGAGAGAGAGAGAGAGAGAGAGACATCGACATCGATTTGTTGTTCCATTTCTGCATTCATTGGTTGATTCTTGTATGTGCCCTGACCAGGAATCAAACCCGCAACCTTGGCATATCAGGACGACACTCCAACCGAGTGCCCGGCCAGTGCAAGAGCATTATTTCTTTTTATTTATTTTATTTTATTGATTTTTTACAGAGAGAAAGGGAGAGGGATAGAGAGTTAGAAACATTGATGAGAGAGAAACATCGATCAGCTGCCTCCTACACACCTCCTACTGGGGATGTGCCCGCAACCCAGGTACATGCCCTTGACCGGAATCGAATCTGGGACCCTTCAGTCCCCAGGCCGACGCTCTATCCACTGAGCCGAACCGGTTAGGGCAAGAGCGCTGTTTCTTTGACAAAGGGATGTGGTTGGCATATGGTGGAGGGTGCTGGTGGGTGATTTCCGTGTTCTTTCCAGGCACGGTGACCTGGCTTGGGTTTGGAGAGGCGCTGACCCCAGGACTGACTCCCCAGCTCCCATCCCAGTTTCCTTGTCCCCAGCCTGCAGCCCAGCCCCTCTTTCCTGTCACCCCATCTGGCCGCCTCGCTTTTCTGTCAGGGCCACTCCGCCCTCCGCTCTCCTTTCCTCACTTATTTCCACGTTTCCCCTCCGTAGCTCTCCATTTCCACTCCCTCTCTTCCCCACCCCCTCCTTTTTCCGCCTGTTTCCTCTTTCTAAGTCCCCCTGCCCTGGTTCTCCCGCTCTCTCTCTTTTCTCTCCCAGTTTCGTTTTCTGTCTCTCTGTCTCCCCGCCGCCGTCTGTCCCCCTCTCCCCATCTCTGATTCCCTCCACAGCTGCATCTCTGCCCCCTGCTCACTCCGTCTCTCCCTCTCCTTTCTCTCCCTCTCAAGTCTTATTTCCCAGACCTTGAAACCCCCCTTTTCACACTCAGGGGCCCGTCTGATCCACTGTCCGAACCAGACAGGACAGCACGCCAGGTGCCTGTGACAGGGCCCCTGAGACAGCCCCGGGCCCGGGTGAAGGGCGAGGCCGGGGGAGGGAACCCGTGTGGCGACAGGTGCCCCCGAGGCCCCCGGCCAGCGTGCAGGTCACGTGGTGCAGGACGGCCCTGGCTGATCCGTGGCCCAGCAGGAGCCCTGCGGGCACCTGTGTGAGGAAAGCATCGGTGCCGGACGCCCGGACCAGGGGGCAGCCTGGGCCTGGCCCCGGAGCAGGAGCCTCCGGCTGCTGGGAGGCGGCTGCTCAGCAGGGGAAGGGGCCCCCGGGCTGGGCAGGGACAGGGCGGGCCTGTGCGCGGCCTTATCACCGGTGGCTTCGGGTGGACGCCTGTTTTTGCCCTGCCGGCCTGTGTATTTAATGACGAACAGCCGCCCACGTCAGGGACCCGACAGAAGGGTCGGTGGCGTCTGTGTGTGCACTCTGCCTCCCAGGGCTCATTGGTGCTTTTTCAGCGTTGTTTTGTGGAGCCAACCCCGTCCAGGCCGCTGACAAAACCTGAGGCGTCCACCCGTGAGCAGCGCGGGGGCGAGAGGTGTACAGCCCCCGCGACGGTGGCCGCTGCGGGGCGCGCTCCTGCTCTCAGCTGGAGGTGGGACCTGCGGGCAGGGGGCCTGGCCCAGCACCTCCCGGGGAGGAGAAGCTCAGCGTGACAGGAGGCCGCTGGCCTGAGCAGCACTGGTTTGCTGTCTTCCCTGCGCTGCTCTGTGCCCAGAGGGGTGGTGTCTGCTGCAGCCAAATTCCTCCGCTGCTGTCCCCCCAGACCCACCCCTGCCCCGCTGCCCCTTTGCCCCGCACTGTTTTCTCAGGCAGGAGGGCTGGCCTCTCGCCGTCCACAGGGCTGTCCACGTGTGACCTCTCAGAGGCACAGCATGGCGCATACCCACGCTGGGCCACCCGGGGCTGGCACCACGACCGGCTGCAGACCTGCAGGGCCACGTGAAAGATGAAACCGTGAGGCCCCTTTCGAGGCTCAGGAAGGATTTTCGGACAGTGGCAGCGAGTCCTGGGCCAGCACGGGCCACGGGCCTGTACAGGTCGCACGCCCGGGGCAGCCCGGGCCACCACTGGCAGGTGTCGCGCTTCGAGTGAGTGCCTGCGCCTTGTCTCCGCATCGGTAAGGGGATGGGCAGCCGCCCGCATAGGGTTGTCGTGAGCAGTAACAGAGCAGTGGGCTTAGCTGCTGTGACTGTCACTGATGACATCAGTGTTGCTACTTCGTAGGCGTCACCTGTGTTGTGTGTGTTTCCTCAGTGCTTTGCACATGCTGCGTGGACGCGCTCCATTTATTTTGAAATGACCTTTTTGCCTTGGGTGGTTTTAAATGTGCGGAAAGCTTGTAAAGACGATACCGACTCCCCGTGTGCCCCTTACTCAGTGTCGTATCACACGTACCCCGTGGTCGTATCACACGTCACCACACACAGTGCAGTCACCACAGCTCAGACCCAGCCCGGCCCGAGCAGCCACTAAACCCAGGCCTGGATACACCAGCTTTCTTTCTCCCCGGGCTCTGTCCCAGGCTCCCGTCCCGGGCAAAGCGCCGCTGGTAGCACGTGCTTCATTTGTCCCGTGGCCTCGTGTCTCCACTGACGGGCACAGAGCCGGCCAGGCGGCAGCAGCCTTGAGCCCCCAGTGACGCCAGAACAGGCCCTGCGGGTGTCCTCGTGTGGAGACAGGGTGGTCGCCGCTGGCCTTGGGCGCCTGAGCCCGACCGGCTGGAGGCCAGCACCCAGGCCCTTCCTGTCCGCCTCTGGGGCCCGGCAGGCCAGCCGTCCATTTCTCATGGCCCGAGTGTCTCCCGTGAGCCCGGCTCGGCTGCCGCTGGGCTGTGGCCCTGGGGCCTGACGTGGCCTGTCCCCAGGGGGCTGAGCTGCGGGAGACGGTGGCAGCCACGGAAGAAGGTTACAGAGTAGGCTCCACGGCGAAGGGGGGTGACACGTGGTTGGAGGGTCTGAGGGAGGAAGGATCCAGCACGAGACCCGGCAGGAGTGCCTGGAGGGGAGACAGCGGTGCAAAGGTGCCAAGTGATGGCCAACCCAGTGAGGTCCAGGGTCCAGGCCCCGGGCTGGAGGGCTGTGAGTGACGGGAGGGGACAGACCGAGTTCAGAGGTCAGGCCGGGTCATGTGCATCTGGGGTCAAAACCCCCAATTCTAGGGGCCAGGCCGGTGGCAGAGATGAGTCACGCTGGGGGACCGCGGGCGAGCGCACCTGTCCCCGGTGCAGGGACAGCCGCTGCTCAGCGCCAGCTCAGTGTCCGCCAGCTCCCAGGGCTCCCGGTTTTCAAAGAGGAGCTTGAAATCCATTTTGCATAGGGAAATGGCGCTTTATTCAAAAATGTGAGAACAAAACCAACCAACCAAACGCCACAAAACTAGTAACGAAAGTCAGGCCCGCGGAGGCCACACGGGACACGCCTGCGGTCTGGCCTGCCGGCGGGTGTGACGTGGTGACGGCCTGAGGACGGGGTCCCGGAGCCGGTGCGAGTCTCACTACCGGGAGCTGCGTAGCGCAGGGTCAGCTCCGGGGTTGGGATCGGTCCCCCAGGCTGCCGTGTGGAGAAGGCGCTGAGGATAAGAGCAGAGGCTGGGAGGGCGCGGCCGGCTGGGACGATGGGGAGAGGGTTTGGGAAGAATTCCTCGGCAGATGGGGGATGGGTTGGGGAGTCGGGGGTGACCCGGTGTCCGGTTTGGACAGCTGGGTGCTGGCGGTTTAGGCAGCGGGTGGGCTGGCAGTGAGGCACTTGACCCTGAAAGCCTCAAGTTTCCTGGCTTGTAAAAGGGCGTGACCTGTGGGGTCGGGTCTCTGGAATAGAGCAGGTACTCAGTTAAAAATATTCACGTAAGTGTATTTATGACTCGTCTGGAATCGGACAGTTGCACCCAGTGGCCATGTGATGAGCAAACCCCGGCGTGTGGGGTTCAGATGGGATGACTCCCGTGCTAACCAGCAGCGTCGCTGGAGGAGGGAGTCTGGTCCCCTGGGGGGCGGGAGGGGGGGCAGGGAGGGCAGCGCCGCAGGGAGGAGAGGCGGAGGCTGGAGGCTCAGGTCCGGAGCTGGGCCCCAGGCAGACCTATTCCAGGGGGGCTGTGGCGTGACCCGCCTCCCCTCCCCAAGGAGGTGTTGGTTCGGATGCAGGAGCCAGTGTCTTGGCAGAACTGCGACTCCTCCTCTGCGTTTCCACGTTAACGCTTTTCCTCCGGCTAAAGGCAGGGCCGTGGGGACCCAAACCTGCTCCCGGTCAGCATCGCCTGCAACAAGATGGCGCCAGTTGTCCCGCTGCTGGGCCGTCCAGGCAGGGGCTGCCACTCCGGGAACCCCAGCCCTGTTTCCCGGTCCCCACAGCCACCAGCGGCTGTGGTCCCCAGGCTGGTGGCGGCTGGGCGGGCGCCAGGCTGGGCGGTGGCTTCGGCGGGAAGGGTGCCTCTGTGACTTGTGCTCCGTCCGTCCCTGAGGCCACCAGCCAGGCCTCCGGGCAGGACGGACACGCAGGGGCCGCTTACAGGAACGGGAGGGGCTCTGCTCAGCTGTCAGAGCATCTGGAATACGCCCCCCCCCCCCCCCCCCCGCTGCCCCCAGCAGGCACAGGCAGGTCAGCCAGCAGCCCAGAGGCAGGACTGAGGAGGGAGGCGGGCATCGAGGGCAAGGTCCCTCGTGGCTCAGAAGAGCCCATTTGAGCCCCAGCCCTGACTTTTCCCAGCTGTGCGGCCCTGGGCACAGCCTGCCCTGTCCTCGCGGAGCCCGCCTCCTCCATAAAAAGGCACCATCGCAGAACCTCCCTCTCAGGCTCTGGGGAGACCAGAGGAGACGTCTGTGGGTAAAAGGCAGCAGCCACTGGGCGTGGTGATGACCTGGGACAGGACAGCCTGGGCCCGGGCACGACCGAAGCAGAGCCTGCCCCATCCCGCTCCTCCGCAGCCACAGGACTTGTCTGAGCCACGTGACGGGAGCCGGGAGCCACTGCCCCCTCAGACGCCTGCAGCTCGTGTGGACGAGTGAGTCAGGCCGGGCGGGGACGGCCCCGGCCAGAGGGGCCCGCTCCCTGTGCCCCGCAGGAATGCGGCCGTGTGGCTCTGTTGTTCAAGAGACATAGGAACTCGATACTTAATTGAAACATCCCAGTTCCTCCCTGTTGGCAGCTCACTCATGGTTAAATTTGCATGAGCCCAACCCTGTCTGTGGGCCAGATGCTAACCAGAGGCCACCATTTGACCTCTGAGGACGCTGGGAGGGGGACCCCTCAGGGTCCCGGATGAGCTCAGCCCCGGGGTCACCTCGTCCTGGCTCGGTGCTGGGCCAGTGCAGGCCCTGGGGTCGGGTGGGCCTGGGCTCCCATTCAGCTCTGCCAGTTCCCAGCTGGGCAGTCGGGGCAAGTGCCTCTCTGAGCCTGTTTCCTCTTCTACGACATGGGATTATGGGCCTGCGTCTCGGTGGCTGAGGATGAGCGGGCCTGGCCCTGCTTGTCCTTCCCTCCTCGTTGTCATGTGGCTGAACGGGGAGGTCAGATGCTGGAGCTGCTGCTGCTGTTTGCTCCTCCCCCGCAAACGAATGTGTTCATTTTAGAATCAGAGTCAACAGATACGACGATGCAGAGAGTCCCCATGTGCCCCTTGCCAGCTCCCCCGTCGACTTCCACGTCTCATTGGCTGTGCACTGTGCACCTGACACGCCGCTGTTCATGGCCAGCAAGTCCACGGTTCCTTCAGACGCCACTGGTTCTTCTAACGTCCTTTCCCATCTCAGGATCACGTCCAGGATACCAGCAGGATTGCATTTGGTCCCCGTGTCCCCCAGCCCCTCTGGTCTGTGGCAGCTTCTCAGACTGGCCTGGGTTTGATGACCCTGCCAGTTGGGGGAAGAATGGCTTGGTGTTTTGTACAGTGTCCCTCCATGAGAGCTGACCTGGTGTTTTTCTCGTGGTTAGACTGGGCTGCAGGTTCTGGGGAGGAATACCACATGGTGAAGTGTCCTCATCACATCATACCAGGGGGACACGCTGTCGACAGGACATGGCAAGATGAAGGCCTGACCCCTGGCCGGGGCGGGGGGGGTGGGAGGGGGGGCTGGCCAGGCCTCTTCCCACACACACACCTTTCCATAGTCCACACAGGAGCCAGTCACCCAGGGCAGCCCCCTGGGGGCGATGAAGCTGCAGCTCTTGGCGGGGTGATACACACATCGGTTACTGGGAATTCTTTTGTATCTTTTGGAATTATTTTGAGATCTGCATCTCCCCCTCCTGTCTGTCTGCTCTTACATCTGGCAGTTTTGCCTTCCTTTGGCGATCATTACATGTCGTTACCTAAGCAATGGGAGCTTTAGTCCTGACGGTGGGCAGCTCTCTCTTAACTGGAGCGGCGACGAGAACAGTAGCAGCCGTGTCAGTCGGTCTGTGTTCCTCTGGGTAACGGAACTGGACTGAAGCAGTTTAGCCAGATAGGCTGTGTGTGTTTTCCTCACGTGGCAGGAAGTCACGAGGTGGCCAGCTGAGCTCGTGGGTCTTCTCACGGAAGTGGTCAGGGACCTGGGCTTCTCCTGGCTGCCGCGCTGCCATTCCTGATGTGTGGCCTGTGTCCTCGTGGTCCCAAAGTGGCTGCCAGACCTCCAGCACCATTGTGTGTTCCAGGCAGGACCCCGTGGAATGGATGGTGTGACCCCATTTCACAGAGAGGAAGGCGATGCTCACGAGGATGAGAAATCCCTGTCTCACGGGAGTGGGTGCTGTGAGGGCTGAGGCCGTCAGTGTCTGGAGCCTGAGGCACAGCAGGTGTAGCCGTTGTTTGCTCAATGGGAGGGGCCTCTCCAGGCCCCTAGGGGATGATGGTGGGCCTCTGGGTGCTGGAGCCCCTGCACATGGTCGGCCTGGGGCCTCAGACCCCCTGGGGCTGCCCGTGGCACCTCAGAACTGGCCCGTGAGTGGGACAGCAGTGTGGCCTGCTTAGTTGGGGGTGGAGGATGCTGGTTGTGCCAGGACAGGCTGGGGCTGCAGTGATGGCCAATGACACCCAGGCCTGGCGACAGGCAGCAAGGCGCCTGGCCCTGAGTCCTGCAGCTCGTGTCTGCTGACCCGGTCCTCAGTGCCCACTGCATGGGAGATACAGGGGAGGGTTTGTCCTTGTTCCATTTAGGAAGACAGATTTAAATTCAGGGGCAAACTATGGCCTGAGGACCAACCTGGCCCACCACTGTCTTTGTCAATAAAGTTTTACTGACACACAGCCATGCCTTTCATTTACATATTGTCCCTGGCTGCTTTTGTGCTACATGGCAGAGTCGAGTAGTTTGACAGAGACTTTGCAGCTTGCAAAGCTTGAAATGTTTACTGTCTGGCCCTTTGCAGGACTGGTTTGCTGACTGTGGCCTGTGCAGAAAGCAGACAGGATCAGGGCTGTGCAGGGGGGCTTCCTGAGAGGCATGGGTGGGCGGGGGCTCACGAGGGCCTGCAGGGTTTCTGGAACACATGATGCAACAGCCATGTGGGGGCTTGGTCAGGAAAGGAGCTGCTTGGGGTGCAGATGGCCAGGGTGCGGCTCTGAGTATCTGCGGGAGCAGGGGGCCAGGCGATGGTGAGGTGGCCTGGGGGTATGTAGCCCAGAGGACAGCACTCCTCAGCTCAGCCCTGGTGCCACAAGGGGCTGTGGGCCAGAGCAACTAATTCCTGCCATTTTCCAAGAGAAGCCGGCAGTCTGGTGTCATGGGAAACGTTTAAAAACCACAAGCGCATGTGCCTCAGGTGCGCAGGGTGGAAGTGAGGAAGGTGGGGTGTGGGGGAGACCCCCCCACATGCCAGGCTGCGTGCCCCCGAGATCCCTCCTGCAGAGGCTGGCAGGCGGGCTCTGTGCTGGGGGAGGGCACTCAGGAAACTGGGAGGTCGGATGTGTGGCTGAGCCCGGGGCCTGCATGGCTGGTCTCCAGTCTCCTATCCTGTCGGAGCTGGTGGGTCACTCCGGCCTGCAGGCTTGGGCATGAGCCTGAGTGGGGCACCTGTCCTTGCTCATCTGGCCACCCCAGAGGGGAGGGGCTCTGTAGGTGGAGGGTGGGAGGTGGAGATCTCCGAAGTCCCCTGGGAGATTCTCAAGGGTTTGGGTTTGCTGCTCTGTCCTCATGGAGTTGAGGCCGTGCCAGGAGGGGTGACAGGTGGGGGCTGGGCTTGGAGCTGCATCGTCCTGAGCGGACCCCAGCTGGAGGCTCCTGTGGCCTGAGATGGGGAGGACTCTTTCATCGCAGGTTGCCGTGAGAATGAAGAGAAAATGGGAGTGACAGGGCTGGGTTTGCACAGCATCTGGGGTGCCTGTGCTGGGGCCTGGCCTCGGGGGCGGGCCTGTTCCCCCGACAGCATCTGGGGTGCCTGTGCTGGGGCCCTGCCTCGGGGGCGGGCCTATTTCCCCGACAGCATCTGGGGTACTGGCTATTTTCAGCCTCACAGATGGGCCCTCACCTGCTGAGTTGAGAACTGGTTTCCAGGCGCTCGCTGGCATCACTCTGGGCTTAGTATTTGTTTTAAGCAGGACTCTTGGTTGCAAATGACAGCAGCCCAGGCCAGCTTGGCTTCAGCAAGAAGTCCTGGCTCAGGAACAGGGAGTCCAGGGTGACTCTAGCATCTAGCAAAATAGGATTCAGATGCTCAGACGATATTGTCAGGTCTCTGTCTTGCTCTGTCTCCAGCTCAGCTTCCTTGGCAGGCACCCCAGTGGTGGCAGAAGTGGCCTCAGGCCCTGGCCAGTTTGGCTCAGTGGATAGGGTGTTGGCCTGTGGACTGAAGGGTCCTGAGTTTGATTTCAGTCAAGGGCATGTACCTCGGTTGCAGGCTTGATCCCCAGCCCTGGTCGGGGTGCATGCAGGAGGAAACTAATCAATATATCTCTCTCACATCGATGTTTCTCTATCTCTCCCTCTCCCTTCTATTCTCTCTAAAAGTCAATGGGAAAATATCCTCGAGTGAGGATTAACAACAACAACAATAACAAATAAGAGGTGGCCCTCAGGCTTGGGACCCAACCTCACAGGAACCTGGGTGGAGTTGGGGACATCCCTGTCCCAATAGCAAAAGTCCCACAGCTGCTTCTCATTGGCCCAGCGTGGGTCACGTGGTCACCCCTCATCCCTGCTGGGGGAGGTCCGGCCTCTTCTCACCCTTCCTTTGGCTGTAGGGTGGGCTGGGGGGCTGGCACAAGTGAAAGCAGGAAAATCAAGATGCCCATCCACACCAGAATGGGGAGTGGAGGCTGGACAGGCACACGCCCTCGCCACGCCCACCCACCGGCTAGCGCAGCGCTTGATGCTGAGGAGGCCGCATTCCGAGCCCCTGGCTCATCACAGGCCACCTGTTCTGGCAGCCGTCAGTCCCGCGCTCCAGCCGGCTGCGTCACTTGCCCACACCCCCCCTGTGCCCCATGGTGTTGCCAGGGGCTTGCTCCAGGGCCGGGATGGAGCCGCCAGCTCCACAGCCTTCCTTCCGGTCGTGCAGGCTGGGGCCCTTAGACAAGGCTTGTTCTCGGGAGCCCTGTGCGTTCCTCGCGGGAACTTCCTTTTCTGAGCATACGCAGCAGCTCTCTCATAACCGGGCCGTCTGGCGGGGCCCACCTCCCTGCACCCCCTTTCCTTGCTTTCCCAAGCAGGGATGACGTTTCCCTCCATCACGAGGCAGGACCATTTCTTACATCAGATCTCGCTGGATCTAGAGACACCATGACATCTAAAGCTGCTAAAAGTCTCTTCTGACCACTTTGTGGTTCCTTCTTAATGAGATGGATTTTCCTCCTTTTCTGGGAGTCTGTCCCCTTGAGAGAGGAGGCAAAAGCCCCGTCTGTGTGGTAGAACCATTTCAGAAAGAACGGGATCGGGATAAGGCCCAGCAGCCCCAGGAGGGGCCGCACAGCGGGGCCGGGACCCTGGCTGTGACCTGGCCTGGTCACTGGCCTGTGGGGACTCTCAGGGGCCCCTCCTCTTGCCTGGGCCCTAGGCCTGTCTTTCAGGGTCACAGAATGGACTTTGGAGTGTTCTCTAGATGGCACTGGGCGGGGGCCAGTTCTCGGGAGGAACGGGGTGAAGATACCCTAAAGTTGTGGGCTCTCCTCGCCTCGCCGCATCGCCCTGGTGTGATTCTCAGTTGTGTCTGGTCGTGGTGCTATTGAAGGGCTTGGTCCCCATCTTTGGGGGGGTGGGGGGTGATGCAGCCCAGGGAGGTGCTGGGAGCAGGGGGACAGGTGGCAAAGGCCCGTGTCCCTCGTAGCCTCCTAGTGGGCTGAGCCAGGGTGGGCTGGCCGGAGCTGAGTGCGTGGAATGTTCTATTCGTCCTTTTGTGAGGCTGGCCCGTGGCCAAGGTGAAATGCTGGTCTTGCTTTTCAGATGTGGGTGACGGCACGGAGGTTTGTGCTCCTAGACACCTGGGCACGTGCTGCCTTATTGGGAATCCTTTGATGCAATTGAGAGGGCTGGGTGTGGGGAGAGCTCGGGCCCTGGGCTCAGACACTACAATCCGCCTCCTCCCCCTACACCCTGCCCATCCCCCTACCGGAGCAGCCCTTCCGCAGCCTGGCCGATACTCAGCTGTCACTCACTGGGATCAGCCCTGGGAGCTCTGAAGGTGTCCAGTGTCCAGGCCACACCACCAACCAGTGACATCAGACTCAGGGCGGGTCCGACGTGGTCCTTCCTAACCCTCCCAGGAGACTCCCCGTGCATCTGAGTTTGAGGGAATCCTGGGTAAAGCTGGACTTTCCTCAGATGCAGGTGTAGCCTGGAGCGTCTGCCACTAGAGAGAGCTTGGGGAGGGTGCCTGATGGCAACTCCCTTCCTATCACCCTGCAGCAACATCCACCCAGAAGTAAGTGCTTCCTAAATGGTCCGATTGAAAAAACAAAGACTGACGCAGGTGGCGCACACTCAGGAGCACAGACGGGTCCCCAGTAGCCCGTCCCGTTCCCGCAGTGGCAGGCCCTGACCGGGCTCCCGGGACCCTGCCGAGCTGTCTGTGCCCGGGCGCAGCGGCTGGCTCTCCCGGCGTCCCTGCGCCCGCTCTGCCTGTGCCTGCCGCGCCCACACGGCGCTCCCCGGGGCACAGGGACCTGCACGTGGCCGGCTCCCTGGGGGCGGCTTCCTCTGGGCAGAGCTGCCAGAGCCTCGTGGAGTCTCCCATCATGGGCTCGACGCTCCCCACAGGACCCGTTCCTCCAACTGGAATTCTTGGGTCACAAAACAAGTGGAGTCACACGGCTGATGGGCACCCCGTTTCTGTCATTCCAGAACCTGCCTAGGCCGGCGTCCCCGCCGTTTGAGCTGCCCGCGTTGTACAGGACGGAGGACTACTTTCCTGCGGCCGCTGGGGAGGCGGCGCCCCAGGCCCCCCGCTGCCGCGGCCGCCTGTGAGCTGGCGGGAGGGACCCTCTGCGTGGGGGCAGCCCCGCTTTCTTCTATTTTTGTCATCGATTTGTTTGCTGAATTTCCCCCCCTGCTGCACGCGAGACCGAGGGGTCTGGAGAAGCAGCTGGACCTGCGTGGCGATGCCTCCGGGAGGAGCTGCTGAAGGCTTTGTCCGGTGGTTGGCGGTCAGGTGTGACGGCTGCAGTGCCCGAGGGACAGCGGGACTTGCTCTCTGGGGGGTGTTGCCCGGGAATATGGGGACTCACTGGGTGCACAGGGCTGGGGCTCATGTCTCTCACTGTTGGCTGGCTTGTTGCGAACCCAGTGCCCCCTGGCACGTGAATCATGTCAATAAAGGTGTCAAGAGGTCACGTGTGGTCTGGGCGTGGGAACGCGGTCGGACGGGTGACGGTTCCTGTAAGGCTGCTCCTGCCACCTGGGCGAGCCCGCCCCAAATCTCCGATGCCCCCGGCCGCACCTGCCAGGCGCCACTCGGCCCTTAGAGCCCAGCAGCCCGCGGAGGTGCCGTGTCAGGACTTCGTCTGCAAAGGTGTGTTTGCTCCCATTTCTTCTCATGCAGGTGAGTTTCCTGCAATTACCCTGAAAGTCCACACTTCAGTCATGTTTCTCGTTTTTCTAGAATTTCTCAGAGAGCCAAGGGAACACACACACACACAGACCTGCACTGGAATTTCAAGGAAATTTAACTTAATGAATCAGGTGAGATAGCAGAAAAGGAAAAAGTTGAGACTTGCTAATTTTAGGGTAATTTTTGGAATTAAACGATAAAGGTGGACCCCTTGTTTCAAGAAGAGCTGATGTTTTTCTGTGGAGGCAGTTTTTGTAAACTTCTGTGATTTTTTTTATTAAAAATGTTTCTAAATTATGTTAAACTATGGAAGTCTAGCAGACATAGAGGAAGGTGCACCTTCGCGCATGGTTCACTGGGGTTTCACATCTGTTCCCCTCCCCCAGGTGGAGAAACAAGCAAGCTTGGTCCATGTTCCGGCCCCGCCCCCCCTCCCGCTGCCCGGCCCCCTGCACCAGCCCCACCGATGCTCTTGGTGCAGACGGGCTGCAGCCTGTCCTCTGGGCTGCAGGGCGACGAGGACGCGCACGCTGTCTCCTCTGTGTCTGGCTCCGGCTGACACTGCCTGTGGGAGGCGTCCCTGTGCAGCTGCGATCGCTGATCCTCGTGGCTGCGTCGGATCGATCGCACTGTTAGTAATGAAGGAGGCTTAGACACCCGCTGTGCCCCAGCCTGCTCGGGGACAGCACAGATTCGATGGAAAGTTCATTTTTCAGACACCACCTCCCAGAAGGCTGAGTCTGTGTTGATCGCTGGAGAGGCCGAGGCTTCTTTCTCCTTCCAGAGCCTGAACTAGGTGACAGGGAGGGTGACAGGCACTGCCGGTGGCCAAGCCAGAGCACCTTCCGTGGCCTAGAATAGAGACCCACAGGACCGAGGCTAAGAGCTTATGGGCTCTGAGTGGCACCATCATCTCCTTATGCCTCAGCTGTGTGGCCCCGGGCTAGTTCAGTGATGGCGAACCTATGGCACGCGAGTCAGAGGTGACACACGAACTCATTTTTTTGGTTGATTTTTCTTTGTTAAGTGGCATTTAAATATATAAAATAAATATCAAAAATGTAAGTCTTTGTTTTACTATGGTTGCAAATATCAAAAAATTTCTGTATGTGACACGGCCCCAGAGTTCAGTTAGGGTTTTTCAAAATGCTGACACGCCGAGCTCAAAAGGTTCGCCATCGCTGATCTCTGGGAAAACGGTGGCAAATGAGCTAGAACTGGCCACTCCAAGTCCCTGGAGTTGCAGTGCCGAACAATAAACGCTTAGCGTCCTTTGGAGACGCCTGGGGGAGGGGAGGTCGGGCGCGGTCTGCCAGGCATTCCCGACCTGGGTCCTGGGAGCCTGGGATGCGGGAGCCCCTGTCCTGTGCCACGTGACCTGACAGGTGTCTCCTTTAGAGCACGTGCCCGAGTAAATGAAGCCTCGGTGCTGACGCGGCAGGTGCCCCTCGCGAGGATCACTGTGCAGCCTTGAAAGGGCGGCCTTTCCTTTCTCTGTGGCTGTTGTTGGACAGGGCGGCCGCACAAAGGCCACTCGGCAAATTTCCACGAGGGCAAGGCTCTTCTGCCGCCGCCTGCCCCTTCGGTGGATGTGAACTTGGTGTCCGTCAAAGCAAGAGGTTTCAAGACGGTGGCCCTGGGTTGACAGAATGTGTGGTTTGCCCTAAACTGTTTTTAAATTGTTTTCAGGTTGAGACAACTGAGTAACTATCTGGAAAAAGGTGAGTTCCATACTTCTCTCTGCTCACCAGGAGCAGCTCCAGGATTCCAGATGGATTGAAGAGGAGTTAAATATATGAAAATTAATTTATAAGGAGGCATAAACATTACAGAATCATACAAAATCCAGAAGCCGTAAAAGCTAGATCAAATTGACCGTATTTATATGATTAATCCTCTGCATGGCAAAAAGAAACTCCAAAACAGAACAACATCCTAAGCATATTTAAAAGACAAATGACAAGCAGGGAAAATTTATTTGCAGCTCATATTACAGAAGGATAGACTCCCTAATATATAAACAGCACCGGTATATAAAAGGAGAATAATTAAAAATGGGCAAAGGATAGGAAAAGGAATTTCACAGGAAATGCAAAAGACTTTTAAACATCTGAAAAGCTGGTCAACCACAATCTATACCAATCCATATGCAAGAAGATTGAAATCACAGTTTTATCAGGCTGGCAAAAATGAAATGTCTTTTTGAAAACACTGTTGGTGAAATCCTGAAGAAACATTCATTCTCACACATCATTAGGGGGAACCACTCTCCCGGAGGCCGTGGGCTGTACCTGTCAACATTAGAAACGTGTATACCTGTGAACTAGTAATTCCACCCTTAGGGTCCAGCCTCCCAGTACACACAGGAGAGAAACGACACAATCAAAATGTTACTCACTGTGCAATGAAATAGCAGGAGTTCGGAAGGAACCTCCGTGCCCATCACTACGGGATTGGTTTAGTTATAGCCCATCCATGATACATGGATAGATGGAATCCCCTGAAGTTATAAGAATGGATTAGGAATTCTTGATGAATCGGTATAGAAATACCACTGAGATCAGAGAGGCAAAGTGCATACACATATGCCTGATATGCCACCATTTGTGCACGAAAGGAGGACATCGAAATTCTCTGGGAGGATAAACAGAACTTTGAGAACAGTAAATATCTGTTTTAGGTGAGAAAGCTTTTTTATTTTACTTTTGTATACTTACAAAAATAATTTTTGGCCCTGCTGCAGTGGCTCAGTGATTGAGTGTTGACCTATGAACCAGGAGATCATGGTTCAATTCCCTCATCAGGGCACATGTCCAGGTTGCGAGTTCCATCCCTGGTGGGGGGCGTGCAGGAGTTAGCCTATCGGTGACATCTTTCTCTCTCTCTCTCTCTCTCTCTCTCTCTCTCTGAAATCAATTAAAATATATTAAAAATATTTTGGTGTTTACCTATTCAAAATATTCAATTAAAATCAGTTCCCAGCATTTAAAAATTTGGACAGTCCAGACAAAGACCTGGACTTACAGTTTCTCTTACAGAACGGGAATTATCTGGCAATATTGGCCCACGTTCTCGCAAGGCAACCATGAGCCACAGCTGCGTCGCTGTGGCGGGGGCATGCTCTCCAGGTTTCTCGTATCAAATAGTTTCACTAATTGATTTTACCTGCCCGGCCCCTGTGGGCATTGGCATTTGCAGGCATCTCTGTGCCCCCATTTCAGATTCCATGGGGACAGGGAGTGGGGGTCTCATTACAGAAATTTGTGCTTTTCTCGGCTCCTCTGGGGGGTGACTGGTACCAAGTCAGACAAAGATATAAGAGCGCTACAGACCGGTATCCCTCGTGAATATAAATACAAAACTCCTCGACAAAGTATTAGCAGACTGAACCCAGCAACTTACGAAAAGGATTATTCACCGTGACCAAGTGGGAGGTCCTAGAAATGCAAGGTTGGCGTGACATCTGAAAATCGACGTAACACACTGTTACTGAAGGTCAACAACTATGCAGTCACCTCAGTGGATGCAGAGAAAGCACTTGACCGCATCCACCTGTGATAAAAAGCTCTGCTTGAGGTGAAAAGCGTTCTCCGAGAGGAGGGCCGGATGATTGGTTGACCCCATCCTCAGGCAGCTGGAGGCATCCAGGCGTTTTCCTCCCCATCTTACAGCCAAATTCCTCTTTGTCTTATGGTCAAGAGCACAACCAACCATCTTGGGGTTTGCAAACACTCAAAGCAATCCTGACTCTGAGCAGCCGTCCCTGAGTCCTGTGGGTTGGCTGTGGACTCAAAAGCCCGAAGCCTTACCAGTCAGCATCAGCTGGACGCACTTCAGGCTGGCAAGCCCCTGGGGAGGGGCGGTGGGCCCAGGGCTGGTCTCTGCCCCCTTTCCTGGGGCTTCTGGCGGGTCTGCTTTGCTGGCTACACATGATGG
The DNA here is from genome assembly GCF_964212035.1 of Myotis nattereri. Lineage (NCBI taxonomy): Eukaryota > Metazoa > Chordata > Mammalia > Chiroptera > Vespertilionidae > Myotis > Myotis nattereri. Next base: position 12,023,509 of record NC_138083.1, on the reverse strand, counting down.
GAGTTTGAGGAAGGGGCTGAGGAGCAGGCTGCCCCAGACAAATGCCTTTGGTTGGGATAAAGGTGTGGTTCTCCCAAAGAACCAAACCAGCCCAGCCTGAACGCTGGAAGCCGGCCCCTGCATCCAGAAGGACCTCTTCCCTGGGTCTTGCGAGGAGCTGCTCCATCACAATGTGTTTCAGCAGCACCACTCTTCTGGGAGGGCCGGGCCCGGGCGTCCGTGAGGGAGACCTGGAGGAGCACCCCCTGAACAAGGTATGTGCCTTCTTCTGTTGGCGTATCCAGGGTGGCTTCCCGGGGGCTCCAGCCGGGAGCAACGGCTCTCCGTTTTAGGCCCCTGGTCTTGCTGCCCGTGAAGCGGGGAGACATGAGGGCATTAGCTTGCACACGTACAATTGTTTGCTACGCCCAGGTTGCATCTCTGAGCGTAGAGATGGGACTTGTAGGCTGTCCGACTGGTGTCGAGTAGAGGAGAATGGAAAATATGGTCTTACACCGGGAACCACTGGGAGCAAGTTTGTTCATCAGGGGAAGGCTCACGCTGTAGCCCAGGTTCCCTTGTGTGTCTTCAATGCAGTGGTTCTCACCCTGGCTGGGTAGCTTGATTGGTTAGCAGTGGTTCTCAACCTTCTGGCCCTTTAAATACAGCTCCTCATGTTGTGACCCAACCATACAATTATTTTCATTGCTACTTCAAAACTGTAATGTTGCTACTGTTATGAATCGTCATGTAAATATCTGATATGCAGGATGGTCTTAGGCAACCCCTGTGAAAGGGTCGTTCGACCGCCAAAGGGGTCGCGACCCACAGGTTGAGAACCGCTGGGTTAGAGCACCGTCCCTATACACCAAGGTCGTGGGTTGGACCCCCAGTCAGGGTCCCCAACCAATGAATGCATAAATAATTGGAACAAGTTGTTATTTCTCTCCCCCTTTCTTTCTCTAAAATCAATTAAAAACCTCCCACAAAAACGAAAAACCCACCATGGTTCTGTCTTGGCTGCACATTGGAATCAGCTGGGCCACCCGGCAGCCCAGTTACATCAGCGTCCCTGGGGGAGGAGCCGCAGCATGGCTGGGTTCTGTGACTTCAGCGTGCACCAGGGCCCGCCCGGGTCAGTGCTTTTAAAGAACAGCAGTCAAGAGATTTTTAAAAGAATTTGCTACCTCTTCTCAGTCCTAACAACTGCACTTTTCCGTGTGTGTGTGTGTGTGTGTGTGTGTGTGTGTGTGTGAACACAGTGGGGCCTTGACTTACGAGTTTAATTTGTTCCGTGACGGAGCTTGTAACTCAAATTACTCGTATGTCAAATCAACAGTGAACGAGTGAGACACGTGATGCTGGGCTGATGTTGTGGTGTTCACTGTGACGTTGGCTGTGCCAACCAGCAGTGGGGTATCTGAAGCTGGCTCGTAACCCGAATTTTAGCTCGCAACTCAAAGCAAAAAATCGGCCGAGAGACGGCTCATATCTCAAAAAACTCGTTAGTCGGGACACTCGTAAGTCAAGGCCCCACTGTATCTTTTTGTTGATTGCAGAGAAGGGAGAGGGAGAGATAGAAACATCAATGATCAGAGAGAATCATCGATCAGCTGCCTCCTGCACACACCCCACTGGGGATCAAACCCACAACCCAGGCATGTGCCCTTGACCGGAATCGAACCCGGGACCCTTTAGTCCACAGTCCGACACTATCCACTGAGCCAAACCAGCTAGGGCCCTTCTGTTTTCCAAACTTGATGCAAAAAGTTTTATTTTGGAAAAATGTAGCGGTCTCACCCTGGCTGGTGTGGCCCAGTTGGGTGGGTGTTATCCTGTGCACTCAGGGGTTGCTGGTTTGATTCCTGGTCAGGGCACATGCCAGTTTCAGGCTCGATCCCTGGTGGGGGAGTGCAGGAGGCAGCCGATCGATGCGCTCTCACATCGATGTTTCTCTTCTCCTTCCCTCCCTCTCTGAAATCAACAAACTTTTCTAAAGAAAAAAAATTGTAGTGGCCTCAATATCCATCTCAAGCCTTCCCGAGGTTGGAGTGGAACTGGGTTGAACTGGTTCCACCTCAGGTTCAGAGATGGGTGCTGACTGACCTAAGCCACAAGGTAATCCTAGCTCAGCAACTCACCAAGGCCGCTCAGGCCTAAGCCATGGGCCACAGAAGCTTGTTCGGGAGTGGTCAGTGGTCTCTCAGTTTTAAGTCTTGTTCAATAGGAGGAGAGGGAACCCTCTCAGGGAAGGTGAATGGAAGGGCCGATGAACACCGGGTTGCCTGCCTAGGATGAAGGTGACCATGTGGGTGTCAGAATGAAGATAAAAAAAAAAAGGGGGCTGGAGCCCTTGCTGATACCACTGAGCAGCCTTCCCCACTCAGGCAGTGGGTTACCTGCGTGTCCCCTTGATTCAGCCCAGTCTTAGTTGGAGTTCCTGTTATCTGCCAGGGAGAGGGAGACTCTTATTCCATAAAAAAGGAGTCTAAAGCCAGAATCAGGTCATCGCAGACTTCCCTGGGAAGCCCTCTGAGCTAGAGCCATCCCCTGACTTCTAGTTCAGGGCCACCGGCACGCAGTAGGGAACAAGCCACACTGAGACAGACATGAGGCTCATCCAATTCTTTTGTCTTCCTGGCTGGGCCGAGGAGAAAGTCTCCTTTTGATGCCCGTGTGACCTGAACCCAATTTTCCCTTTTAACCAAAAGAGCAAGTCTCATGCCCACAGACATCAGCAAGCAGGTATAGGTGGCAAAATTCAGTGTTTTTTCTTTCTTGTATTTATTTTTATGAAGGCCATTAAATGGCAAATGTTTTTTTTTTTTTTTTTTTGCAGAGATAGCTTTCTTTTTTAAAAAAAGGGGAGTTGAAATATCCCAAGTACACAGAGCAGTTCCTTAGGCAGATGTAGCAAAAATGAGGAAGACGGCAGCGTGAGCGAGCAGTTCGGAAAACGCTGTCAGGGAAAGTGTGTGTTGGTTGAGACGGGCTCATGTGTCTCTGCCTTCACAGCACAGACAGGCTTTCTTGTGAGGCTCGTTTTTGGTCAGGACCACGGCTGCGTGCTGTGGTTGGGAATTCCAGGGGCCACGGACTCAGCCTGGGTCCAAGTTACTTCTCTGAACCTCCATGTTCTGAAACTGGGGGCTAATCCTCCCTCTACAGGGCTTTATTTGGGGGCTGGAGCAGGACTGTTTTGAGGACTCACATCACCTTAGAATCCAGTGTTCCACAGCCAGTCCCAGGAATACTTCCGCATGTTCACTCGCAAGGACTTGCTGAGCACGTGTGTGCTGAGGATGTGTGCTGAGCTCCAGGCGTTTGGGAATAGTCACACTCCTCTGGCCTGGGGGCCCCTCCTTGGAGGACAGGGCTCTGAGCGTGAGCCCCTTGGTTCCCTCCTCCCAGAGAAGCCCCTATAGCTGTGCTGGCAGATGCAGCCGCCAGCAAGCTGTGCAGCGGTCTCCAAGGCAGGCTCTGAGTCCTGTGCTCCCAGATGACTGCTGGCCTCACATGGCTGTAGATGGCAGCCAACACAGACTTCCCATCAAGTACGTTGGAAAAGCCTATCAGTTTCAACAAGGTGAACAATTTGCTTAGTAGGATATCCATTTTGCTTCATTTAGTAATAAGACATGAATAAAGGCACAGGAAGATGTATTGCAAACACCAGTCCATGTTAAAATGGCTGTACATCTAAGACCTAACGGTGTACTGGGAGTGGGGGGAGGGCTGGTGTGTACCACAGACGGACGTTGTATTCTGAAACACACAGACCTGCAACCTCATTTAAACAGAGCCGAAGACTCTGCATCTCTCCTGACAATGACAGCACAATTCCCTTCCTGTCTAGTTGGGGCACGCTCAAGTCATGACTTCAGGATATGCAATTTCCCCCCTTATATGCTTATTTTTGAACACAGCCCCCACCAGATTCAAGTTAGTGACTGTTAAAGCGGAGTAAGATGATTGCAGAGAATTACCAAATGGAGACCCTCATGCGGTACAAGTTTGAGTCTACTTTTACGCTAACCTTCCCGTAGTAGCTGGCAGAAAAAACCTCACTTTTATTTCCTAGTTTGATGGTCGAGTTTATCTCAGCTGAAAAAGTCTTTTTCTAGAACACCTTCCGGTGGCCAACTGGCTGCAACACCATTTCAGAATGGTGGGAGCCGCCTCTTCTATTTCCAATCTTCTGGGGTTTGAGGTATTTTCACATGACACTTCGGTGAAACATACCTGCAGTTGGGGCCAGCCCCATGAGCAAACAGGGTGGTTAGAAATGGGGGTCACAATGGGTGGAACAGGCCACTGCTGAAGGGGGCACCTGCTGCTCGGAGAAGCCCACTGTGTAAAGAGTAGACTTCACTCAAGCCAAGTGCTTCTCACGCTTTAATGGCAGACAATCACCTAGAGATGCTTTGGGGGCCCCACCCGGAGGGTTTGGTGCTGGCAGCCTACAGTGAAGCACCCCTCTACGTGGCGGTCCTCATTGGCAAATGGCTTCAATGGCTTCTAGTGAAGTGCTTCAAACAGGGCACTCACCTGTCTGCTAGATGGCTCTCAGAATTGGCACGCATTTGTTCTCTTAACAAGCGTGCATTTTTACCAACGGCCAGGCATTTGGACCAGGCACACAGCTACAGGGCATAAAAGGCACAGATACTTCACAGCTTGGATCTCAGGAGGGGACAGACCCTGAACTGCTCAGGGAACCAAAGACGGAACAACGACAATGCTTGCAAGTGCTGAAAGGGGAACCGCAGTGCTAGTCAGCTGGACTCCAGAAGCTTAAAGGGCAAATGTTCTCTGGCATCACATTCTTCCTTGTTATAAAGAAAATTTAAAGAATTGTTCCACTTCCAGTTGCATTCTCTAATTAAGTAGCAGTTTGCCACAGCTTTTATTTCCAGATTATTCCAAAAGCAAACAGTAAGCAACAACATTCTTTTAAAATGGCTTTTATTGAGACACTTTCAGGGCTTCTGCAACATGGTTAGTTGGTCCACTTCTTAGCTGGCTAAACTTTTCTGAAAGTCAACAAAGTCCACTCCCACCACCTCAGCAAGAAAGCACTCTTCTGTCTCTGCTCCAACACCCAAGCAGGACCCCACCCTGGCCATCTTGCACAAGTCTCTCACTAGTCCTCCATGGAGGATGAATAAGCCCAGGCCCAAGTCTTCCCACCTGTTAATCAGGCAGAGTAATTTCCAAACAAAGTGAGATGGCTTAAGTTCAGCTGGTATTACTATCCTCAAGTAACAGACCTTCTTAATTCCATTTCTCCCCACCTCCATTTGTTATTTGGGGATATCCTGTCCTAAGTATTAGCTGGCATCCACAGAATTTATAACCTGTGTAACAGAATTATATTAGCCCCATGCCACCCCTCATACTAAAGACTCTAGTTTTATGCTTTCTTCTGTATGGAGTAGCAGGACTAACATTTTACGGGGTGGTTGGGCAACTCTCAGGTAACAAAAACATCAATGAGATGAATCTTTTGGAAAGTCTTAGAATTATAGAAACCAGTCTCTTCAGAAGTGAGAGGTGGCTGCCAAGCCTCTGCCCTCTGCATGGATCAGAGTTACAATTGCTGAGAATGCTAATTCTGCTCCTTGTAACTTCCCTTCTTTAGTATGAGTTGATCTTGGGAATCTTTGCATAGTAAATATACCAGCTCCTTCCATCTTGAAAGCCCTCCAAATGGGTGATCTCCAAGCCTTTTTCTTATTAACAAGGTGGTTGAGTTATAACAAAAGAGAGTAGTTCCCTGTTTAGTACAATTGTTCCCATCATAAGGTGAAACCTAACATTTACTTCATTTAGAAGAAAGAACACCAGGGCATTAAGATTCTGCTTGCAAATTAATGCCAATTTATGTTTACATCCTTTTTATCATTGAGACATTTACATATATAAGCAGGGTATGCTCCTTAACAAAAGGGGGACTGGAAAAAAAAAAGAATGTTTATTTTAGCACTTAAAAAGGAAAAAGAAAAAAAACATTAACAGGTGCCTTGAAAGCCTCCTTCATGCCAGTGGCAGATCTTGGTCTCCACCAGTCTCTCCTCAGTGGCCCTGGCTCCATCTCGGATGAGAGCGCCATGGCATCAACTGGTACAGACATAATGGACACACAGGACTGTAATGTGTAATAAAGCAAATATTTACATTAAGCACAATACAGCAATTTATTTAGATGCTTAAAATGAATACAAAGGGAAATAAAGATCACAAAATTATACATACTACAACAGTGTGTCATATATTAAATGGTATAAATGAATACACCAGGTGGTGTTTAACTAAAGATAAAACTAAATATCCAAAATGCAGCACTCATTGGTTTGCTGCTTCAACACAACACACTTTCATACAGTTCTTAAAAGGTGTCAAAATTAGTAGCTGCAAAGTCAATTCTTGCGTGTGGTTTTAGCTTAAAAGATTTCAGAAAACAGATCTGAAATACCAGTTTTTGTTTGTCAGCTGTAATGTCAAGGATATTCAGAACAAGAAAAATTCTATAATACAAGAGAGTCCAGATATATATCTTACGTGGCTGGCCTCTGTTGCAAGATTGTACAAGGTTATGTGCAAAAACTAAGTCTGTTCAAAAGTTTATACTAGCGTAGTTTCAAGCTTTTGCTAGGTAAACTAGATACAGCGTTTGTTACACAGCAAGGGCAACACTAAAAAAGAAACATCTATGATGGGTACACAATAACAATATCATAAGCATTACCTGAATAGGTCTAAAAGACTGTACAAATATACATTTTAACTATTCAGAATGAATACATGAAAAAAAATCAATTTTCCCCAGTCTACTATACACATTGGATTGGTAGCGTGTATGTTGGCCCTATGCTACCATGTGAATCAGGATAACACTTCTTAAGGACATTCAACCAAACATTTTACAGAGGGAAAGAAATGTTGAGAAGGCAGATAAAATAAACCTCTGCTTTTCCTTGTGTGCATTCGTGAGCCACCAGCTTATTGGTTTTTCACATTTAGTTACTGTGTCTGTCACAGCAAGTTCTAAAGCAAATTAGACAGTCATGTATCATAGAAATAACCATCGGGACTGCAGTGGCCACATGTCCTTACAGCCTGATGACCCAGCAACTCAGAAGGCAGTACCAGTTAGAATATAGTTTTGCAGTCATACTCAAAGAACAGAGTTCCAGGCTGCAGCATGTCACTGATGCCAGAGAACCTGGCCCTGATGTCTGAGAACCTGTCACTTACGCCTGTTGGCTGCTCAGTTTAACTCCAGTTAAGCTGCCATGCATTGGCTCAGCTACTCCATCAGTCATGTTCTCAAACTGCTCTCCATCCTCACTGTCAATTGTGCTATTCTGCCACTCAATCTGTGGACCGGACAAGCGCTCATCATTTTCAGATGCATTCTTCCACTGTGACTGGTCCTTGGACCAAAACCCTTCAACTTTTCCATAGGAACTATTCTTCCATTTCAACTGCTCTCTGTCACCTTGCATGGTAGCCTTTTTTTTGGCAGCTGGCTTACTGCTCCTTGCATCCTCACTCTGGGAAGACTCATCGGACCAGGTTCCTGGTTTCATTTCACAAGTGTCCTCAAAGTCCGACACGTGCTGGGAACCAGGGCCGCTCTCAGACGGAGAAGCAGCACCTTTCCACTCTACAACATCATCTTGGTCAACCTCACTATCAGAAGCATCATGCATTAGTTTGGTTGTTTCCTCAGTCAAATGAATAGTTTCATATTTTGAACCATCCACATCTTTTTGGTCTAGCTTTCCCTCAGATTCTAAAGCATCCTCAGAAATTACTTTCTGTATATGCTCCTCTGGATTATCATTAGGGATTTTAGGCTCAACTTCAAAAACAGGGTCAAAAGGGCTACCACTTCCATTGGATTCTTCTTCCAAATTTTCAAAACTGTCTGAGGAATTGTCATCTTCCTTCCCAAGGTGGAGCTTTTTGTCAGCAGTTTTACTAGCATTAACTCTGGAATCTTTCTCATCATGATTTTCAAATAACCACTCAGCATCAAAATCCATCTCATGCTTAACCTTGTTTAACTCTTTCATGTTGAAGCCCAGTAACACACCAGGCTTGTACTTCTCACAGTCTCGGACACACTTCTTCCTCTTGTTACTAAAGTGGGAAGCAATGTCACTCTTCCATAACCATAAACTGGCTGCCAGCTTCTCAATTTCTCTCCTGGTGGGATAGGGCTGTTTGTTGAAATACTTTGTTAAGAAGCTTTTCCTGTCTTCATAGGAATCATCTTCATGACCCTTGGGGTCTAAAGCTAAAACAACAGGTTCCTCGGGCTTCTCCTCAAAGAAGCTGGGTGAATCACTATCATCATCTAACTTTCGCTTTTTCGTCAAGGGAAATTCTATTTGCTCGTAAGTGCGCTTCACAGGTGCCAGTCCTGGTGACTGATTAAGCCGAGAGGGTGCATTTGTCTTATCCTGGCCATTCTGGGTCTTCCCAACACCCCTGCAGTGAACTAGATGCAGAGTGATAGTTGAGGCAGTCATGTTGCTGGTATACACACCAAGGCAATGGATACATTTGTAGGTAAGCTTTTTCTCCACTGGATGAACCGTCTGAATAACTTGGTGCCTCTCTCGTAAGTGATGTGCAAGTGCATCAGATATGGGTCCTTTTAGGATTGAAAAGCAAAGAGGGCAAAGGGTTTTTCCGATATCTTTTTTATAGGGTACTGCAGCTTGAGGTGAACTTCTAACAGGGGCATCTGCTTTTTCCGGAACTTTTGGCTGTGGCTTTGGAGGGATTGGAGGGTTACTTTGGGCATGATAAGCAACAGATTCAGCTGGGGCATCCCTCAGGTTGTATGTGGTTACAAGAAGGTGAATGTTAGTGTGACTACCCTGCTGCAATGTCAAATCAAAACTCAAGGTAGAATCTGTTTTAGGTCCCAACTCTTCATCAATGTGAACCATCCTCATGTGTGCTGCCATCTTTTCCACATCATTGAAAGTTGAACGGCAGAATGGACAAGACAGACCATGAATTAACATATGGTTGAGCAGGGTATCTGTGGGCAAATAGCGATTACAGTAGAGGCATTTGCTAGTAAAATTGTGGATTTTCATAATGTAGTTGGCTACTGCTGGGACTTTCTCAGCTTTATGTTCTTTTTCGAAGTGCACACTATAGACATTTTCAGGAAAAAGCTCATTACAGATTGTACATATTTTCCACTTTTGGGTTGAGGAAGTATTGGCCAGGGGTGGGCCTGTGGCAGCTGCAGTAGGTTTGGAACTGGACTGACCTAATACTCTGGATGCCTGGGACTGGGAGAGGGAAGGAGACTTTAACTGGCCGGATGAGACAGAAGAGGCATTAGCAGATTGCAGGGAATATCGTGCTGGTGCCTGGGACCTTTGCTCTGCCCCAAGCCCAAAAGATCTTCCATTTCCACTTGGAAGTAACTGCTTCACAGACTGAGACTGCTGAGGGATGGAAACTGGTGCGTTGCCACCCAGACCCAGTCTCATTGACTGACCAACGCCATAGCCCTGGCCTACAGATTTGACTCCATAATTGTTCTGCTGTAGGTGGACATTGGACATCATGTTGACTCCTGTAGAATTTAAGTTAGGCTTTGGTATTGAGAGTCGATTTACCATCTGCTGTGAAGGCAAAGACCGGACATTTCCAGAAGCAAGGGAACCAATTCTTGATTGGAGTCCCAGGCCCTTCTTCTCTTGAGGTTTGGGAGCAATTAGCATCAGAGGCTTGGATCGGGGAACTACCACATTTGTGTGCCCAATCATGGCAGTGACCTGATAGCCTATGCGTTCGTGGTCTTCGATGACATGCTGTACCAAAGCTTCATAGGACTTTGGTATGAAAAGGCATCGCTTGCAGTGAATACTACCCTCTTCCCAGGCATTTGGGCTTAAGGGGACAGCACCGTTGAGTGATTTTTCGCCTGACTTTGCTATGTAAGGTGCTGCCACATGCTGAAAATGTTCCCTGTAAATGTGCTTCCTAACTACTTCATAAAGAGGATCGCGGTAAGTGCACTTCTTACAGTAATAAACAGCTTGCTCCACACTGTCAGCCTGCTTAGGTTTAAGGCCATCATTTTTGCTTTTATCTTTGAAAGTGCTGAGGCTGCTACTTGGTGTGCTGGCGTTTGGAGCATGAAATATTTTAATGTGTGTTTCCAAAGTCTTTTTGTCTGCATTGAAGGTACAGTAGGGGCAATTAAGGAGAATCCTATTTTCAAAGTCTTCACTATGGACATTCCGAAAATGACTTTTGTAGGCAGAGAAGAATTTTGAAGAAAATGGACAAGCGCTGCAGCAAAAAGGTTTTGTCCGATAGTCCTAAAGAAAAGACAAGACTGGAATCAGAATGCCACTTCAGATAGGCAATAACAGGTTCTAGGTTCTTGTTCTTAAAAAACATTATTTTTAGAGCTGAAACTCTACCAGGTATATGGGTTAATAATGCGGATTTTATAATCAAAGAAAACACGATAATTTCAAAAGAAACATCAAAAGTGCTTTATTCAAAGTAATGTCTATTGTTAGCTACACATTTCCCCCATCTTTCAGGTAATCTGTGGATACCGTCCCTACAGAACTTTTCTTGTTTTGAGACAACCCATTCAGAGACCCAATTTTCCACTTCTTGGTATGTTTTGAAGTGCTGCTGAGAAAGTGCATGTGCCATTGATTGGAACAAATGGTAATCTGAAGAAGCAAGGTCTGGTGAATACCAGAATAACTTAACTTTCTGGCGGGTGTGTTAATACTTCCCCAGCAAGATCTTTTAACATGTCTTTAACTGGTTTTGAAGTGTGTAATGGTGCATCATCATGAAGCAAAATTACTTTGCCATATCTTCTGGCCCATTCTGGCCGTTTTACGATCAAAGTGTGGTTCAAATTGATTATTTGTTGTTGGTAGCGATCAGTATTAATGGTTTCACCTGGTTTTAGAAGCTCATAATACACCACAGCTTTCTGATCCCACCAAACGCAGAGCATTGTCTTCTTTCTGAAGCGATCTGGCCTTGAAGTCGATGTTGATGGCTGACCTGGATTAACCCATGGTTTTGTGCGTTTGGGATTCTCAAAATAAATCCACTTTTCATCACCAGTCACAACTCGATGCAAAAAAGACTTTCTTTCGTGCCGTTGAAGTAACATTTTACTGATGACTTTTCGGTTTTCCATTTGTCTTTCATTCAGTTGATGTGGCACCCATTTTCCTTCCTTTAAAATCTTTCCCATTGCCTGTAAACGATCGGAAATTGTTTGCTGAGCAACGTTTAATCTTTCTGCAAGTTGTTTTTGCGTTTGACATGCATCTTCATTCAATAATGCTTGTAATTGTTGGTCTTCAAACTTTTTTGGTTGACCTGGATGTTCTTTATCTTTCCCATCGAAATCATTACTTTTAAAGCTTTTAAACCAGTGTTCACAAGTATCTTGAGATGGAGCATGTTCACCATAAGCTTCCTGAAGTATACGATAACTTTCAGCAGCACTTTTCTTCAAAATAAAGTAATGAAGTAAAACTTCCCGCAAATGCTTTTTGGCACAAAATTCGACATTTTTAAACGTAAAATTATCTATGATGTTAACACCTTCAGAAAATTTGACATATGAAGTTTGAAGCTTGTTGTCAATACAACAAAATAGCATATATAACAAATTGCATATATACCAACTTATGTGTAACTCCAGCTATTGAAATCCGCATTATTAACCAGTACACGTGGTAAAGTATTGATTTTTTTCTTTTGCAAAATAAATTTATGAAACAAAGTCAAATGAGAAAGCTGTTTTAAACTAAATATTTTTGAGTTCCACACTGTAAATTTAAAAACAAACAAACAAAAACCCCTCAATTTTAAGTTCTTACTCAAATGCTTGGGAAAGATCAGAGTCACATTTGCTGATTGAATGGCTTGAAGATAAATGGTTTATAGGTAGATATGAACGAATAAACTGTGTAATCACTTTCACTCTGTGAATTAGTAAGGCTTTAGATTTACTATATAATAAAATTCAAAGCCCAGAGTGTTGTAGTACAATTAAGCAATAAAATATAAAGGCACACCTTTTATCCTTCCCATCATGGAAAAAATTTCATTAAAAAAAGGCACATCTTCAAAAATCTCAAAACATTTTTTCCTCTGATTGAAGTCCAGTATAGTTTTCAGATTTCATTGCTTATCAAAATACTGATCCAAAAGTAGGCTTTCTTCTACAAGCCATGCTCTTCTTCTTAAGAGCAGCCTCAAAAGAAGTAATGAATTGACAGCTTCTTTGATTCAAATTAAGAAGTAAAATAAAAAATGTCCCACAGACTGGGGAATCAATGATGTTACCAAAAGCCAGAAGCACTGGTATCAAAGAGCAACTTCCAGAATTATGCTCATTGACACTTAATGTAGTAATTTGGTCCTTTGATGAGGACAGGTCACACAAGGTTGATTAGAGATTCTATTTTCTCCCTAGAAGCCTACTTTGTTTAAGATATTGGTTTGAATCAAAATAAAAGATCCACTTTCCCTTAAGTCTCAACCCTTCTTTAGTGTTGGCTTTGGGATTCATGAAACTGAATAATATGTCCCACTTGGAAGCTTTTGTATTCTAAGACTGTTGGTTAATACCTTTTCCTGGGGAATTAATAGTAAGAAAAAACCAGATAACTATACTATCAAATTTCTGAGGAAGAGTTTAAAAGTACTAATTCCTTGCCAAGTATGTTCTGATAAATGAACAGATATATAATCCAGAATTACAATTTCTACTGAAACAGGTAATTGTAAAGTTAGAATTGACAATCAACACTCCCGGTGGAAAAGGAAATACCATCTACTAACTTTCTCTCTGTCATATTTTCACCTGATACTTGTTAGTATCGCTGGTGCTGCACACTAGATGTAATATTGTTTTTAACTCCTATTTGTAAAAACTTATGTTATACCTCTCTGTCACTGCTATCTTACAGAACCACCAAACCCTCCCCCATGTGCTGGCTTAGGCCCTCCATAGAGGTGGGGTGAGAGCAACAAAAAGGATTAAGAAAACTTAAAAGGAAGAAAGAGTATGGTCTTCTCTTCTCTAGAAAAAACAAGAATTGCAACAGCCAGAAAATGGTGGATAATGGAGATGAACAGAATATTGGAGGGAAAATTTTAGAAATAGTGGTAGTACTTTTGGGGGAGGGGAGAATGCTGGTATATAATGGACTTCAGAACTTTAAGACACAAAATTTCTAAATTTCACACTTGAAGTTTTAGTCCAATGACAAAAAAGAGGTTTTTTCAAGTTTCCCTACTAAAGAAAATATGAAATACAGTCAGTCATGCGTCGCATTACCAACAGATATATGTTCTGAGAAATATATCATTAGAAGACTTAGTCATTGTATATCTAGATCAGGGGTCCTCAAACTATGGCCCGTGGGCCACATGCAAATACAAATATTGTATTTGTTCCCGTTTTGTTTTTTTACTTCAAAATAAGATATGTGCAGTGTGCATAGGAATTTGTTCATAGTTTTTTTTTAAACTATAGTCCGGCCCTCCAACGGTCTGAGGGACAGTGAACTGGCCCCCTGTTTAAAAAGTTTGAGGACCCCTGATCTAGATGGTATAGCCTACTACATACCTGGGCTATATGGTGTATAGCCTGTTACTCCTAGGCTACAAATCTGTATAACATGTTACTATAGTGAATACTACAGGCAATCTATAATAGTAAGAGCGTAATATGCTAATTAGAGCAGATGTCCTTCCTGGCGACCTTCCTGACAAAGCAGGGGCTGTAAGGGAAGCCTGGGTCCTGGGTACCAGAGGGAAGCCGGTGCCAGCAGCCAGGGGAAGGAAGGTGTACTCTTGCACGAATTTCGTGCATCGGGCCTCTAGTTATAACATGGTTAAACATTATGAATCTAAACACAGAATAGGTACAATAAAAATATAACATAAAAGATAAAAAATGGTAAACCTGTATAGAGAGAGCACTTACCAAGAATGGAGCCTGCAAGACTGAAGGTGCTCTGGGTGAATAAGTGAGTGAGTGAACATGAAGGCCTAGGACATTACTATACATGACTATAGACTTTATAAACACTGCACATACAGATTACACTAAATTCATTAAAAAATGTCTTTCAATAAATTAATTTTAGCTTACTGTAAACTTTTTACAAACTTAAAAATTTTAACTCTGACTCTTTTTATAACAGCTCAAAGCATAAACACATTGTATAGCTGTATAAAAATCATTTTTTCTTTATATCCTTATTCTACAAGCTTTTTTCTATTTAATTTTTAAAAATACTTTTTTTGTTGTTTTGTTAAACACACAAACACATTAGTCTAGCCCTATACAATGTCATATATATCACTGTCTTTCACCTCCACATCTCATCCCCATTGGAAGGTCTTCAGGGGTAGTAACACGCATCTCTGAGGATAACACTGCTTTCTTCTGGAACACCTCCTGAAGGACCTGCCTGAGGCTCTTCTTGAAGTGACTTTACTCTTTTCAGAAATACAGTGGAACCTCGTTTCTAGAACTTAATTCGTTCCAGAAAGCTGCTCGAAAACCGGATCTTTTTTCCCATTAGAAATAATGTAAATTGAATGTGTTCCAAACCCCTAGTGATTCCGTTCTAATCTTATAGATAGTACATGTGTACTGTTAAATTTATAAACAAACACTCCTTTTCTTAAATTAATTGAGCCACTCCCTACTAGCCTTAAACAAATTTTTCATACACTACTGCTTGGAAATGCTATCACCAGCTAATTGCTTTTCCTTTATACAATCAACAAGTTTTTCTACGTATTCAATTGCCTGTGATTGTTGTTTGGTGAACACTTTCACACCCTTAGGAATACCAGCACTCTCAAAATTCCCAAATTGTGCTAATCCTCGATTTCTCTAGCAACAAAAGCATTCTCTCCTTTGTTGCTTTTTATCTTACTGAGGTATCACATGAAAGGGTCACATCAAAAACAAGTTTTGGTTGACAACTGAGACATTTTTTACTGTGAATAATTTGGCTGAGAATCCAACTGTTCAAGATGGGATATGTTTGAGAACCGAGATTTGACTGTCCATAGTGGTTTGTTTGGTTTCTTTCTTTTTTCATTATAGATTTGCTTGTAAACAAATAATGCACCATGAACATTCCTCTCTATGTAATGAGAACCTTTCCATGTTTGGGTCCATGTTTTCAAACTTCGTCAGGAGCTTGCTGAATGAAGTCAGCAAAAACTTCTGCCAAAGCCTTCACCATGAAGTTTCTTTTTCTTCTCTTGCAGTTTCCTCTTCTCTTGCCTTTTCTTCAGCTATTTGTTCCTGTTCCCCACCTAATGAGTCCTCATTAGTCAGTCCCTCAGGAATCACCTCTAGGAGCTTCTCAGTGTCATCCTTATACATACACAGGTTAAAGTGGTTTGCCACTGTTCAGCCATGGCCTGACTGATTTTTGTAACATCCTCATCCTTGACAAATCCTTTGAAGTCATGGATGGACTTCTTGTGTGTCTTCTTCCAGATGCCTTTCATATATGCCTAGGTGACATCACCCTAAGCAGGTTTCTTATGCAGTCTTAGATATTGTAGTAATTCTAGAACTTCATCAGTATATTCTCAGTGTTTTTATATTGCAGCAATAGCCTGGGCAAAAGGTCCTGGCTTTAAAAGCTGCTATAACTCCTTGATCCATTGGTTGAATAAAAGAGGTTGTCTGGAGGGAGAAACACTACTTTGATGTTGGGGTGAAGATCACCAATAAAAGGAAGATGTCCGGCAGCATTATCAACAGTAAACAAAGTTCCTTGAAAGGTGTTATTCTCCAAATAGTATTTCTCCATTTTGCTGCTGTAGCAACTCAGGAGGGCATCTTGGAAGAGAAGCTGGGTCATCCATGACATCCTATTGCTCCTGTGTTATACTATCAGTGTTATACTACCAGCTTATTGATATGGTTGAAGACCCTGAGGTTCTCAGTGTGTCAGATCACAAAGGGTTCCAATTTGTAGCCTGCAACACTGCCCCCAGCAAAACTGCTATCCTGTCCTTAAAGCCTTGAAACTTGACATTGACTTGGCCTCCTTTTGGGCTGAAGACCTTTCAAGACATCTGTTTCCAGAGTATGGAGATTTCATCCATATAGAATTATTTACTCTGGCAAGTAATTTTCTTTCACAATCAGTTTATATAGTTTCCAAAAATTCTTCTGCTGCCTTCACATCAGCAATAGCAGACTCAACACTCACTTTTTCACATTATGTAATGAATGATGATTCATTTTTGAATCCTTTAAACTACTCAGAGCTAGCAGTATAGTCAACGTCACAAACAAACATTTTGCTTTGGCCATGATCGTCATGATGCTGAGAAATGTAAGCTTCTGTGTCTGGTCTTGAATTCAGGTCATCAGAAGTTTCTCCATATCTGATATTGGCCCTTTTTGAATTTTTGTTAGTCTCGTTGCCGTCAATGAAGCAGATCCTGTAACAGCTTCTGTCACTTTGTTCTTGTTCTTCAAGATTGTAGCTATGGTGGAATGGGACATGCCTGACTGCCCAGCAATAACCATCACCGGTTTTTCACCTTCATAGTCCTTAATCACTTTAATTTCATTTCCAGGTTAATCACTTGACATGGTCTCTCACTGTCAACATCAGCAATGGATTTTGTATGTTTAGGGGTCATGATGAATAAAACAAACAAGATTAAATCAATCACAAGAGAAATGATGCAATCAAGAGCTGTGGTAAACAGATATATGAAGCTGCTTCTGGTGTAGCATATACAGCATACTATTTTACAGCAAACTCTTTTTTGTGAGTAGAAAGATTATTCTATCAAATAACAATAAAATATATAACATTGTAAATATATAAACCAATAACAGTTTATCATTATCAAATATTTTGTACTGTATATAACTGTATATGCTATAGTTTTTTAAATCCTCACCCAAGGATATGTTTTTATTGATTTTTAGAAAGAGAAAGAGAGAGAGAGAGAGAGAGAGAGAGAGAGCGCACGAAACATTGATTGGCTGTCTCCTGCACGCACCCTGACCCGGGCTTGAACCCGCGACATAGTTATGTGCCCTAACCAAGAATCAAATCTGCAACCTTTGGTGTATGGAATGATGGTCCTACTGAGCCACTCGACCAGGGCTATGCTATACTTTTTTGATTGGCAGTGGTTTATTTACACCAGCATCACCAATAACACATGAGTAATGCATTACATTACTATCTTTCAACAGCTTCAACATTACTAGGTGACAGGATTTTCAGCTCTATTATAATCTTATGGGACCATCGTTGTATATTCAGTTCATTATTGACAAAAACATTATTACATGGCACATAACTGTAATCAATTTTGACATTTTTCCACTATGAAAGGCCTAGGGCTGAAAAGGGAGTACACCTGTCTCACTTACCTGGTTTTTTGTAAGTGAAGGGTCCCAAAGTCCTACATCCTCCCATGTAGTGTTTTTCAAATAAAAGTCATTAGGTTCAAACTGTTTAAAATCCTAGAAAACAGTGAAAAAAGTTTACAAAAACATAGTTGTATCAACTCTAGCCCAATCTTACTTAAATATCCTTTCTCTTAAATAGGGCTGGAGTGATGTGCCAGAAAATCAACCCCACCAAGAGCTAAACTAGGAGCCAGAAGACTCTCAGGAAACACAAAAAGGCACATGGAAGTTGCATTGAACATTTTATATCAACCAAATGTTCCCCTAATGATCAGACAGTTTCCAAGGAAAACACTGAAAGTTTTAATTAAAAATTTAGCCACAGATTAAATGCCAAAGTACCTTTCATTAGAGTAATGAAACTCATCAACTGTATTAGAATGGAGTGTAATGTTCACTTATAGCACTACAGATGTGATATTCTGGTTCTGTACAATAAATAAATAGATATGTTAGGGGTGGGGTAGTGGGGATTGGATTGGGAAGAAAACTCAAGATTTCTGAACCCAAAAAGGAAGAAAGCTATTCAAAGAAAATAAACAGTATTATGTTGAATTTATACTCATATAAAAATTTAATGGCCTGCATCTTCCCAGGCTAGGAAGATAGTCTTAGGGTATAATTCCCCTTGCTCCTAAAAGGTTCATAGTTCAGTGTGGGAAAACCAAATACATGTAAATTGCAGGATATGTAATGGGAGTAATCATGGGGGGAAAAATCATGCAGGATAGAAAAGGTGCCTTATTGCATTATTTATTCTATGAAGATTACCTCACTGAGTGTGATGTGAATGGATATTTCATCAGGCAGATCTACCTGAACTTGAGGGGTTGGAGAGGAAGTGGAGCCATCATCCATGATGGGAATAACTTAACTAGAGAAGCTGCAGTCTACATAATCCCTAGACTATTATTAGTGGGAATCAGGAAAAGAAAACCTGTTGAATAAAGGAAATTGCTTTTTTACTTTCAATTCCATCCAAACATTTACTGAGTACCTATTTTGTGCCCATCACTGTACTAGGTGCCTGGGATATACAGATGGACAAGCTATTTCTGCTCCCTGACCAGTTGGGGCTTAAAGACTAGTGGGGAATACAGCTTTAAACATTTGTCAATCAGAGGCTTTGTTGACCAACTAAACATAAGACCTGGAGCAATGAGATCTGGAAAAGGAGAAACCAATACACTGGCTATCCCACGGGGTTGTTATAAATAAAGCTCATAGAATAAAAGGCTAGAAAAACAGTTTGTAAAGTCCAAACTGTTATACAAGGGGAAGATAATGGTCTATGATGGGTCAAAAGGGCCAACAAATGCTCAAATCCTATGAAAGTGACGACGAGCACCCAAACCACCATGACTCAACAATCAGAAGGTCAACCAGAACATTCAGGTATATTAGAATGGGAACAGGCTCTGGAGTTCCAAAGACAGATCCTGCCACATGCATAGCTGTGAGGTGAACCTTTTTCCTTACAGTTTCTTCCTCTGTAAATTGGAGATAAGAATTTCTATATCCCTCCAGGGGTTGTTTTAAGGACTTGAAATTTAGAGATAATTTTAAAGCACCTAGTATATTGCCTGAGATGTGTATGTCCTCAATGGTAATTGCTTTTGCTTCAGGATGCAAAGATGAAAAAGCCCATTTTAGGGAGAAGGGAACAAGTTAAGCTAATTGAGAAAGCTATGGTGAAGCTAACGGTGAGGTTCAAAATCAGAATCACACCTAAGAGTTCACCATCCTGGCCGCTGACACAAAGTAATGGATCCGAAGCTGAGTCATGTTAAAATTAAAAAATGGCATGCTACTTACTTCTATGTGTTCTTTACAGTATTCCAACCCAATGTCACTAAGTATTTTTTTCACAGTTTTCCGGGCTTTTCTTAAACTGCCAAGATTGTTGACAGGAAGTTGGAACATAGTTTCTATTGGAAAAAAAAATTTAAGTCAAGTCAAAACATGTACAACTTGTAATATTTACTAATTCCACTGATAGTAGGATCAAAAACCCTGGCCCAGTCTGATAAAATAAGATGAATAGATATTTTAGTATTTTCTGAATACTTAAAAGAGGCAAGCATAAATAAGTGGTCTCTGATCTTTTCTATTTTCAACAAGACATTTTATGTTATAGATTGACTCTGAATCTAACCTGGCACAATTCTAATTAAACTTTTGGTGATGGACTTCTAAAGTTGAGAATTAGGTTAATAATACTGGTTATTTAAAAATCAAGTGTTAGTGCTTTCCTCCTTGTGATGTCAAACCTCCGAAAATAGAAAATGCTCACCATTTCAGCATTATTACCGTATAATTTTGAGTGCTAGGGAAAAGCAGCTTTTGTTGTCTGGGAATTGTCTAGAACATTAATTGCTATGGTATTCTTTTAAAAAAATGATTTGTATTCCTTAAAAAAAATGTTTTTATTGATTTTAGAGATAGAAGGGGGAGAGGGAGAGAGAAACATCGATCAGTTGGTTGCCTCCAGCATGTGTCCTGACCAGGGATTGAGCCTGCAACCTGGGCATATGCCCTGATTGGGAATCGAACCAGCGACCTTTTGCTGCACAGGTTGATGCTCAACCAACTGAGCAACACTGGCCAGGGCTTGTTATGGTATTTTTTAAAGAAACATTCTTAAATGTTTCTATATACCACAAAAGACACTAATGATTGTGTAACTTGCCCCTCAGCCAGCGCCATTCCTAGACAAAGGCACTCACTTATGGTCATGGAATGAATGCTGAGATGGGAAAAGGTAGGCACAGCATCAAATAATAGTAACTGTTATATGACTTTAGGGGAATCTTGAAAAATGAAAAGCCTGTATGTGTGGTGAGGGAAATGAAAAGTTATTTAAATGATAAGACCTACCAAAGAAGAAAATTTTTATTCATTTTCCCAAGGTCCTTAAAAGCAATGGTTTAGAAAATAGTAAAACTTGGGTGGATGAGAATGTGTATGGCTTCCAATGAGACCATAAATGTTTATTTTAAAAAACCATAACAATTTATCAACTTAATAATCTAAATCAACTTTACAGTATATAAGATCATTTTAAAAACCAAAAACAAAGGCAAAAAACAAAAGCTAAAGCATCAAATAATTAAAACTTAATACACGCAAACCTGCTTTTCTAATTAATAATAAAGGCTATTACTCTATAATACCACTACCATTTTTAAACCACAATCATGAAGTCAACTAATCCAAATGTCATACCATGTTACCTCATTTATTATTCTAATGCAAAAATCAATTAACTATGAAAAGTGGAAAAAAGGGTGAACCCTACTAAAACCAACAGTAACTCCTAGAAATTCTGAATCTGAATATATTACCAGAACTTAGACGTCTCACTATCCTATATAATAAAAGCCTAATATGCTAAGTGTCTGGTCGTCCAGTTGGCCATTCAACCAATCAAAGCATAATATGCTAGTGATATGCTAAGGCCGCTCAAGTGCTTGCTAGCTATGATGTGCACTGACCACCAGGGGGCAGATGCTCTTACCAGTAGGTTAGTTTGCTGCTGTGGTCCGGCTGATTGGGACTGAGTGACATGGGCCGGACCGACATGCCCTGGAGCCCTCCCAAGGTCCCTCCCTGGCTGGCCAACCTCCCACATCCCTCCCCGGCCCCAATCGTGCATCGGTGGGGTCATGGCTGGTGAGCATAGCAGCACTAAGGATGTCCGACTGCTAGCTTAGGCCCGCTTCCTGTGGGGAGCGGACCTAAGTCGGCAGCTGGATATCCCGAGGGCTCTTGGACTGTGAGAGGGTGCAGGCCAGGCTGAGGGGGACACCCCCCCCCGGCAGTGCACAAATTTTGTGCACTGGGCTTCTAGTATTCTATATGAAGAACCAAAGTTGAGCCAAAGAGAACTGTATTTCACTGAGAAAAACAGCCTTCTCACCTTCAAGATGGACTCCTACCACTTATAAAGCATGACTATGGTATTCTCTGCACTCTCTGCCATCCAATAACCTGTATAGTATCTCGCTAAGAGCAGACTTGAAAGTAACTTCTGATACAATTTAATGTGCACTCAAGGCCAAATCTATACCTTATGGAGATGTAAATGCTAAAGAGACGTCTTGTTTCTCTAGTCATTTATAAACTCTCTGTGGGTCAAAACCAGCAGAACGTTTGGAAGAAGTTAATTCTGCTTCACTTCAGAGCAGAGATGTGCCCAGAAGGCAGCCATTACTGGTTTCCTCTGCATCCTGGATAAGTAGCTCAACATCTCAGCAAAACAAATACACAAAGATTTGGAAATGTTGCCACCACTGACGCCACCAGTCCATATAGAAAACATCCAGGGGAGTCAAACTACAGCTCAGAATAAAGGAAAACTCATTCTTCTATGGAAAATACCAGGCATTCTAAGTGCCCACCCACTGCTAACAAAGTTCTTTGAAGATATCCAAATGAAGCACCTAGGTAGGAACCTGCATGGTAGGTACCCAATTAGTTCTGAAAAAGTGAGTATGCTCATAAGGGAGCTTCATTATAAAGAGCACAATTTATAAAAAGTGACATTTCTGCCATACAATAAACCTCGTTTACTTATTTAGGCTGAATTAAATAGGCTTGTAAATAAAATAATAATTCTGCTTATTGGAAAGTGCTGTATAAAAATGGTTCTTTGCTCTGATTAGTAACTAGGAGAAACCCAGGTTAAAGTTTATATACTGAAAGATGTAGAATATTCTGAACTAAGATTATAACTGTCTTCATGACATTTCTAATCTTGGGAATTCCATTATCTGCCCCTTTCCCCACATGGAGGTGTCCCCCATGTATTTGCCTTTTTTGTTCATCTGGAGTTGGAATAACACATTCATGTGTTAGAATCCTCAAAAGCATTTACAAAGATTCTCCTGTTGTTTTTTTGTTGTTGCTTTAAATTAAATAAAACAGGCACACAGTATAGGAATGTAAGCAAAGAAGGCTTCCCCTACTCCTATCATCTAGCTATGCAGCACCCCTTCCCACAGAAGGGGCCATTGTGTATACTTCTTGAGCTTTCCTGTGCTTATAACAAAACAAGCCAAAGGTTCCTTGAAAGAAAGCCTCCACCAAGCTCTATCAGTTAATGTCAATTATTATCAGTGACAGGTAGAATTCAACTCTTATTTTTTTCCATGCTTGCTGTAAAGAGAAAACTTCAAATCAATGGCTGGCTCCAGGATTCATTAATGTTATCTATTTGATTACTGTTTAAATACTTTTACAATTACCCTGGCCTCCTCTGCACCCCTCAAAAACCCTTTGAATTAGAAATCTGGAGAAGGTGCCCAAAACTTAAGTGATTAAAGGGTAGGAACAGAATAATTAGGAAACTCAGTGCCTTGAGATTAAGGACAGCTTCTTTACTTTTGCATAGAAAGAGAGCTAAAAACAAAATATTTAATTATTAGCCTTAGGGAGAAAGATGTCTTACAGTATGTTGAAAACAATATTGTGTAGAGATGGTCTTTGGAAGGAACACAAAGGGATGGGCTTACTTTCCCTCCTTTCTCTTGAACTACCCTTAACTGTCAGGATGGCCATTTTCACAAGGTCAGCACCATTATCCCAATACCAAGGAGAGCTCCCTTCAGCCAAACCATAAACCTCTTAGTTCATGGCATAAAAAAGGGAAAATATCCAATTTAATAGAATGGTACCATTGTTCACCTATTCATCAATAATTTTCAGAGCACCTTCACTTTGCCAGTCAATAAACTAGGAATAGAGAGATTAACAGCTCACAATTCTTATCCTTCAACAGCCCATCAATTCTAGGGGACAGATCTAGAGCACACAGTAGGCACAAGGTCATTGGCGTAAAGAAGATACTTTGTTTTTGTGTGCCCAACTTCCTCTTGAACCACCCCTGCTATTGATGTGCAATCAGTTAGGAGGAGGCCCTTCATCCTATAGAGCAGAGTGTATATGACGACTCAGGCCGACCAATTAAGAGTAGTCTATCTCAGTAGACATTGACGGTACAGAGTTGGGCATGTGCCTCAAATAGGGCTGACTGTAATGCTGAAAAACAGAGTCAGAACCTGCCATTTCATGGAGAAAGCAGAAGGTGAGGAAGATTCCTGCCCACATTGCTTAAGTTCCTCAATCCACCTGTGCCTGAAAGCCAGTCCCACTACCCTCTGACTTTTCAGAAATAAGAGCAAACACATTATCATTTTTTCTTAAGCTTTGGTTTATGTCCCTTGTAACCATAAGTCTTAGTAGTCCTGCAGTGGGACATAGAAGTAAGTAAGAGGAAAGATGGGGAATTTTGTGCAAAATAATTGTACTTCTAATTGGGTCTATCGGCAGAATAGGAGTTTACCAGAAAGATGTAGTTATTCTAAAAGACGCGTTGGCCCTAGTTTCATTAATAAAAAACACAATATGGAAAGAGTAAAACATTTTCTAAATTCTAAGAATTTGGGGAAAACTCAATGTATTAATAACAGAACTGAAGACAGGTAGCTTTTGGGTAAGCATATAATACCTGATGAGCTAGACCAGCCGTGGGCAAACTACGCGTTTGAAATGAATAAAACTATTGAAAAAAAAGACCGTACCCTTTTATGTAATGATGTTTACTTTGAATTTATATTAGTTCACACAAACACTCCATCCATGCTTTTGTTCCGGCCCTCCGGTCCAGTTTAAGAACCCATTGTGGCCCTCGAGTCAAAAAGTTTGCCCACCCCTGAGCTAGACCTAAATAACATTTTTCAGAATGATTTAAATTTATTGTTGAATGATTCAGTCACATTCCTTTTTTCCGATCAATCTTTGCAAATTATACCCTCATCTACTGATTGGGGCCAAAACACTGAAGTTTTACTAAAATTCTGGGCCAAACTCCTACTCACATGCTTTCTGTGATTCAAAGTGCTGCTTTTCCAGATAACTGAAATAAAAATCTAAGATCCAAAGGCCTTGGCTACAGATGAATGACAACCATATAAATTATATATAAGACTGATCAAATGCATGTACCACTTTCTCCTCCAAGCAAAAACACTTCTTTACTCCAACTACTAAGAGGGTAAATAAAGGCAGAAGAGAGCCTGTCTCATGAGGAAATATATAGGCTGATT
This sequence comes from Myotis nattereri, assembly GCF_964212035.1. NCBI lineage: Eukaryota > Metazoa > Chordata > Mammalia > Chiroptera > Vespertilionidae > Myotis > Myotis nattereri. Next base: position 11,998,912 of record NC_138083.1, on the reverse strand, counting down.
CTGACAGGAGAAGAATGATGATGCAGGATCAGTGACTGGACTTGACTGAAGGAAAGAAGTCATTACGTGGGGAACGTAATTATAATCACTTGGCTTGGATCTAGTCAGGTGTACTCAGGATCTTCTGAGTCAGAGAGATGAAGGGAAACCCAACAAATGATAGTGCTAGGTTTTAGCAGGCTCAAGGCAAGGTTTGCAGGACCTGACACACCAAGAGTCAATGGGGCTTGTCTATGTATGATAGTCCCTGCCAGATCAAAGATGGTATAATTTAGTCTCTATTTTTAGGGGTAGAAAAACAAACAAACAAACAAACAAACAAACAAACATTTATAACTGTGCCATTAGAAAATAAGACAAAACCAAACTCCCCCCCGCCCCCAATAAAACCCAACCTTAAACCTTTGACCAGGCATAGATAAATAAGCAAGCCAGGAGGAAAAAAAAAAAAGCCTCCAAATTAAACCTCTCCAGGTTATCCAGGTTATTTAAGCTATTACAAGTGTGGATCTAGCATGGCATTTTCCAGTACATAATTCTGCATATTTTATATTCATTCTTATATGATGTTACCCACGTTACTAATAAGAATACATGTTAATTTAACATACCAGAATATACGGAAGCAAATATGATCGTGTGTCCTAGTTTCCATCACCCACTGGTATAACTCTAATATAGGGATGGGCAAAAGTACATTTACAGTTGTAATACAAATAAATACAATAATTAATAAATAATAATACAACCCTTTGCCTTACCCTGTATTTGGGAACTGCAATCTAAACATATACCAGTCACAACTAATGCATATTAGCAAATGCAACAAAACAATTTTCATAAGGAAAGTATTTCTAACACTGCATTGAGAGCCAGACAAGGATGATTACATGTAAGAATGTTTACCCTTCTTCAGGGTAACACCTAAACATAAGCTGCTTAGTCTAAACCAGTGGTTTTTAACCCCACCCACCCCACCCTCCAAATCCTTGTTTCTAAAGAAATCTTAGATGAAATATAAAAAAAATTAAAAATGGAGGGGTTTGGGTTGAAATGAAGAAAGAAGTTCTCTGTCCCTAAATATCTCCTTGAAACAGTTACTTGTCTAAACTAAGCTCATAATGCAAACTTATGCCAACGTGGCTGTCTACTGAAACATAAAATCTGGACCTAGTGCGCAATCAATCAAAGCAGGAAATTTGGGGGCTATAGCAGAATTCCAATAGTTTAGTGAAAATACCCCCTAAATATAACTAGTCTGATCAAAATATGGTTATAGGAAGCCCACAGTAAGCCTAAGGATTATAACATAGCTTTTACTTTGATGTTGTCTTTAAAGCTGTAAAGATAAATATAACCCAAATTAACCGTTAAGAAATTCAGACCCTTGATACTTAACTCAAAACAAAGTACAGTTAGCTGACCTTTGCACAACGCGGAGGTGAGGGGAAGTGACTCCATGTGCTGTTGAAAATCCGAGTATAACTGAACTCCCTCAAATCTTGACCAGAAGACTTAACAATAAACATAAACAGTTGATTAACACGTTTATGTTAATATGTATTAACACACTTGTATACTAATATATACTGTATTCTTATAACACAGCTAAATAAAGGAAATCATAATAGAAAATACATTTATGTACTGTACATATTTATCGAAAAAATCTGCATATACTACTAGTAAGTGTGGGCCCATGCAGTCAACTGTATTCCAATTAATGCTGATGAAAGTATATAACAACCTATAACCCACACTGGGGTTTAAGAGTTAGAAATATGAAGTTTCTTTAAACAGCTAGGCATTTTAAGAAAATTCTCAGAGAGAATCAAAGCACCAGTTACTTCACTGATACCAGGATGGTACTTAACCCCTGCAACCCCAACAGATTTTGTAATGTCTCTGTGGAAACAGGACCTAGTTAAGATAAAAACAGTTTAGGCAAGAAAGAAAGATCATTCCCATATTCATACACTCTCTCTTCCTCCTACTTCCCCCCTCCCTCAGCAACATATTTAATACCTGTCAACATCACTCATTAAGAAAAACTGTGGTCATCATAAAACACTTTATTTTTATAAGCAATATGCGCTTATCTTTCCTGACTATTCTGGGATCTGAAGTGAACACAGACACCTTATTTGCTTTTAAGGGTGTCACTAAGTCTATATTTAAATTAAACCAGTTGTGAAAAGGTCTATATATTTGTATTTTTTAGAATGAACCTTGCCCAGCCAGCGTGGCTCAGTGATTGAGCACTGACCCATGAACCAGGAGGTCACAGTTCAATCCCCAGTCAGGGCACATGCCCAAGTTGTGGACCAGATCCCCAGTGAGGGGGTGGGGGGAGGAGGGCGGGACATGCAGGAGGCAGCTGACCAATGATTCTCATCCTTGATGTTCCTATCTCTCTCTCCTCCTCTCCCTTCCTCTCTGAAATCAATAAAAAATATATATATATGTGTATATATATAAACAAACAAAAAAATGAACCTTGAAAAGCCATGCTGGAACCACCCTCCAATACGTGAGCACACCAAGGTCCCAGACCTACATTCAATCTGGAAGCAATCATCCTACTCAATCTTTTTATAAAACACAGTTCTGAACAGAAGTAGCTGACCTGTCAATTTCCTTCCTATAAACTTGGGCAAAAGCTCTTCATAGAAAGGCAGCTCTGTCTTTTCTCTTTCTCAAGTTCCAAATACCACAGAACAAGTAACTGTCTGACTATCCCAGGGGCAGAATACTCTTTCGGATTAGCAGTTAAAACTGTGCAGCATGACAGAGGTAAGAAAGAAAAGAAAGTTTAGTCTCTTCTCTTAATGTGTAGTAGTGTTGAGCCTAAAAAGGGGGGTACTTAGAAAACCCTGGAAAATTAGAAACTATTTTGCAAATGAAGACACACTTGTACCAAAAGCTAAATCTGAAAAATGAACATCACTTACATTGCTCAGGATCATCATATTGGAACACTGTTAATAAAGGCAAGAAGTAGGAAGAAAATGTTATCTATTTCTGTTTTTATTACTAACTGCATTGACTTTTACTAGCCTGTTTGATAATGAAAATAAAATCAACACACCACCCAAATAATTGAGTAAAATATCAAATACAAATTGCCTCTAACTCAGGATAAAAAACACACCTTTGATTTTTTTCAATTTTTAACCAAATCAATTGTTAAATTCCACATATAATTAAGTTTTTATAACTATTTCTTTGGTCAGTAGAATATATTTATGAAGGCAGATTGAGTATATTTACCTAAATAGAGCATTCTGTATGAAAATAATTGGCCACAGGAATACTTTTACCCACTTTTTATAAACAATGTGTGAATTCCTTACACAAACAACTGGGCTCTAAGAGACTATTTCTATGTCTGATCACCTCAAAGGAGAGAAGCACAAACCCTACCAGGCAGCTCGTTTCACACTGGACAGCTCTGTTCACAAGCTTACTCTTTACAAGGTTTTGTAAATGCCTACAACTCTCAGGTCAGCTACAGAAGTCTAATCATTTAGTCACATAACAGCCATAAGTTTTTAAAACATTTCCTCCCTCCTTTCCAAGTTTTTCCCCTTCTCCAAGTTAACCATGCTCAGGTCTTTTCACCATTCCTTGTGCTATTGCATAAGCCAATCACCAATGAATAGGCTCCAGCTTGTCAATCTCTTTTGATGCCCTGAATTAACTGTTATTCCAGATGTGACAAAATCAGAATGTCAAGTGGGATAATACTTCTCTAATTCTGGATTTATTTTGAAATTAATGCTCCTGAAAGGTGCATTTGTGTTAGTGAAAGGCACTTCACACATATGATTACCCAAATCATTTTTTTTTGCGTATGTGCTGCCTTGTCAGCATTAGCTGGTTCAACTAGTGGAAAAAAGATATTCTATGCTGAATCCATGTCTGGTTAGAAAGGAAGTAACATCAGCTTTCTTTAAGTTATCTCCTCAATTGAAGGAGCATGAACATTCTGACTGCAAAATGAAAAAGAACCAATGTCCAGAACAGGCCTTAGGAAAGATAAGAGATTGAGATTCATGGTCCAAATCACAATATCAACTGCAATGTCACGGAAAAGCAGCGCTTTGAATCACTGAAAGAACCTATGGGATGTCTAATCTAAACTCTTCTCATTTTACATATTAGCAACTGAGGTGAAGCAACTGGTCTAAAGATGATCAGTTTGTCAGTGACAGAACCAGATCTCATACTTATATCCAGATCTAGGATGCAGCGCTCCCCCCATTACTCACACAGATGAAACTCTGATCTCTGACATTAATTAAAAGTGAACAACAGCATGTTACATATGTATATCCAAAAAGTGCCACTTCAATCCCCAGGATGAAGTGATGTAAAAATGTTAGCCAAACTAGCTCAAGTGGTGATCCAGAGATTAAGAATGTACACTCGTGTCTGGTTAGATAGTCCAATCACTCCCAGAGAAGAACTGCAACAAGAACTCAGTTCTGAGACCATTTGCCCTAAAGTGCTCTTTACCATCACCGTGGATGCCAACATTCACTAGATAGTCACATCTGAAAGATATCTTTCTACCCAAATTGTAATGGTAGTATCATGCAAAAGGAAAACCATAACCTTGGTATCCTTAAATAAAACAATAGCTTTTAAAAAAACAAAGGTATGCTATGTTTCTCATTTATCATCTTCTCATTATCAATACTCAAATTGCTTGGGAAAGCAGAGGCTTTGGTGATTTTTTTTTCTTTTCCTGGAGGGCAGGGCTAGACAGGAGGCTAGTCAGCTCGTAACTGCCTCTTTAGCAACTTTCCCCCCAAAAGTTCCATTCATTTTTGTTAAAAAAAAACAATTGAGAAATGAAACATACATCCACAAAACAGTAACAACAAACTTGTACACTAACGTTATCATCAGTATTCATAATACCCAAGGAGAAACAACCCAAATCTTCAACTGACAAATGAATAAATAAAATACGGTATATCCACACAATGGAATATGATTCAACCACAAAAAGGAATGATGTACTGATACATGCTCCAACATGGATGAACCCTGAAAACATTGTTAAGTTAGTCACAAAAGTCTACTTATTGTATGATTCCATTTACATGAAATGTCTAGGAAAGGCAAATCTTCAGAGATAGAAAGGAGATTAAAGTTGCCTAGAGCTTGGGGATTTAGAGGAAAAAATAGAAGGTGACTGCTAACTGGGTACTTTGTAAGTAGTAAAAATATTCTGTAAGTGATTCTGGTGTCAGTTGCACAACTCTGTGAATATACTAAAAACATTTAATTGTACACTTTTAATCAGTGAATTGTATTTCAAGGAAGCTGGTACCCACCCTCCCCCCATCAATTAGGCCTAGTATATGATTACAAAATATGGATAAGGCAAAGAATAAACAAAAGAAGCTTTACACAAAGACAATAATAGTTAACACTGGGATAATATTTATCCTTCCAGATTTTTATGCAAGCATACATTTGTTTTTCTTTTAAAAGAAACAATCTATTTATTTCAGTGTTTATACAGGCAGCAAGAAAAGCAATGTTGCTCGAAAATTTTGCAAATTTCTATTTTAAGAACTGTGTTTTCCAATAAGATAGATATTTATCATAAATAGCTATTAAGCTTAAAATGCGCTTAATCTGAACTGAGATTATTTTGATTATTTATATTGTGGTAAAATACACATAAACACCATTAAGATGGTAAATTTTATATGTGTATAGTTCAATAGTATTGAATAGTCAGAACATTGTGCTATCATCACTACCATCCGTTGCTAGAACTCTTTTCATCTTGTACACTGAAACTCTATACCCATTAAACAATAACTCCCCATTTCTCCCTCTCTCTGTGCATCTGCCAACTACCATTCTACTTTGTCCAATTTTGACTACTCTAAGTATTTCATATAAATAGAATCATAAAATTATGTCTTTCTGTGACTGGCTTATTTTACTTGGCATAATGTCCCCAAGGTTTATCCATATTACAACGTATGTCAGAATTTCCTTCCTTTTTAAGACTGAATAATACTCCAGCTATGTATACACATTTTGCTTATTCATTCATCTGTTAATGGATACCTGTGTTGCTTCTACCTTTTAGCTATTGTGAATAAAACTGCTATGAACATGGCTATACAAGTATCTTTTCTAGATCTTATCGTATCACATAATTCTATGCTTCTATAGCAGCTCTACCTTTACCAGTACATCCCACCAACAGTACACAATTCCAATTTTTATCCACATCCTCATCAACATGTTTGCTGTTGACCTCTTTTCACATGCTTATTGGACAGTTGTGCATATCTTCTTTGCAGAAATGTCTGTTCAAGTTTTTTGCCCATTAAAACATATTCAGGATTTCCAATGTTTAGTATAAAATATGCAAAGTACCTCATAAATATCTTTACAAAAATATTGATTTTAAAATATCAATACTTTGGATATACTGAGTTAAAATATTTTAATTTCTTATTTTTTAAAATGTGGCTACTAGAAACATAGATGAACCCCAAGGACATGCTAAATGAAAGAAGCTAGTCACAAAAGGAGAAACACTGTATGATTCCACTCCTATGAGACATTAAGAGTAGTAAAATTTACAGAGACAGAAAGTAGAAGGGTAGTTGCCAAAAGCTAAGGGAGGGGTGAATGGTATTGTTTAATTGGTATAGTTTCAGTTTTGCAAGCAAAAAAGTTCTGGAGATTGATGATGGTTGTAGCTGCACAACAATGTGAGTGTACTTAATGTCACAGAACTGTACACTTAAAAGTGATTAAAATAGTTATACATATTTTATAATTAAAATTTTTGGTGCTCTCTCTAGGGAGCACATCCATATCTTCCTTCCCTCTCAGGCATGCATCTCCTAAACTCTAGAGCACCCAAGAGATTTGCAACCAGGGGAGCAATGGGCAGGGGCAGTTCGTCCTGGGCTAACCCCCTGAACCTGTCTCCAAGGCCATCTCTGATTCTTCAGCGAGCCAACAGCAGCCTGGCCTTGGCTCACTTCTGTCACCGTGACTTATTTCTCAGTGAATCAAAACAGCCCTGCATAAGCTCATTTCTTTCCTATAACATTTCTAGAGTCAAAGCAGCCCCACCGCCTAGGCCAGTGATGGCGAACCTTTTGAACTTGGCATGTCAGCATTTTGAAAAACCCTAACTTAACTCTGGTGCTGTGTCACATATAGAAATTTTTTGATATCTGCAACCATAGTAAAACAAAGATTTATATTTTTGATATTTATTTTATATATTTAAATGCCATTTAACAAAGAAAAATCAACAAAAAAATGAGTTCGCGTGTCACCTCTGACACGTGTGTCATAGTTTTGCCATCACTGGCCTAGGCTATCTCCTGTTGCTTCTTCTATCCTAAGCCCAACCTTGTTTCACTGTCCCCAACTTTAATAAACATACTCTCAAAATCACCGGGACTCACCCTGTGAAATCTTTCCTGCATGAAGTCAAGAATCCACACACTACCTGCGGACCAAGGCAGACCTGCTCCATCCTGGTTCCAGTCCAGCAACATCCCCAGTCCCTTTTCCTCGCCCCCACCCTCATCACTTTTTAATAATCCCCTTTGTCCCAGGATCTACTTCTGATGAATCAATCTAAGACCAAGTATAGTTCGCTACAAACCATCGCAGCTGCTTTGTACTGTGCATGTGCTGTATGATCACTATTGTCAAATGCCCTAAAAATTAAGCTTCACTTAATTTGCATAAAAGCCCCATCATTATTACTGGGAAGGGGACCTGGCTCTGAGCAGGTCTGCCTAGGGCCAGCTGGTAGTATGTGAGTTCTTGACTTTGTGCAGAAAAAATTTCACAACAGGAGCCCAGGTAAATTTTAGAGGACGTTTATTAAAGCTGGGGACAGTGAGACAACAAAGGGCCTAGGACAACAGGAGAACTAGGAGGGGGAAATGAGCCCACCAAGGAGTCAGAGAAAAAGAGGCCTTGGGAACAGGTTCAGGGGTTTGCCTGGTATGAACTGCTGCTGCCCACTGCTGCCCTGGTTGCAAGCCTCATGGGGTCCCTTAGAGCTTAGGAGATGCTTACCTGGGGGGTAAAATGCATGCTCCTGGGAGAAAGACCTTGGGTGGGCCCTTTATTTTGAGGTGTTTTATTTATTTTTTAAAAATATTTTTTTATTGATTTCAGAGATGAAAGGAGAGATAGAAACATCAATGAGGAGAATCATTGATCGGCTGCCTTCTGCACACCCCCTACTGGGCATGTGCCCCAGTCCAGAATTGAACCTGGGACCCTTCAGTCCGCAGGCCATTTTGAGGGGTTTAAAGGCTGAGCATTTAGAGAAGAATCAATAGAATATTTATCTGCTTTATGCTAAAGTACCAAAATAAGATTTATTCTCTTAACTTCATCTGTCCTTGGGTGTGGTTGCCAAATGGCACTACTTGGACTTTTACTGCCTACCTAAGTGATTTAAGCTATTTACCTTCTTTCTGGTTGGGGAGGAATGTCCTAGGTTTAGGGAAGACAGGACTTACCATGTGGCTGCAAAGTGCTGCTTAAGTGTCTCAGTTTCCCTATTCTTATTCTGGCTTACTACCCTGTCTCAACACCATTTTGGAGAAGAGAGAAACAGGCTCCGGAGAGGTACAGGCAAGCAAGGTCATTCAGGGGATGAAGGGCAAAACTGGGGTTCGAACTCAGGTTGTCCTATGTCAATATCTCTGGCTTTACCACTACATTTTCCCATCTCTTTATTCATCTGTGTCCCTGACACGAAATACTGTTTCTGGGCCTTCATGTATCCTTAGTATGTTTTGTTAGTCATAGTTTTCTGAAGAAACAGAACCAACAAATATAACAATGGAGATTCATCATAGGAATTGGCTCTTGAGACTATGGAGCCACGATCTGACATCTGCAAGCTGGACACTCAAGAAAGCCAGTGTAATACAGTCTTGAGTCTGAACCAGGGGAGCAATGGTGTGGGTCCCAGTCCGAGAGGAAAGGCCAAGAGTGCCAAAGTCCAGGGGTAGGTCAAGATAGGAGAGTAAATTCCCCCTTCCTCCACCATCCTGTTCTATTCAACCCTCAAAGACTGGAAGACACCCACCCACATTGGTGAGGATGGATCTCCTTTATTCAGCTTACCAATTCAAATACTAATCTCTTCCAGAAACACCCTCACAAACACAAGCAGAAGATACAGAAATAAACACAAATTTCCAGACCATTTTGGACAATATTGAATGAGTGACTCTACGGTCATATATTAATGTCCCCAAACTGTTAAGTACTTCAAAAAAATCTTAGTAGAGAGTTCACTTTTCTGGCAAATCTGCTCCAATCCAAGAGGCCAGGGAACAGTAGGATGTAGTAAGTCCTCACTTAAAGTCATCCTTAGTAGATTCTTGGAGCTTCAGTGACAAGATGTAAAACAGAACCAATTTGACCATAGAGCTAACTGATATAAACAGGAATTAAGTTATTCCAATATTGATTTCACACCTGAAACCATGTTGATTGTTGAACAAAACATTATTCGAAAACCTGCTATATCTCACTTTGTCCGCATCAAAAGCTCCAATTAACTCTGCCTTAACTTAATAGATTTAATCCACCTGGGATTACTTTAACAAGTTCATCTTTTTTTTTAGTTTTGTAAAACTGAAATGACTCTAGAGTATGTAGTGGTACAGAAAAAGATTACAGCCACTCCAGACCCACTCAATCTGAAAGGTCTGCAAAATCACCAGAGCCTTAGGTATAAGGTAATGATATTGAAGCATTAACAAAAGGATGAAGAAAGAAGGTTCAAGGGTAAAGCCTACAGCCTACATCAAAATTTGCTTTCATGGACAAAAATTTAGCTGAGCTATCAGCCACATGTAAAATATTTTACCTCATAACTTCAAACTTCTGTAACAAGAAGGTGACAAGCACAATAAAGCTCTCCTCTGCCAAAAAAGAAAGATGGTATGATATAGTGACTAAGAATACACCCCTAAGAGCTGGACAGATCTGTGTTTAAATACTTGCTCTGCCACTTACTATTTTTGTGACCCTAAAAATGTTCCTTAACTTCTGGAGGTCTGTTTTTTCGTTTGTTTTTGTTTTTTATGGTATAACCAAATGTCAGAGGATTAAATGAGATGATGGCAGTTAATACTTAAAAGCAGTTGTCATTATTATCTTAAACCAGATCAGATACTGGGAAAATCACTCTGAAAAGTATGAGTTCACACCAGAGTACAATCTTTTAAAAAGCAAGAAATATTATTATTCCTGAGAATCAGATGTGTTTGTCATACATTTGTTCTTGTACACATTATAATGTGCATTCAAACTTACATATATACATATAGTATTATTTTAATACGTGTGTGAACCATTCATGTCAGAATAAGCATATCCTTAACTTTACAGAGCTGTGGCACTTAAAATGCTTATGCAATAGAACACCTGCAAATACCCAAAATAAACCTACATGACTTACAATTACAAAGAAACATTAAAAGTGTGATACAGGTTTTGCATATTTATTTAAAAAATATGTGAGTCACTCCTCTTTTAAGAAGACTTTCAGACTAAGAGACTAGTGAAAATGCTATTATATTGCTGCTTATCCTGCTACTTTGAGATTTCAAACAAGAATCCTAGCTATGACCACTAGAATTTCTAGAACAGCAATGGAACCAATAGTTTTCAGGGTTACTTCTGAGATTGTGCCGAGAGACTCTAAGATATGAATTTGGATGGAGGGGAAGATGACGCCTGAGGGACAAGATAAAAGCTGAGCAATTACAACCAGAGGTGTGACCTCCCTCCCCTCACCCGCAACCCTTAATTTTATATACTAGAGTTCACATAAAATTTATTTGAAAGGGAGAAAGATGCCTTACTGCTTAATAAGATTGAGAATATCGCTAACATCCCAATCTAGCTTTAGGGAGTATGAGATGGAGAGCATTTCCCAATTTACTACTTTTAAAACAGGCATTCCAGCAAAGCAAGGACACATTGTGGGACATGATTCTAACACTTTGCTGTCTACATAAGAACTCCACAGAGCTGCTTGCTGTCAATACAGGTGGAAAACCTGACTTATGAGAAATGTGGAAAAAAGGAAGCCAATTCACACTGGTCCTAAGAAGACATCCAGATATGTCCTCTGGAATCATTCCAGAAGCATGCGGCTGGCCTTGGCATCTAAATGGCCTAGGACAAAAGTAGCTTATTTTCAACCCCTTAAAAATTTTTCCATGCTCTATCAAAGTGGTGGAAATCACTTTCCCATAGTAATGGGGAATGTACTTTTCTTACCATTCTTGAAAAATAAAATAATACATTTAAATTATCGTTTTTCTTTTTTAAAAAAATATATTTTTTATTAATTTTAGAGAGGACGGGAGAAGGAGAGAAAGATAGAAACATCAATGATGAGAGAGAATCATTGATCGGCTACCTCCTGCATGCCCCCCACTGGGGATCGAGCCTGGAACCTGGGCCTGTGCCCTTGACCAGAATCGAACCCGGGACCCTCCAGTCCACAGGCCGACACTCCATCCACTAAGCTAAACCAGCTAGGGCTCTTACCAAGTTTTTCTAACTCATCTTCTAAAGTCAAGATTAACCAAAGCATTCTCTGTAGTAAAAACATTATTCTTATAGGTTTTGACATTTAATGGTCAATCCCCACATTTTCTGCAGTTTTGTTTTTCTTGATTTTAAGTCTAATGATCTTGAACCAGGATTCTGAGCACACCTTACATTAGGACACTCCAAGTCTCAATTCACCTTTCACAAGAATAAGAATTATAATTGTTGACTTAAATTGGTACTTCCAATTTAAAAGTTTAATACATTTTGCCATATTTCCACTAGACAGAAGTTTCTTCAGATACACCAGGTTTCAAAAGATGCCACTAATGCAGGATTCTCAACTGTTGCCAGCTTTTGCCAGAAAAGGAAAGCTTTACAGATTTTCAAGGGAAGCACATGTTTCTGCGAGCTCTTCAATGCAGTATAAAGGGCTCAGAAAAAGACAGAAATGGCAGAAGGGTAAAAACCAGCAATTACCTGTCTAAGCAAAAATAACTGCTCACAGGAGAGAAGGAATAAAAAACTCCCCTAAACCAAAATATTGAGAAAAGTAACAGGACCATAACCAAACTTTCTTTTTAGATCCTCATACAGGTAAACTTCAAACCAGACATATGCTACTTCAACTACTACCATCACAGTTTTCATCTACACTGTCCTGGTGGGGGTATAACTGGAGCCCATTTGGGATCCTTGGGCGGTAGCTGACATACAAGCACAGAACATCACTATGAAGTTATGACGCATTCATTTGAGCCCCCATAAACCAAACAGCTCATAGGAGCATTATAAAAGCCAGTGTTCCAAGCACAGGTCTGGGGACCAGCTCAGCCGTATTCTGGGGGCTCGCTTCAATATTGCACCTGGTATTGCCTTAATTTCCCTACTTGTGAAATAAGGACAGTCCTGAGAGAATTGAGAATGGTTTATAAAGTACTTGAAAAATAAAACAGGCAAGCCATCAATATTATTTTACTAGTGGCCTGGTGCACCGACACATGCACATTGAAAGGAAATTAATTAGAATATTTTAATATCGTAATAAATATTTAATAAATAAGTACTTGTCGATGACTGTTCTTCAGACATTTTCTGTCGACGACGCCGTCTTCTTTCAGCGTCAGCGATACGTTGTGCCAATCGTTTTTCTTCAGACATATTCTGTCGATGACGTCGCTTTCTTTCAGCATCAGAGATACGTTGTGCCAATCGCTGTTCTTCAGACATATTCTGTCGACGCCGCCGGCTTCTTTCGGCTTCAGAGGTACGTTTTGGCAATAGTTGGTCTTCAGACATATTCTGTCAACGATGCCGCTTTCTTTGGGCTTCAGAATGTCAACAAAAACAACCAAATTTACGATCGACACTGACAGATCGAAACACACGTGTGCTATTGGCGCCAGCGAGAGCTTTATATGTATCGTGCATGCGTGAGTCAACTTAGCCTTTTATATATATATGTAAACTTGCTTAATTAGACCTGCTTTCTGATTAGCTAAACTTTTTCCAGCCCAGTGAAGGACCCCAACTTCTCTTTCAGGTAATTGCAGCAACACAGCAGTAAATATCAACATGAAGCAGGTTATTATTGTAGATCACACAGGGAAAACAAAGGGTAAAATATTTAACTGTAGCAGTGTTTGACTGTATTCTGTGCAGTGAGAAAAACTGAAGTCATTTTCAAGTTCTGTTATTTCTTACTTCTTTTCAGTCGGGTCAAGTTCCTAAACTTTCTAAATCCCCATTTTCCGGCTAATGAAAACAGATTCTACTGAGTCTCCTATCTACCTACTCCAGGACTTCTGTGAGGATCAAGTGAGATGAGGCATGAGAAAACGCTTCACAAACATTTGGTTAAACTGTAAAATGTTTGCACCTGGCTATAAAGCAAGTCGGTTCCTGGGCTGAAGAAACCCCAAGGAGGCTAGTCGCTAGGGAGACAAGCCGGGCATTACCCGGTGCCCACAGCGACTGTTTCTGGGTTGGGCTGTAGGCCACATTTTGCGCCATGGGGTCTTGACAGTGTTGGCTGCGGTTTGGTGGGGTGTCGCTCTGGGGTGTTGGCGGGGCCACTTGGGGGAAGCCAAGCGTTGGTTTGTCGGCTTCAGATCCATGGTGCTGTTTATTTTTAAATGGCCAGTGCACGTCCTGGTAGCTCCTGCATTGAGCATCTGCCCCCTGGTGGTCAGTGTGCATCATAGCTACCGGTTGGAGGGAAAGATGGACACTTAGCCTTTATATATATAGATAATACCACAAAGGCCAGCAAGGGAGCCTTTACACTCATCCTTATTAAAGAAATCAACTAAGTCATATGAGAAATGTCACATAAACACAACCCAAAGTTGAACAACTCAATTACAGATACACCTATCCCTACTGAAGAGGGAATTAAGATGTGAAGAAATTTATTTTCAATTCTAAGGGCTAATCAAACAGTGATGAGCCTTTTATAGATGATGTGCATGTTTTTGAGTTAAACCTTAAAATTGTAGTATATGTTCACGGAAGTCTTCCCTCAGAAAAGTCTTAACAAAAATCTTTTTTGCTCTCCTTTATTTCTGAAACACTGATGAAATTCTTAAGATTTTAGAACTCTTTAGCTGCTCTCTTGGAACTACGCTTGGGATCAACAAAAACAAGGAAGCTTGTGAGTGCATCTTAAAGAACTCCTAAAGGTAGAGGAGAGTGAATACATAAATGGAGATGAGGGAACCCAGAACAGAAATAGTGCTAAGAGTTTTGCATTTTACACTGATCAGAAAAAAAAATGTACTCTCAGTCAAAACTGGCACTTTAAACAGTTTGCTCACATTTTATCTGTAACTTTACACACACACACAGACCCACATAACCAGGTTCACATATATTATCATGTCCTATATAATAAAAGACTAATACGCAAATCGTCTGGACAGCAGAATGACCAGTCGCTATGATGCACATTGACCACCAGGGGGCAGACACTCAACACAGGAGCTGCCCCCTGGTGGTCAGTGCACTCCCACAGGGTGAGTGCCGCTCAGCCAGAAGCCAGGCTCACATCTGGCGAGCGCAGTGGTGATGGCAGGAGCCTCTCCCGCCTCCGCAGCAGTCGGACACCCCACAAGCTCTCAGACTGCGAGAGGGCCGCATGCCGGGCTGAGGGACACCCTCCACGTGCATGAATTTCGTGCACTGGACCCCTAGAGAGAGAGAGAGAGTGTGTGTGTGTATGTTTAATATATATCCCAATTTGAGAAGCCTAATAACATATGAAGGGAGTCTTCTCCTCCCAATGAAGCAGAACATGGATTCTCATTTAAGCTGATCCCTAACCTGATAGAAATCAAAGGTAGGTCATGACCAAAACACATGTATAAGAAGCACTAAGAGAGTGAAGGAACATAATCATATCCTTCCTACCACTTTCTAACTAACAAGGTAAAAAAAATTAAAAAATAATAAAAAACCATGAAGTCATGATGGAACTATGGCCATTAAAGTGGGCAAAACATAGATGGCTTCTCTTATAAAGTATCTCAAAAATCAAGGTGGTTTAAGGGCCAATGTATAAACAAGAAACAGCCTTTACACTCAAAATATTAATTCAGTTAATGTGGAACTTTGGTTCATGACAATTTCAAATGCCAAGTTTCCAAACTAACAATATAATATGTATGACTGACAGCAGTGCACAACAGTAAAATATGGCATTTGCTCCAGATTTAATACCACAATCTCTTACAAAATGAAAGAAGGGAAACTGTGAAAGTTTATGCAATGTTAATAACACATCAAACTGTTAATCAAACTATAATTAAATTATTTATAAAGAGGAACGATATTTTTCTTAATCTTCATGTCATTTTAGACAAGTTAATGAAAGTTAAACTTTCATGGAAAGTATTTTTTACCTTCTGGAAGACATAACAGGGTTATGACATTCATTTAAGGTGAACCTCCTTTGGAAGTCGAGGCTGAAGTAGCTTATTACGCAACGGTATTGGGCAACTTGATGTAAATATAAAATTAATTTCTAATCTTATAAAATAAAAAATTTTGTACTTTCACATCATTTAAAAAAAGTTTATTTCACTAAGATTTAAACAGGTTATTTAAAAAACTCTAGTGTTTAATTCTGGTATCTTTTTCTGCACTTAATTTCCAAGTCTAAAACAGTAGACTGTATTTTGTGTGTGCACACACACACACATATTAATGGAATTAATCTGCCAAGGTCTATTACAACTTATACCATTCTGGCATTTATATATTTCTCAAAAGAAAAAATACACTTAAATTCTGAAGATTTTCTTTTCTCTTTTCTCTATTAGTGCCCACTAAATGGGTAGTCAGAATGTGTACATCTTAAATATATCAACCAACAGATTGCTGAATATTTAAAATTTCAAAATGTAAGATTTTTAATAGATATTCTCCAAAATTTTTAGGTAGTTACAAGGAAAGCAAAACCATAGCATACCTTACATAATCATGCTTTTAGTAATCAAATAGAAACAATAAATGTATTTATGTTATAATGAAAATCAAAAGCCATTTTATTTGATAAATCCCTATTTATTATTGGTTGTTGACTTGGGAGCAAGCAAGTACAGACTCATGGAAAGGCTTAGTCTAATGAGAGAATCTTTAAAGTTTTTAGAAGCTTAGCAACTCTTGAGATTGGGTCATCAAAATAAGAGTAACTGAGAATTTACTTGACAATCTCTTAAATATGATGATGTTTTATTTTAATATAAATAGTTCTGGAACTTCTGCACTTTGGCTTAAGGGGAAAAAGGGAAATTTAAGCAAAACAAATGAACAGTGTTATGTGTAAAACCAATGACTTCCAGACAGGTAGGGTGAGGAGGGAGGGGTCTTTAGATTCACAGCCCAATCACTTATATTTTCTATAGAGACTGTAAGAACCCAAATAAAAAATTTAGTTTGTATAATGTACAGCAACCTCTGGTAAGGTAGTCTTAGAAAATTTTCAACAAGGGCCAAGATAAAGAAGGAATTTCTACTTAATGTTCAATTAAATAGGATAGGATACCCATACCCACCCTCTAGTTAATTGAGGCTTTTTTACTATACTTTAATGAACCCTCACAATTTACCTAAATTCTAGCCATCAAGCCCAATTGCTTGACCTTTTTTTTGAGTGTCAAACCAGGGAAACCTTTGAAACCACAGAATGCTTTTCTAAGAGCTCACAGCAACTGTAGAGGAAAAACAGCTATTACCAATAATGTCATCAGTTAACACTATCTTAAATATAGAATCTTTAAAAACTTCATCTCAAACATACCCTCAAATAAGAAATTGTCTTCAAATTACTCATTTAAAACTATGTGTAGCCCTAACCGGTTTGGCACAGTGGATAGAGTGTCGGCCTGCGGACCGAAGGGTCCCAGGTTTGATTCCGGTCAAGGGCATGTACCTTGGTTGTGGGCACATCCCCAGTGGGAGGTGTGCAGGAGGCAGCTGATCGATGTCTCTCTCATCGATGTTTCTAACTCTCTATTCCTCTTCCTCTGTAAAAAATCAATAAAATATATTAAAAAACAAAACAAAAACTATATGTGTAATATATCAAAAACCAAATCTAGATCAAAATATTTAACAAATACTAAACAATATTTAAAACTTACAATACCCATTTAGTTTAAATATCTGATTCTTGTAATTACTAAATAATTTAAAAGATAGTTAAGTTTCTAATGGAATACCTGAACGAAACTGCCTCCTTTTTCACTCACCAAAATGTTACTTGGTAGCAAATGTCCAGTGAAGTCTCCCTTAAGCACCAAAGTGGTCAACTACGTATCAAATAATACACCCATTCATTTCCCCGTAAATTTATTTTGGTGTATCTATATAAAATACTTGAAGTACCCCTGAGTATCAATAACCAGTCAATCTCTGGTAGCAAGTACATGTTCATGGAAAAGCCTGTTCTGATCAGAGAATCTTTAAGGTTTTTAGAAGCTTAACAACTTGAGATTGGATCACCAAAAGAGCATTAACTGAGAACTTAACATACTTTATGTTAAGAGTGCAGACTACAAAATATTAAAATTTTTCTCTTAAACAAGTCATAAGTCATTTGTTCAGAACCCGCAAACGCAACCATCTCTAAACGGTTCCTTGAGGAATGTGGGTAGGCTAAAATTTTGGAAGTGTTGGCTTTGGTGGTGAGCAAGGAGGAAGAAGTCTCTGGCTTCCCTGTTGCTGCAGTTCCCACCCTCCAAAATGAATATACCCACCAGTGTGAATTGACAATGTGGTCCAAAGAGCAAAGCAGGAACGCAGTCCAGATCCTCAAAATAGTAGTACGGGGCATAACCACTAGGCTACATGTCTAGTTCAGTACAAAAAGTACAACCCTGTGCATCATGGTGCAACAGCTGGGGCCTAGGTTTCGCACTGTGCATCTCACACCTATGGAAATAACAAGAGTAAAATCTATAGAAATTAACACAGACTAAGGAGGTAAGTGTTCACCAAAGACCAGCGTCAACACTTTTGCAAAGGTGGTTGGCTACTAAGATAATGAGTGGCAATTACAATCCCAAAGTTGAAAGAAAACAAAATTTTACAATCAACTGTTGAGTTTGATAATGGAGAACTCAATGTGGGCTAGATGTTTACCAACAAGGCTTTGCAAATCATGACACCCAACTACGTGCTTATGAAAATTACTACCCCCACTAACATCTACCATACCTGAAGAATGATGAACTCTCAAAGAGTTGGGAAGATTTGGGCCATTAAGAAGGGAGATATCAGCAATACCCCAAACCAGTTATTCTTAGGTTTTAAGCTTTTCCCTTTACCACCTGACCTTGGAAAGATATGGTGACACAAAGTTTAAGGTGGAAGAATTCCAGACAAGGGGAAATCTGGGTACCAAGGATGTGCCAAGGTGATTCATCAAGAACTAAAGTAGACTGCTTGAGGGTCAACAGTTTTGAAAAGTAAAAGACAGAACTTCTAAAATGCAGGGTGGATTTTTTAAGATATAAAAATCACTGCTCTTGACTCAATCCTTCGCCATGTTGCTGTCAGCTCACCAACTAAGAGTGCAGTGTGTCTTGCTAGGCCCATTTTCCCATGGTCTGTAGAAGGCGCTGTGAAGCACATCCTGTTCTAGCTCTGGGGCCCTTCCCCCCTCTGCAGCCTTACCCAGTGCAGAGAATGCGCCCCCTACTGACTCCAACACTCATAGCCTTTAGCCGACTTGGCTGCGGTGCATTTTGGGTGGGGGCGGGTATTTTCTTCATGGCCATAAACCAGAAGCAACAATGCAGATTTCTAAAGAAACTGTATCAAGCTCCCCAGGAGTTTTTTTTTTCCTTTTTCCTTTCGAAGGTTCAAGGCACTGGCACAAGAAGCATCAGGAATAGGAACTGGGTGTGTGGGGATGGACAGCATTAAAATGGCAAACCCTGGAAACAGTTTGGTTCTTTTTCCCTCCTAAGCCTTTGTCTGAGAAATGGGGTTATGGCAAGAACTGTCCAGAGGAATTGGTGAATGCAGAACATCAAGACGACTTGGAGTGGGTGTGTGTGGCTGGAAAGGATGTTAGATCTTAGTGCCCGATCTTGGGCAGAAGAGGAAGAGAAGCAATCGCGCCTTTTCCAGCAGACAGGCATCCAGGTCGGGGGGAGGGGAAGTCAGTCAGGCAGCCCAGAGGGAAGAGGTGAATAAAAAGGCGCTCAAAGAACTATTCCCCATTCATTGCGTTAAAAAAAAATCTTTTCCCGGCTTCCTGGATTTCCATTTTCTACCCTCGCATAAGTTGGGGCTCAGAATGCTCCTGGGGGGTCGTGCTGACCAGGCGCTGCGATGGAGCGAAGAGGTGGTGGACTCCGTGGTCAGGAGAGCAGGGAGCTGGCACATCGGGAGGAAGGCTCGCACAGCCGACAGACTTTCACTCGTGCGGTGCACGCTTCCCGCCCCCAGACTGCCCCCCGCCCCTAGCTATGGGTGGGTAGACCTGGCAGAAGGCTCGTCCCAGGCTTTGGGGGTGTGCGTGGGGGCCGGCGGGGAGGGGGGGCGGGAGGAAAGGCTGAGTTCCAGGGATGGGAGAAGCTCGGTTCTGGCGGAGGGCGGGGTGGAGGGAGATGCCAGGAGCGGCTGACGCTCCGGCGGCCAGGCTGGCTCGCTGGGCTCCGCGGGCTCCCGA
Organism: Myotis nattereri; assembly: GCF_964212035.1. Classification (NCBI taxonomy): domain Eukaryota; kingdom Metazoa; phylum Chordata; class Mammalia; order Chiroptera; family Vespertilionidae; genus Myotis; species Myotis nattereri. The sequence continues at coordinate 11,979,132 of NC_138083.1, read as the reverse complement.
GGCGGGGAGCGGGGGTCGGGCTGCAGGAGGAGGCGCCTGGCCCACGGAGCAGAGCCGGGGAGCGGGTCGAACGGGGCGGGCGGCCCGCCAGCCCCCGAGTATGCACAGGAGCGTGTGTGGTTGGAGGGCCGGCAATTTCAGCAACAATGTGGCCGGGGCCGGCTCGGCGAGAGGAGCGCGGACCGAGGGCCAGGCCGCAGGGCGGCGCGCGGCTTACCTTGACTCGGCCTCGAGGCGCGCGCGGGGCCGGCGTGCTCGGGGGCCGGGCGGTAGCAGCGGCGGGCGGGCGGCGGCGGCACGGCGGTGGCGGCGAGGGCGCGCCCGGGCTCGGTGGCCTCGGCGGGCTCCGGCTCGCGCCGCGGCCGCGGCTGCTGCCGGGGGGCGCGGCGGGCGCAGCAGAGCGGCGGGCGGCGGCGGCGGCGCGAGCGGCTTCCTCCAGTCCCCGCGCGGGCGGCGGCGTCGTCGAGCGGTGCAGACAAAGGAGGGGCGGAGGGAGGAGACGGAGGGTGTGGGAGAGGCCGCTTCACTGGCTCGGGCGGGCGGACGGCGGCGGCCGCGCTCCTCTCGCTCCTCAGCTGCGGGGACCGAGAGAGGGAGCTGTGCCTGAGGAGACGCCAAAATCCCCCTTAGCGCTGCCCGCGGGAGGGGGAGGGGGAACAAGATGGCGGCGGCCGGGGGGGCGGGAGTTCAGCTCATGGATCTCGGCGGGCGGCGGAGGGGAGACCGGGCCGGCGGCGGCTGCGGCTGCAACGGGCGGGGGAGGGGGCAGGTCCCGCGTCTCCCCTCAGCAGACAATACAAGCGCCTCAGAGCGAGTCCCCGAACCTGCCCTAGCCAAAATGGCGGCTGAGAAAGAGCGGAAGTGACGTAAGTGCTCATTAGCATAAGAGGACTCATTGTCCAGCTGAGTGTGTGTGTGGGGGGGGGACGCAGTACCCTTTCCACACGTGTCCCCAGGGACAACTCTCTTACTCCCAATTATGCTGGCACCTAACTTTTTCTGAAGGAGGGTGGCGCCAGCACCCCACCACCCCGCCTAAGGGAAATTATATAATCCCCACTGAGGAAGAAATCTCGCGAGAACCAAGAGGATTTGCCATTGACCCACTAGGAGGCGCCGCAGATAAAGGCCGCAGTGCGCTTCCAGGGCCCGTGTGCAAGGCAGGCGCCTTCCTCTGGCCGCAGCGCCGGCGGCGGAGCACAAGCTGAGGCCGCAGCACCCCTCGCACTCAGTCAGGTGGCCGTGCTGGGATCCCTGCGCGGGCCCAGCTGGGCCTGGACTACATCTGGCGGGAGGGGGCGTGTGGGCAGCCCTGAGGCACCACGTGCCGAGAGCCCCAGCTCTCAGTGGCTGCGCTGCAGCGGGAAGGGCAGGGACACCTGGCTGGTGGTGGCTGATGCTCCAGCTTAAATGAGGTGTGAGTGCCTCGTGCTTCACACACGGACTGGAGATGAGAAGCAACCCCATGGGTGATGCCCGAACCCTTCCTGGTGGGCTGTTCGGTGGACAGGGGCTGTGTTTTACAGAAGGCAGGCTGTTGCCCTTCGACTTGACATTCTTCCAAGGCAGTGTTCATGGGCTCTTCTCTTTGGCCTGAAGAAAACAAATGGGATCCCTAGTGTTTTGAGGCCATTAGACTGGTGAAGCCTAAGGATGAGAAATGACGTTGCCAATGGACCTCACGATCCTTAAAAACTACACTTTGTATAGTTCTAGGGACAGTCATTTTTAGTGCTCCCACAATCTGACAACTTCAGACAGCGCATGGACAATCTGCCTTTGTAAATTTAGGTCAACCCCAACCAACACATTATCTCCTCAACACTTTGGAATCCACCTATAATAGCAGGACGCATCTGAGAGTATGTCATTGGCTAAACATACTGAAAAATACTAAATGCCAATAGTGAAGGATGAACCAAGCCTGTTTTCTAAAGATGTGCTCTGTAAATACACTTAACTTTTGCTGCTACTCTAAATTTCAAGGTAACAGTTTCAAGCCATACCCCAATATCCCCCAAAAATCTTACCTTAATTGAAAATAGTACAAATTATGGTTACATGCACTCAATGTAATCTCTGAGTTAGCAGATTTAACAAAATGTGTCATCCAACACAGTATTTCATTCATTTCGGAAATTGTGATAAAATACATCCTTAAAACCCAAATCAGTATTTCAAAGGAAAACAATAGCTGAAAAAAGTTGTAAAAGAAAAAGGGGGGTAGGGGCACAAAGCATTTGGTTTAGAGAGACAAAGATGACTCAATTACATGTTGCAGAAGACAGGCAAAACGAATATGAAATAAGCAAATTTTTTAATCTTAAGTTTAGCTTTCCTTAGATATACTTATATTTCATAGTGATAATACTAAGGGAGAACATCTGGATTTCATCCTTGGCCTCATTCACAAAGTAAAAAGGGATGCTGGATTCACATGTAAATGATTTTAGTGTTTTAAGTCACCACATTTAGTACAAAAATGTATCTAAATAGTCTAGATTCTTTTCTAATAACTTCCAAATGGTGAAAGTCTTCACTGCTCAAATACTTTCTTGAGTGTAAACTTCAATAAGTCATAATGTTGTAATGATTGTGGGAATAAGAAGTGAAAAGATTAAAAAGGCAAAAGGTATCTACTCTAGTGGAAGTCTGAGAAGGCATTACTTCTAGTGGGTTCTCTGAGGTACTTAGTTCATCTCTGCTCCAGATCCTTGGCAATGAAAACAACTTTGGGTTTGGATGAATGAGAATAGATTCTAAATACTTTTAAAAAGGATATTGTATTTCTTTATGTTAGCTTAAAAGCAATTTTACATAAAACAGTGATTTTTCTAGTAATTAATGATGAAAGAAGCCCTGAGGAAGGTGGACCCCTGGTGCGCACTGCACAGCTCTGTGTAAAAGGGAAATGCAACAGTAGAGACCCTTACTGGAATGTCCCCTATGGATTCAACTATGGCAGTGGTTCTCAACCTTCCTAATGCTGCGACCCTTTAATACAGTTCCTCATGTTGTGGTGACCCCCAACCATAAAATTATTTCCGTTGCTACTTCATAACTGTAATTTTGCTACTGTTATGAATCGTAATGTAAATATCTGATATGCAGGATGTATTTTCATTGTTACAAATTGAACATAATTAAAGCATAGTGATTAATCACAAAAACAATATGTAATTATATATGTGTTTTCCGATGGTCTTAGGCGACCCCTGTGAAAGGGTCGTTCGACCCCCAAAGCGGTTGCGACCCACAGGTTGGCGACCCACAGGTTGAGAACCGCTGAACTATGGGACTAGGCAATGTTCAAAATGGCACCAATGGTTTAATACTCTGGTATTCATTTCTGGTAGGATCTGTTAGAAATGGAAATGAAAAAAATCAAACTTTAAATTTCTTGACTTTAGCAGCCAAATTAAACCGGGGAAATGTAATTAGGAATACTGTTCACTAATTTTTTATTAAATAACTTAGAGATGCCTCTTCCTTTTATTCAAAGGAAAGTCAACTTGATCTTAAGCTTATATGCCCATAGTAAGCCTTACCCAAAAATTTAAAAGATATCTCATGATCCAAAAGCTATGTTACAGTTAGAGGCTGATCGTTTTTTGAAATACCTACTTTGGAGGTGAACAGAATATTTGCACTGGCTTTACTAACCCTTTGAGTGCCAACCAATATCCTAGGAACTATGCTAAATTTGCCAAGGCATTTTGAGTTAAGATTTTTAAATTCTTTTTTCCCCACATAAAGAGTGAACTACTAGCATCTAATAGTGACACTGCAGGAGGAGCGCGATAGCGCTCCCAGCACTTTTGGCGAAAGACAGGAGGAGCACGATCGCGCTCCCAGGCACTCTAGGGGCTAAACAACTTAACCTGCATTTAAACTATCAGAACATTTTTCTGAATAGAGAGAAAAACTATAAGAAAGGAACTTTTGTTTTTTTATAGTAAAGATGAATGCTTTTTTGAGGGTCCTGAAATAATATGAAAAGAATTATTTTGTGAAAGAAAATCATTATTTAGTTTGTAAGAGCAACTACATTTATGCTTTAATATCAACATTTTTCTTTACTAATAGAAGTTATTGCTCAGAAGAGCAAACACAGCTATGCTATCAACTGTTGTCAAGTTGTTTCCAATTCAAATATATATTTTAAATAGACTTGCTTTGACAGTTGAATTGCTTCACCAATTCAACAGCTGCAAAGAACCAAACTCTAAAACTGTGCTCGAAATGTATTGTTTTATCTGCTTTAAGAAATTTCAGATACATTTTAAAAGAAAGGGGAAAGGTGTGTATTTCTTTTTCAATTCACACAGAAACAGTCATATATATTTCATGAATAAGCATTCCTCTTCTGACATATATTAGGTACAAAGAGTTAAGAATATAGTTTTTATAGAAAATATTCCAAAATCTTCCCCCTGTAAGAAATTCTGCATCACATACTCTAATGAAAGCAGCAATATTTTATGCAAAAAACCCATATGCATTTATTTGTAGGTCTTAATACAGCAAAATGTTAAAACTGAGAACAGTGCTCATTTTTCTAATTTAATATATAAAATGGAACTTCTTCAGAAAAAAAGATTTGCATGAAATTTACCTTACCTATGATTTATGCTCTAAGAGTACATTTTATAAAAGTCAGCAACCAGGCTTCCTCTATGTTTAAATTGAAATGAATGTGATAAATAAGAATAACTTTCTTTTATGTAGTTGCAAAGAGAGTCAATAATCCTTTCAAGAAAGAGACTATTTCATTTCCTCCCAACTTGGATTCACCGTAAACACGATCCACAAATGTTATTGGAACCTAGTTAAAAAAATATATGTTAAGTCAGTCTTCAAAAATATTAGAAAGGAAGCGTAGCAGGCATATAAAAATTACTAATACAACCAAAACAAGATTAGTTCTATGATAGCAATTCCTTTAAATTGAAGCAATTCCTTCAATTCTCACAGCAAACGTGTGCACCTCCTCCAAGTCTTTAAAATTAAACAGGCACTTTATTATCTAAAAATGGGCTAGTATCAACCAAATCGACATCTGTTGGAAAGCATTGATCCTGCATATTAAGTTGGTTTACTCAAGTTTGACTGCATTTCAAGGAAAAATTATACTACAAAAGTAAAATAGCCTTCCACTTAATTTTTTCATTAGTCTGTCAAATTTAGCTGTCAATATGTTTTAGTATTAAGTTAAAAATTTTGTAATTTCCACAAGAGATGTGGCATTCTAGTTAGCTACTTCCTGCTCTGAGAAAGAGTCTTAGTGTTAAACAAGGAGAGTATTCCCTAAGAGTTCACGAGCTAGCTGTAAATATTACAGACCCTTACCCCCTCCCCCGCGCGATTCCTGTGCTTTTCGTTTACTCATAGGAAATTGGCAATGGAACTCAGCATTCACTTTTAAGTTGGATGGGTGTGGACTATGGCAAGAGGAAAAGCAGTGAATACACTCATCCCAGAATGCTGAGTGGTGATAAGAAAGGGCAAGGATGGAGAAGATACCAGTAACTTTTAATTATTTAAAAGGGAATGCTGCCTTTCTGTTAATCTTGGTAGGTCAAATGTATTGCTGTGAAAGGGATGTGAATTTTCACCCGTTAGTGCATGGGCATTCCCAACAGCTGGAAGCCTTTCACATTTATTTGGTAGTTATGAAAATTAAACTTTTTATAATGAAAAGTCTAAACCTTATTATTTATGAGGACTACAACATACTATTTACAATTAATTGCATACCTCGCCAATAGTATAATGCAACTGTCTTGCTCGAACAATCATTTCCATCTGGAAAACGTAGCCTTTAGAAACACATTTTTCTATTAATTTCTGTAGAACTTCTTTTCGATATAACCTGTATGAAATTTAAAAATATATATAAACACCTAGATAAATACACTTGTCTACATGCATCCTGACCTTTCAAAAAGTTCACTGGTGCTCTAGCCGGTTTGGCCTGCGGACCGAAGGGTCCTGGGTTTGATTCTGGTCAAGGGCATGTACCTCCCCAGCCGGGGCCCTGGTCGGGGCTCATGCAGGAGGCCACCAATTGATGTGCTTCTCTCACATCAATATTTCTCTCTGTCTTTCCCTCTCTCTTTCACTTTCTCTAAAAATCGATGGAAAATAGCCGCAGGTGAGGATTAAATTAAAACAAAAAGTTCACTGGTATTTTTAAAACCTCAAAATTTTACTAGTCATCCTATATAGTAAAAGCATAGTATGCAATTTGTCCCCTCGACCAGAGTTCTTCCAGGAGTTCGACCAAGGGGTGGGCCAGCAGGGGGAAGGGAGGGAGGCCCCCCCTAGCAGCCAGCCGCCAGCCGCTAGGGACCCTACCAGTGCACGAATAACAGTTGATATACATTTGTCCTGAAACAAACAGAAGGGTCATGAAATATCTTGTAAATAATTTAGAAAATGAATTCTTAGTATCTTTTAGAGAATTATTTTCCTACCATACTATCAGAAATTATAAAAATATAGTAAAGTAAATCATTCAAAGCAGAACCACCTATTGTTTTTAACTCTTAAAATTAAATTTTAAAGTGGAAAGAGTAAGACGAGAAAAAGACTCTAGTAATTAACAGGGGTTTCCTCATAAATGTTTATGATGAGCTTCTATTTCTGGAGATCTACTAAATAAATTTCCCGGGATACAGTAGGCCCTCCAGGGTTAGGTTGGTTAGGTTAGGTTAAGACAGGAACTGGGAGGCAATCCTGGTTGGACACAGCTATCACCAGTCAGATGTCACAGTCAGATACTTATAACGGGGGAATGAATGTGCAGTCTAACTGTATGGACTGTAGGCTAGACACAGAGCTCATCAGGATTTACAAAGCAAGACAGGAGCAGGGAAGTCCTGTGCTTGAACCCAATCAGGAGCTCCCAGTTATCAGTCTCTTAGGTAAACAAACAAACAAGCAAACAAACAAAACCGCCAAACAGTCTCAATAAGAAGGCAGCAATTTCTCTTTTTTGGGAGCAAGTTAGGAGAGGCAGTTTGGCATAACTTTGTTCTCTTCCCAGTTAAAGGCCACCTGGATTTACAATGCCTGAGGATAACCCATATTCCCTTTTTTTCAGGCTTCCTCTAGGGAACCCTACCTTTTTTGGCTTTTCAAGCTTTTAAGTGGATATTAAATGACAGAGAGAGGAACCTGAGAATGACTAGTATGTGCACTCTTTTACCCACACAGGTCCCATAAGAACTCAAAAGTATAAGCTTGGAATAAATCTAAAGTGAGGAGAAATGGATGGTAGAATATTTAGTCAATAAGTATTTACTAAGCAACCTACTGTGTTTAAGGCTCCTTTTTATGTTTTAGGATTTTAGCAGTAGAAACTAAATAAATTTATCACATAAAGTTAATTAAATAGGGGAGGGAGATTGGGATTATGGGAAAGACTATGATCATGATGGGATATTTCAGCATCACATTTTAAACTGGGTTTTGGCTAGGAATTCTGCCCCTTTAAGTCATTTTATTCCTCATAAAAAGTTATTTTGTAAGACATTTATTTCTCTTTATTGCCACCCCTTCTCCACCACAGTAGCTTTAAAACTATGGCTAATGATGTAATACTGCATACATGAAGCCATGAGCCAATAAATAGGATAATTAGGATCCAAGTGGTCTTCGCTATTAAATGGCTTTACATCAGACTGCAGTCTTTTTGGGTTCCCTTTTATTTGGTAAAAGACACATGCCTCCTCAATACTAGGAACTTCATCTAATGAGAAGTTGAACTTTAATAAAACATGTATTTAATAAATCACAGGGACAGAGAGCTCTAATGATTTAAAAGTAGTGAAATCCACAGGCTCACTTTTGCGTGTGTGGCTGTTCTGATATTTGCACAGAATACACTCAATCACTGCTCTCTCTAAAAGGACGCCCAGAGCTCACCCCCTCCTCTATTCCCCACATGGTCTGGTGGCAATGAGATGCTGCCATCCAATCCTCTCTCTGCTGTGTTTTTCTTCACAGCTGGGTCCCCATGTGATGCTGCAAGTCTCATGTCATTAGAATGTATAAACATGAGGACAGTGCTTGGCATGCAATCAATGTTTGCTGAATCTAAAATGAATCACCTTTTAGCTTTTTTGAAAGCACCTGCAGAGCTTTCAATAGGGGAACTAGGCCAAAAAACAAAGCCCCTACCTATCTCCACAACCCATGGAGCCACCCTGGATCTTCGATCAGTCATCATGCCTATGGCCTGTTAAGTCCACATTGGCCATTCTGTCCTCACAGAGATTTTGCAAGTGCCACTACTCTTTGCATTGCTGCTACATGGAATCGGTGATCTTAATCAGATAACACATTATTCCTTTGCCTTGAAATGTGGAACAAAAGGGATACATTTACAGGGATACATCTGTCTTTTACACACCAAATTCTGCTTTCTAACCAATTTACATTTTAATTCTAAAGAGGCTTCACTTTCAATATTTGGCCTCTAATTTGTGATGTCTCCTCTCCATTTTTTGGGGAGTGACAGACAGGGAGAGGGCAGTTGTCTGTGGCTCATAAACAATCTTATTTTACCAAATAAAGACATTAAAATAACTTCTCTTCACTTCTGACCCTCTTAGTGTCTCTGAACTGCTATTTAAGACTTACAGTTATACTACAGGCACTAAGTATTTTTAATGGTCAGCTCCTACTTTTTGTGTGTGAATTCTAATGAAGAATCAAAAATCAACATTATTTAATGGAAAAAGTAAATATCAAGTAATACTAAGTATTAACAAATGCATGGGGTTTGGGCTTTAATGAAAATGAACAGGCATTTTATAGTTTTGATAACAAATATCTGGCAGGCTTTAATCATTTGGCATGGTCATATAATAGTTCATCTACTGTAGCAGTTCTAAAATTAAACACATACACCACTCCCTCCCAGGAATAAACAAAAATAAAAAAATACAGGGACGCAGCAGGAGGCTTTGTACCAATTAAATAAGAATATTTTATAAAAAATATAATGGAGAACAAGGTAACCGAAAAGACTCTACATAAATAAGGTTTTAAACTTTTCTGTGGACAATGCTACAAATATTTATATAAATTGCAGAAAATTCCTGGAAGAGATGCTGTTCTCTGGAGCACATTACCAGTGATAGCAATGTTTAGAATGAGTAGTGAGTGGTCACTTTGGGCATCCCAGAGGGCACTCCTATGGACAGAATATTAATGTTAATATTGACAAGCACACTAACTTGAGCCCTGCCTTAGGTGCTCTTTAAAAAGCACAATATTTTTCAAGACGTGTAGGCTTCATTAGCAGCTTCTAAGGAAATACAGTCTGCCTTTTTAGAGTCCCAGGACAAAAACAGGGAAGAAATGCAAAGCATTTTTTTTTTTAAATAAGTCATTGTGCCCAGCAGTTGAGTGTCTACCCAGGCACCAAGAGGTCACCAGTTCGATTCCCAATCAGGGCACATGCCCAGGTTGTGGGCTAGATCCCCAATAGGGGGTATGCAGGAGGCAGCCGATCAATGATGTTTCTCTCTCATCGATGTGTCTATCTCTCTATCCCTCTCCCTCTCTAAGAAAAAAAAAAAAAATCAATAAAAACATATTTAAAAATAAAATAAGCCACTGTAAAGCAAGAAATTTAGGCAAACAGTTATAAGCAGCAGAAATATAAAATTATAGGTTTTCACTGTACCTGAAACTTCCTGTTAAATCAGATGCTCCTGGTCTCAGCAAAATCTGAGTTACAAAATTGGCCCCACGGCTGTCAAATAAAATGATCAGATTTTCTTTATAAAATAGTTTCTAAGCAAGAGAAACACATCCAAGAGTACTAAAACTGCTATCCTAATTTCATAAATAAATGCAACACTACTTCACAAAAATATTAATTCTATAGAACAAATAAATTTTTAGTCAGTGCAAGGAGATCTGATGTTTCTCAATTTTCAGAAAATAGGAACATTTGGAGGGAACCTATAAAGCAATCACTCTTAAACTTTAGGTATGAAAGGGCCTAGGTTTTTAACTTGTGTATTTGCCAGCAGCCATTTAGAATTTCAAACATCTGTCAACTAGCAAGCGATCAGGGATCTGGAGTTTCCTTTTCAGATTCTAATAAGCACAAAGGAAGAGTGGCTTCAACTAGGTAATAGGTCAGTCTGCATAAAAATGATGCTTTTTTCAAAAAAAAAATGAAGGTGTGTAAGTGGAAGAGGGCTTTGGTTTTTGGCAATCTCTAGAAATTGTCCAAGGTTCAATCCGAGACTGTCTTAGTGTGCTTGGGCTGCTATAACAAAATACCACATTACTGGAGGCTAGGAAGTCCAAGGAAGTGAAACCTCTTCCTGGCTTACAGATGGCTGTCATCTTGCAGTGTGCTCACACAGGGAAGTGGGTGGGGTCCAAGCTTTCCTCTTTTCTTCAGAGAGCACTAATCCTACCATGAATGCCCCACGCTGAAGACCCCATTTACACCTAATTACCCCCCAGAGGCCCCACCTCCAAATACCAACACTTACAGGGTAAGGTACTCTAACATGAATTTTAGCAGACACACTGAGTCCATAACAATGACTTTAGGGCACTGCTTCAAACACATCTAAGAATCAATTACAAGCTATTACTGACTAACAGCTATTATTAACATTTCAAAAAGATGTGTGAAGAGCTCTTGAAAAAAGTGACTTTTGTACTGCAGCTATTTTATTGTGCTCATATTTAAAAAAAAAACTTTTCTGGGCAGCCTGGAGATAAGTTTCCACAGCCAAGGTAACCACCAAGGCCCTCTCATGGAAAGATTATCTTTATATAAATAACACAGGGGCCCAGCCGGCATAGCTCAGTGGTTGCATACTGACCCATGAACGGGAGGTCACAGTTCAATTCTGGGTCACGGCGCATGCCAGGCTGAGGGCTAGATCCCCAAGTGGGGATGGGGGGAGGGGGGGAGGGAAAGCATACAGGAGGCAGCCAATGATGACTCTCCATAATCACTGATATCTCTCCCTCGTCTCTTCCTCTCTATGAAATCAATAAAAACATATTTTTAAAAAATATAACACAGGAATATAGCTGGGATAATGGCTAACAAAAACATTCCCCCCCCCCTTTGTTTTAAAAGCAACAACAAAAATTCCAGTGCATAGTCCCCACCTCCCCCAATATGTGTGTAATCAAAGAAATTTAAGTATATATATCTATAGTGTGTTTGTGTGCGTGTATCTGCATATATTTAAGGTAATGTATTTTTAAATAGGAGTCTCTTAAAGTACAGCAAGAGTCAGACAGAATTTGGGTTCAAATTGTGGTTCTGGACCATATAAATGAGACCTAGCACAAGTGATAACAATCTTTTCAGGAGTTTATACTTTAAGTCAGCTCAGACATGAACAACTAATGATATTTACAACTAAATGGTTCAACTAAAAGCTATGAACTGTCTCTGACTGGGACTCCCTAATTTTAAGAACAGTTTCAATGACTGAAATCAGAGAGGCCTGAGAGATCGCTGTTGGTCTCAACCTTGTCTACAGTATAATCACCTGGGAAGCCTGTGGAAAATACTGATGCTTTGGCCCCACCTATGAGAGCTATTCAAACGGTCTGCATTGTGTGTGGGCAAGCGAAAGGGAGGATGAATAGGGAGCAGTTGTGTGTAATTTTCTCCTTACATGATTCCAATATTTAGCAGGATTGAAAATCAGTTTTATCCAACCCCTTCATTTCTCTGAAGATTGAGGCATTTACATGTTTTAAATGACTTGCCCAAGATTCACAGTTAAGAGGCAAACTTGAGATGAAAAGAATCTTCAACAGGAATGAAGTAGGTGATAAAAAAAAAATACTAATGGCCAAAAATATTTTGCAGGTCTTCCATTCTATTTCTGCGCCCCTTGGTTATGGGCTTGCCTTGACCAAGAATTAGCCCCAAAACCTCGGACTCAAGAAGCCTTATGGCGGCAGACTTGGTACTGTTGGACGCTGTCCTTAGGACACCATGTAAAGAAGCTGGTCTAGCTTCCCAGAAGGCGAGGGGCCACAGCAGAACTGACATGCCCCAGACAACAACCGCCATCAACTACTGGATGGATGAATGAGGCCACTTGGATCTTCTAGCACAGTTGCCTCTCCAGCTGAAGAAAGCTGCATGACTGAGCCCAGGTGAAGCCAGCAGAGGACTCACCACCAGCCAATCCACAGAACCAGAAGAAATAATGTCGTTGTTTTACGTCACTAAGCTTTGGGACGTAAAGCAGTAGAAAACTGAAACAGGTTTCATTTCCATTTCATGATGAGGAAAGTAAAGCTTAGGAAAGGTAAAACATGCAAGGTGACAGATAATTAAGTGACACAGTCAGGATTTTAACCCAGGTCTTACTCCAAAGCCTCACTACTTTATGCTGCTTTAAAAAAGTTGAAATAATTGTCTTATTTACTTAAAATGATAAAAAATATATATGGAGAACTACCTTAGTAGTCCCAAAATATAGATGAATAGTTCACTTAAAATCAAAGCTGAAGGTCCAGAGAATAAATTTGTGCTGAATCATACCATTTTTACCAAAGGTTCAAAGGTTTATGTTGATTTTCCTTAGTGAAAAATACCCCAAATAAAATACTCTAATCATAGGAAAAATTGTAGGTAAGAAGTTATCTGGAAATATTTACTGGAAGTTAATACTCTGATCCCACCAATACCAAGGCAGTATGGTAATTTAACCTAAATACCTGTTATAAACATATTTATAGTAGTTACACTAAAAAAACAGTAATCATAACACATGTATATACCTGATTAATTTTCTTTTCAAATCCCAGCCATAAACACCTCCATTTCCTTTGTAGCGAGTTCCAGAGACAATGTCAAAATTACCTTCCTTTTGCTTCCTGTAGAACAAATAAATTAGCTGTCAATTAGAGAAAGCTACTGGGATTTCAATAGTTATTTTCAAGAGTTACACAAACAGAACTGTCAAGACTTGCATCTAGGAAAAACAATGCCAAGGAAATAGATGAACTATTATTACTACTGAAAGATCTTTCAAAGTAAGGTTTTCAAACTTCATCCTTTTCTTCCTTCATTGATATTTAAAACAGTACATTTGCTGACTGCACCATGTGAAACCATCCTAAAATGTAATTAATAAAATTAAATTAATACAATCTCCCTGAATTTCTGTTCTTGTACCTGAAGTAAACAATGCTAAAACAGCCTGGCAACCTTCTAGATCTTTCTCTTTGTTTACAGAAAGACAACTCAAAGACAGGACTCCCTATAGTGTTTTATGTCACTTTCACAAATTTGGAATTCAAAAAAATATACGTTTTGCAACTTGCTTTTTGTCAATTAATACACATCATGGAATCATGGATATCCCTACAAAGTTGACAAAGAATTTCCCCAGTCTTTGTTGTTGTTAATCCTCACCCAGGGATATTTTTTCCATTGTTTTTTAGAGGTTGGAAGGGAGGAAAGGATGGGGAGAGAAAAAGAGAAACATATGAGAGAGACACATCGATTGGTTTGGTTGCCTCCTGCACACGCTCCAACTAGGGCCAAGGATTAGGTACATGCCCTTGACCAGGAATCAAATCCGAGACTCTTTGGTGTTCAGGCCGACACCCTAACCACTGACTCCCATGGGCCAAGGTCTCCATTCTTCTTAATAGCTGCAAAAATATTTAATAGAATATTTAACCTGTATACTCATATGGTTGTTTCCATGATGGGTGCCCCGATTTCCAAGAGCACAAGCACAATGAATAGTACAGCCTGCTGCTTAGACTACCCACAGTAGAACACAATGGAATGGCTAAAACAACCCTAACACATCTCACCATAGAAATTACTTTCCAAAAACGTAGCAACTCACTTCTTCCTGCAATATTTGAGTGTGCTCATTTTCTGCAGTCTTATTGGTGCTGGATGTATTGCTGAATTAAGTTTTTAAGTTTAATAAACTAATGGGTAATAACAACATAGTTAATTATTTTATTTTTTTAATTATATTTTCATTGATTTCAGAGAGGGAGAGGGAGAGAAAAATAGAAACATCGATGATGATGCACGCCTCTCTCCCAGGATTGGTGCCCTGACTGGGAATCGAACCATGACCTCCTAGTTCATAGGTCAACACTCAACCACTGAGTCACATGGGTCGGGCTGCAGTTATTTAATTTGCAACTCTCTGACTACATCCTAGGGTGACTATCTTCTTAGGTTTATTAGCCATTTGAATTTCTTTCACATTATGGCCTGTTTGTACCTTTCCTGTTTCCTATGCCACTGTTTCTATTTCTTTATCAAGTCAAAGGGGCTTTGTGTATTGGAGATATAAGCAGAGATGGTATCTCTGAGGTGATTCAATGCAGAGATCAAAGGATAGGAAATTATTGGCCACTAAGGAGCAGGCAAAGAGCACCGCAGGCAAAAGGAACATAGCATTGTGTGAGTGCAGAAATGGAAGGAGTATGCCTGCAGTACAAACAGCAAAGGGGAGAGGCACAAGGTAAGTTCAGAAAGGGAGGCAGGGACCAGATCACACAGCAGTTTGAGGGACAAAAAAACCCCCCAAAACCTGTGGATTTTCCTTGCTGTGTTATATTTTATACTAAATTCTTGCCTAAAAATATTACTTAAAATATTCATGCTTAATGTTAGCTGATATGCCTAGCTTGACGAATTAGAAATGATTCTACATTTCACCATTTTGTAAAACATTTGTATTAGGACTGGGTTTTCTTTATCATGTTTAAGTGGTTTCCTTCCATTTGTACTTTCTAAAGTTTTTATTAGAAATGGCTAGTGAATTTGATCAAACAACTTTTATCATCTACAGACTTAATCATGCTATTTTGTTGTTGTTAATGTTATAAATTATGTTGACGAATTCCTGAAGATGAACCACTCTAGCATTCCTGAATAAACCTTATTTGTTCATGAGGTTTCACCCTTATGATCTAGGGCTTAATTCCATTTAACAGGAAGTCACCTACTAGCTTTTTCTGTAGTCTGGAATAATCTAGATAACAAAGGAATTATCTGTTGATCAGTTCCTCAGGGCTCCTAAAACACATCATTTAGTCACATACTATATACTCATGAGTCTCAAACCTATATGTTGGTTTTATTTTTGATAGCTAACAAAATAGCATGTTCATTTTTCAATTAATAAAGAATGAAAAACAAAAATAAGTCCACAATCAATATAAGATAAATGATTTGAATCATGTATTTTTTTCAAATATTAGAATTACCTACCTAATGAATTCAGGAATAAATTTTGGCTGAAATTTAGAAAGAATAAACAGTAAGTCAGTAAAATAGGCTAAGGCAATCATAAATCACTATTAAAGAAATACGCCACTTACATGGTGTGAGAGATCAGCATCCATAATAATTATATAGTTTCCTGTGGCATGTTTCATTCCATGCATATATGCAGTTCCTAAAAATGAAAATATTTATCTCTATTAAAGAAAATCAACGGAAATGCTTACGTTTACAACATCTGAACAGAGAAGCAATTGTTAAGCACTGAAAAGCATACATTAGTCCTCTAAAGATGATCCTGATCTAGTATAATTAAATATTATTTATTCTCAATGAAAAACATCTCTCAATTACATTCTTTGTCTTGAACTTCACATTAGTCCGAGGTACCATCTTCTGATGACTCCTCCTTACCAAGCTTCCCTGCTTCTAATCTTCTCATCTTCCCATTTCCACATAAAACTTCCTTTGTCAGTGTCTTCTACACTGTAGGAAGCCTGGTATAGTAGAGCCCTGCTCTGGTATTTGGGGCCCAAGGCACAGCTAGCAAATACTTAGCATCTTCACGCCTAAAAATTCCTCAGGAACTTGGCAGGTAAGTAACTGATTGGGAGCAGGATCTGGGGATTCCTGCATTCTCTGGCCCCAAACGACCACTGTCTTACTAGCAAAGCTGATCTTTTCTAACTTCTTGTTAAGAAGTGACTATCACAGCTTTTTGGATATACCACTGGCTGGTCAGTAATTCTGGTTGCTTTCATGGCAGTGTGCAGATTATTTCAATCCCAAACAACTTTCTGAATCAGATATTCAGAACATTTAATGAAGCCAGTTAACTAACAGTCTGCAGAATAACAGACATTCAATTTTTCAAACTGTGTTTCTCCAATTTTTCAGTAAAATTATACCAATTCTTTATATAAGCAATGATGACTAACAACAGAAATGAAGGCATTTAGATCTTCATCCCAGAATGACTGAGCTCATCTGAGATTTTAACTGTTTAAAAGCTAAGAAAGATTTCTTTTTTAAAAATAAGTACCTTTTTAAAACGTATGACTTAAAGAAACGTTCAAAGGTTTATAGCTAAGGCAGTGTGCTGGTCCAATATGTTTGCCCTCAGATCCCTTCTCTGGCCTTTCCCTATATTGCAAGGAACTTATTTCCCAGGTTGGCTTGTCAACTGGCTTCCCAACAGCTTTGAGAGGCAGAGGAGAGAAGGGAAGGTCAAGTGGCCTCCCTCTCTTACTCTGCCTCCCTGCACTGACTGCATATCCTCAATGACTCAACCGCTGCCGGGTATCACCAACTTCATCATTCTAGCCCCCTCTGGGCAGCCTGGGTTGCTGCTCCAGCTTGGGGGGTAGGAACCTCCAGCTATTACTAATCCCTGAGTAGCTTCACTATTCCATTTGGCTTCTCAGCAATTCCTTCACCTGTGTAACCAGGTTCTCTGTATTAAATTCCCTATATTGAAAGACTTGTGGTGGTTCTGTTTTCCCAAGTGGACCAAGACTGATACAGGCAACTCAAACCATTTAAATATCATTAAGATCATTAAAAATCATTATAGGGGGTTACTGTATTTTGGCCTTGTTCCAAACAAAATACATACTGAACAATCTGCCAAGTCAAAAAGCAGGTGATGAGTGAGAGGTTCTACTTACCTAGTCCCAACTTTTTCTCCCGTGGTCTTAGAAGCTGTAAGAATAAGAAAGAACACTTTGACACAAATGATAAAAAACCTAACTACTAAAAACTCTTTTTTATTCATATAAGTTGTACTCATTTTAACAAAAACATAGCTGTATTTTTTAAATCTTAGAGCAGAGTATGCTTAACATTTTTTTTTTTGCCAAAAAAAAAAAAAAAAAAAAAAAGCAGTTACCCAACAAATCAAATAGTATAACAACTTTTAAGGAAAACCAACATTTTTTCTCACCCCTTCCTCACAATAAAAGCCAAATTTTATACTTTTTGTTTTTCTGGTGCTTGGAAACGATGTGAACAATGTTTTATATCTATCTCTTAATTTATCATTTTAAACTATCTATTGATTACTTCCAAGGAAACTGCAGGTCTAACTCATTTATTCTATACCTTTTTGGAATATTTGGTAGCCAGATTTGTTTTATTCAATTCCCTTTGTGATTTTAAATGCTGCTATTATTCTTCCTTCAACAACTTATCTTGACTTTATGCTTGGATAACCTCATCTCATTCTCTACTGGCCCAATGACAAGGTTTTCTTACAGCCTGTCAATTACTTAGTCTTTCTATATTTTGTGCTACATATACAGACGCTGATTCAATTGCTTTTCATCTTATCTGAAAACTTGAAAAGGTAGGATGCCAAGTTTTGGATTCTGTTCTAAGTTTCTTAGATACAGGGCTCAGGTAGACACACACCTGAGTGCATCTTGTCCCCTGCTGCATTTGCCAGTGTCTCGGCCGGTTGCCTCAGCATGTGAATCTCTGAACAAAGTACTTTCAGTTCCAGTCACCCAGGACAGGTTAATTTTATTTTTTACTACATGCATGCTGCTCTAGGTCTTGGGGAGGAACAAAGATAGATAAAATACATGCCTGCCTGATGAGCTCTTAAACAGAGAACAAGACAATCATCTATAATAATTACAATTCACTGAGCAAAATCAAACAAGGTATGCCAGGTTTTATTTGATTTTTGTGACAGTTACTGACAAAATACTGAGCCCATCTGATCTCAGCCCTGAAAAAGCCAATCTTTTAAAGTTCATGTGAATAATCCCGTATTTCAGCTGGAAAAACTATTTGTTTCAGATAAAAAATAATTTTGTCATTTATAAGTTTCAGATTATTCAAAAGTTTATACAAACTATAAACCATGTTGCATATGACAGAATACTATAGAGCAGTTAACAGAATGAGATCATTTGGTGACATAATGATATAGTAAAAAAGTAACTATGATACAGAAAGGTTGCATTCATATTTAAAAACAAAAAATACCAGCACAATACCTAGTTCTAAGATGTGGACTCATACACATATATGCACAAAAAGGCAACACACACCAAACTATTGACTGAATTTGACCCTGGGGAAGAGACTGGGATGCAGATCAGGAAATGCAACTCAAAGGCAACTTCAGTTTTATAGGTAATATTTACATTTTACACCAAGAATGTACTTGATATTTCTTACATAAGGAAAAGTACAAATTGTTTCATTTAGTGTGCTTAACTTTTAGACCCTGAATTATACTCCTTTTTGATCTGCTAATTAGCTGTGTGATCTGGGCAGTAAAGGGCACAATAGAGCTCACCTTTCGGGGGTTATGAGAGCAAGCAGTGAATTCACAGGTTGCTAGGCACAGACTCTCAGAAGTACACTTACAACACAACTGCTTATGAACTACTTCATGTGAGACTATAATTTGCTTGACAAAAAACTTATTTTGTAAAAGTTTTATCATAGAAAATCTTGATGACACTTCAGACAAACTATCAATTTGTACTAGAATCAAAAGTATCTGAGTGAACCTGTTACCATACTCTTGAAATCAATGGGTTGAAGAGAAAAAATAAAAATACAGCTTCAGCTACGAAAGGTTAACTGTATTCTCCTCCTACTTTGCAATTCTTTACTCATTGAGGCTCATTTTTCCCATTATTTGCCATGTGTAGTTCTTGTTTCATGAATTATCCATTTTTGTACATTTGATTGGGGCACTGATCTTTTTGTTAGAGATAATTTGGTATTTGGGATTAACAAAATATTTTATTATATTAGTCAAATCTCTTGGTCCTATAGTTATGTTTCATGTTTTAAAAGTAATGAACACATCATATCTTATTATACATATGTAGATGTGAAAAACCATCTCCATCTTTTTGTTCTTTCTTGCTGTGGCCTTTGACCAACCTCACTGCCCTTAAGCAGCATATCAAAGCCTTCTAGTCAATGATGATCTGTGTTCCATAAAATGTAACCATAAATACTGTTAGTAATGGCCAGGAAGACAAGCAAGATGACTCTCAAACTGGTGGCAGTATCAACCACCAGTATGGCCCCTGGTGCTACTGCATTCTTTTCCCTTTGTCTTTTCAATCATTGGTACCTGAGTTATAGTAGCAGAGAACAATTTGCACAAAACTGCTGGGCTGATTGATCTGCCACAGATTTTTTTAAAAATATATTTTATTGATTTTTTACAGAGAGGAAGGGAGAGGGATTGAGAGTTAGAAACATCGATGAGAGAGAAACATCGACCACTGCCTTCTGCACACTCCCCACTGGGGATATGCCCGCAACCAAGGTACACGCCCTTGACCGGAATCGAACCTGGGACCCTTCAGTCCACAGGCCGACCCTCTATCCACTGAGCCAAACCAGCCAGGCCTGCCACAGATTTTTATCTGATTTCAGGTTAGGGGAGGAAACAAACCTCACATATCAAACATGACAGAAGCATTCAAACACAGAAAGGTTGAAGTCCTCCACAATGTCAGATCTCCCTGCCCTGTAACAGTTCAGGACACGTGTCTCCAACTTTTCTACCATCCCATCTCTGCCATTTATTAGTTAGCTGTGCAATCTTGGGAAGTGAATTAACCCTCGTCTGTTTCTTCAACTACAGAGTTAAAAAAAAGTCTTCCTCAGCTTTCTCCTGAAGCATTCATTTCAACTAGTCCAAAAGGCTAGCTTGGACAAAGCATCTGGGCTGAATCACTTTATCTGAGAAAAATAACCATTTTTATCCATCTTTCCCCTCAACTAAACATTCATACATCACTTAAAAGTAAGTGCCACCCCTGGCAAGGCCTGACACTGAAAAAAAAAAAAATGTTCTAGTTTAAATAATTTAAAGGTCATAAAATAATGAACAGGGAATTTCCCTGGTACAACATGGAAATTGTGATAATAGAGGCTAATTTTCTTATGAACTTTAATTTTATTTTGTTGATGGGAAAAAATGGAATGCTCTGAGGAATAATGTTGTTTTAAAATTTGTGAATGTCAATTTAGTAGGCAATCCCTAAAATCAATCAATCAGTTAGACCTCAAGGCTGAGCTTCTATGACATATGTATTCAAAATATTGCCAGGTTGATGTCCCCAGATTAAATAGCAACACATAACTCAGAGTGTTCTATATATAATGTGTGCATCAGTGGCCATGGCCCAGAACTTCTGAAAGAGAAGCAGGGGAACTCTTGTTCCTGTGAACCTACCATCATCACTGGAAGTCACTGCTAGAGGCTCAAGACCTGTCAACTTTCTGTACTCCTAGGCAACAGGAGATATTCAGCGAGGACTGGAAAGTGACAGATCTGTGAGTTGCTCTGTGAGACAGACAGAATTTCCAGTATAGGAAAGATTACCAGGTATATAAGAGTAACACATCTCCCTTAAACTCTTCCCACCAACAAAGATCTCCTCCAACTAAATAGAAATTATTTCATTATTTAGATTTGTCAAGAATATTTGGATCCAGTGACTATTTTTATGATGTCAATGGCCATTTCTTGAAATGTAAATAATCAATAAAGGCTTTCCAAGAGACTTATGTTTATGCCAATGGTTCTTTGTTGAGAAGAGGGGGCAATTTTGCCCATAAAGGGACATCTGACAATATCCCGAGACATTTTTGGTTACCACATTGGGAAGGGGGGTAGCTACTGGTATCTAGTGGCTAGAGACCAGGAATGATGTTAAACATCCCACAACATACAGGACAGCCTCTCACAGCAAAGACTTATTGGTCCCAGATGACAACAGTGCCAAGATGGAGAAACTCTTACAATACCCAATGCCTATAATGTATTTTCTAAATCCAAACCAGTGACCAAAAATAAAATTTATGAGGCCATTATAAAATGAACTCTCCATCTGCCTAAGTTACTCCCACAGAAGAGCAGGCTTCAAGGTACAGTAGAAAAATCTAAAGTTTAAGACTCGGAAAGTCAACCTACTCCCACAAGACTGTTCTACAGATAAAAATAAAAATAAAAATGCCAAGTACTCTAAACAGCCATTTCAGTTTCAGATGAAAATAGTCACCTTTCTCAGTTATAAACTTTTAGCTGCAGGCAGTATTTCCTTTTGAAAGTATGAGAACACCTAGAGAAAGAGGGCAAGAAAGATCAAGTCCCACATTACCAACTGCAACCTTGTTCTATAATATTCCTTGTCAATTCAATATCGTGCTTTAATTTTCTCCTTCAAGAAAACTTATTTACAGAATCAGTCATAAAAACAGAGTTCATCCAAAGACTCACTATTTTGCTGTAAAACTACTGATCAACGTATCAAAAAGATGTAAAACTTCACCCTAACCGGTTTGGCTCAGTGGATAGAGTGTCGGCCTGCAGACTGAAGGGTCCCAGGTTCGATTCCGGTCAAGGGCATGTACCTTGGTTGCGGGCACATTCCCAGTGGGAGATGTGCAGGAGGCAGCTGATCAGTGTTTCTCTCTCATCGATGATTCTAACTCTCTATCCCCCTCCCTTCCTCTCTGTAACAAAAAAATCAATAAAACATATCAAAATAAAAAAAAAGATGTAAAACTTCAAACACAATGAAAATGCATCTAAATGCCAAAAAGTGTTTATCTTTTCAGTTTCTAGACAGATTGAATTTAAACACTGTTCATCTCTCATCTTTCCCCTACAAAAACACAACTGAAAAGATAGAAAAATATTCACACAACTTACAATTTTGTTTGATCCATAGATCTTCTCCAACTGTTCAGCAACCTCCCTTGTTCCATCTGGGCTCCCATCATCTATGATTATAATTTCATAGTCGATTCCACTAAAATAAGAAAATTAAATTTGTATTGTTTGAATATAGTATTATAACAAAAGCAATAATTTTAAAATTACTAATTCTTAACCAGTAGTGGAAATTTATTGTCATAGTAATCACTAAGGAAAACTTCAATTACCAAATGAAATGTCAAATATTCAGTACTTCACCTCCAAACTCAACATGTTGCTGAAAACTGTTATTATAAAGTCCTACGATGTTAAAAAATTCTCTCACAGAAAACATAAAAAAAAAACCCAGCCAAAACCGGTTTGGCTCAGTGGATAGAGCGTCGGTCTGCGGACTGAAGGGTCCCAGGTTCGATTCCGGTCAAGGGCATGTACCTGGGTTGCGGGCACATCCCCAGTGGGAGATGTGCGGGAGGCAGCTGATCGATGTTTCTCTGTCATCGATGTTTCTGACTCTCTATCTCTCTCCCTTCCTCTCTGTGAAAAATCAATAAAATATATTCAAAAAAAAACCAAAAAACAGTGAGCTCAGCAAGTGTGGGTCAACGGTTGAGTGTTGACCCATGCACCAAGATGTCATGGGTTTGATTTCTGGTAGGGGCACATGCCCAGGTTTCAGGCTCAATCCCCAGTGGGGGACGTGTGGGAGGCAGCCTACTGATATTTCTTTCATTGATGTTTCTAATCTCTCTAAAAAAACCACATATTTCTTTTAAAAAACCAGTGACATATATATATATATATTATATGTGATAGTATATCATATGAAGTTTTATTTACTTTGGCAATAGAATTGTGGAACCTTAATATCAAATAGTTTATTAACTATTTCAAAAGTATATTTAATAGATAGCTCAAATTGATTGCATAGCTCTGGGTGATCATTTAAAATTTAATCCCAAACGATTTTAATAACATAATCAGGAATAAATCCAACTTAATTTCACCCTTTAAAAAACCTACTTCAGAATGGCAACATAATATTTTACACCTCTATTTCAATAGTTGTACACATTATCCTACACTAGCAAATAAAAGGAAATAGCACAGAATAACAAAATATTTCAATATCCGCCCTGGCCGACGTGCTCAGGGGTTAGAGCGTTGGCCCACATACAGAAGGGTCTCATGTTTGATCCCTACCCCAGTTGGGGTGTGTGCAGGAGGCAACCAGTCAATGTGTCTCTCCCACACTGATGTCCCTCTCTCTCCCACCTCCCTCCTTCCCTTCCACTCTCTCTGAAAAGCAATGAAAAGCAATATCCTCAGGTGAGGATTAACAAAAAAAAATTTTCAATATCCTTCAAAATTAACATCTTTCTGCTGCTCCTGGTTGTCTTTATGGGATAGTTTCTATTCTAAAAACAAGCCAGCATAATACTTGGATGTACATGAGAGCACTATCATGCCTGACACTACCCCCTGTAAAAAACATTCTTTTTGTTAACTTTATTGGAAACTTAAGGGGAAAGAAAAGGAGGCAACGCCAAACTTTCACACACAACATTCTGTTTCTTCTTGGTAACATGCAAAGAAGTCAACCAAAAAACACATTCCACTCTTAAAAGTTTAAGAAATTCAGCCCCAGCAAACTTGCCAGAAAGAAAACTCAGCCTTATCAATTCTCCAGGAGTCAAAAGTATGACTTCAGCTTCCCAATGTGCTTAAACTCGGGCATGTGCTTACAAGCTCAAACAAGTACAATGTTGATTCTAGCTGATGGGCTGAAAGATACACACTTCAAAGCAAAGGCACTTCTCTAGCCCACTTCAAAGCACCATAGCACCTGAGGGTGAGGTAGCTGAAAGGAATCAAGCTGAGCAGATATTAGTTAAAGTGACTGAATCTGACAAGTTGTTTCCTTCATTAAACTTCATTCTTAAGAAATGTTTTCATTGATTTGGCTGCCCTTTGCACACTCCTACCAGGGATGTTTCTCCCACATTGATGTCTCAATGAAACCCGGGCATGTGCCCAGACCAGGAATCGAACCGAGGACCTTCTGGTGCATGGGATGATGCTCAACCAACTGAACCACACTGGCCAGGGCTAAATTTCATTTTGATTAAATAAATCCATTCAGAGCCCTGGCTGGTTTGGCTCAGTGGATAGAGCGTCGGCCTGCGAACTCAAGGGTCCCAGGGTTGATTCCGGTCAAGGGCATGTACCTTGGTTGTGGGCACATACCCAGTAGGGGGTGTGCAGGAGGCAGCTGATCGATGTTTCTCTCTCATCAATGTTTCTAACTCTCTATTCATCTCCCTTCCTCTCTGTAGAAAATCAACAAAACATATTTTTTTAAAAAATCCATTCAGAGACTATTAAAATATAAACTGCACTACATAAAGTATTTAAAAATAAAGCAAAAATATTGTACAATCAGAAGTCAAACAGGAACAAGATAATTCTCTAAATTGAAAAGAGCTTGTAGAAATCAAAATAAAAATATAATTTAAAAAGAGGAAAAAGAGATGAATTAAAAATCTGAAGAACTATGTATGTGAAGATAGTTATCTCATTCAAAGAGAAATAATTAAAATGGCAATGTTTATGATTGTTTAACCGCTATGGGGTACACCTGAAACTAATACAAAATATTAAATGTAAACTGTAATTTAAAATAAAATTTAAAAAATAAACGATCGTGCAGCTGGAAAAAAAAAACACACACACCCAGCAATGCTTTTCACCAAAGAGCACTTCCAACGAAGTAACAATACTCAGGTTGACTGGCTGCGGGAGAACAGGCACTCTCTGAAGAATGCTGCAGAGTCCTGAGCCAGTACAATCTCTTTTGACAGTAATCTGTCAATAACTATCAATTTTAAGCACATCTCTATTGATCCAGCAGTATCACCGCAAAGACTTTATCCTGATGTACCAGCAAAAGTATGAGTGTTTGTTGCAACGTTAATCTTAACAAAGGAGCACTCACTATGTGTCACTTTTCAAAATGCTGGAAAATGTGGCGTGAACACGTCCCTGTTCTCATTCGTAAATGTAAAAAAATATATGTATTTTTAAAAAATAAACTGTGTTTGCCCTAACCGGTTTGGCTCAGTGGATAGAGCATCGGCCTGCGGACTCAAGGGTCTCAGGTTCGATTCTGGTCAAGGGCATGTACCTTGGTTGCGGGCACATCCCCAGTGGGGAGTGTGCAGGAGGCAGCTGATCGATGTTTCTCTCTCATCGATGTTTCTAACTCTCTATCCCTTTCCCTTCCTCTCTGTAAAAAAAATCAATAATATATATATATATATATATATATATATATATATGATAATAATAATCTATGTTCGTTGACATGACCCGGTTAAATAAAATATAACACAGCCACATGGAATATTATTTAATTTTCAAAATAATTTGCTAACTGTGTGTGTGCTGATATGGAAAAAGGTCTTCAAAGATTTCTGCAACGTGGTCCCATCAGTGTAACACAAATGGACGTTACTGTCCTGACACCAGGATTTTCCGAAGTTTAAGAAAATCTGTATAAACACTTTCGAGCCCCAGCTTCTACGGGCCACAGCCAGCAGCCGCCGGTGGCCGGCGCAGCCGCCCTTGTGCTCTGTCCAGAAAGGCTGTGCAGCCCCGCGCAGCTCCCTGCCCGCGACACAAACCTCACGCTTACATAAGCCCCGGGCACCGGGCGGGCGAGGCTGCTCGCCGAGACGCCCGGCTCCCGCCGCACAGCCTGGCCACCCGGGCTCCCGGTCCCGGAGCGAGGAGCGGGGCCAGGCTGGCAGCCTCGCGCCCGCCGAGAGGGGCCAGCGCTTGAGAGAAAAGGGGATTGGGGGCGGCGGGGGGCGGGACGGGACCCGGGAGTGTAAACAGGAGAGATAAGGGAGTGTCTCACAAAACCCAAGGGCAGGAAGGAGAACCCGGGACAGGTTCAGATCCCCAGAGGTCTCCGCCTCGGCATCCCTCGCAGAGTGGCCTCCTCCCCGACACTTCCCTCCCCAGCCGCGGAGAGCAGGGCCGCCTCGCGCAGCCAACTGCCGGCCACCAGCCAGGGGAGCCAGCTCATCTCCTGCGGGCGAGGGCCGCGCACGCTACCTCTCGGAGAAGCTTTTCACCAGCAGCCACACGATGAGCGGCAGGTTCTCGCGCTCGTTGTAGGTGGGCAACAGCACCGAGTACTTGTCCCGTCCCGGGGGGCGCCCCGCCGGCTCCCGACGAGACCTCGGAGGGGTACGATTCGCTGTCTTGGAGGCCATGGCGGAACTCCGCGAGACGCCGGAAGCGGAATGACGTAAGCGCGGCGCGGACACGTCAGAGTCGGGCCGCGCCAAATGCGGGCAGAGGCGGGGGATCCTGTGTGGATGAGTGCTAGTTCTCCTAAAGAGTCAGAGCTGATGAATCTTTAAAACGGAATCTGCAGGTTGTTTCAGGAAATACGTACCTATTTATCATCTCTTCTAAAGTTCCGTAAAGTTTTTTAGTTTATTCCGGTCTCTAGGAGACGACAAGCCGGAAACGGAAATGCCCTCAAGATAACTTCCGGAAGCAGCTGCCATGGCTGCCAGGGAGGAGGTTCTTGCCTTGCAGGCTGAAGTTGCCCGGCGTGAGGAGGAGCTGAGCTCCCTGAAGCAGAGACTGGCGGCGGCTCTTTTGGCGGAGGACGAGCCAGCGCCGCGGGTTCCGGTGTCGCCCCTGCCGCCGAAGGCCGCCCTGTCCCGAGATGAGATCCTGCGCTACAGCCGGCAGCTCGTGCTGCCTGAGCTCGGGGTGCACGGCCAGCTGCGGCTGGCGACCGCGTCCGTGCTCGTCGTGGGCTGCGGTGGGCTCGGCTGCCCACTGGCGCAGTACCTTGCCGCGGCCGGCGTGGGCCGCCTTGGTCTTGTGGACTACGACGTCGTCGAAATGAGCAACCTGGCCCGCCAGGTGCTGCATGGCGAGGCCCTGGCCGGCCAGGCCAAGGTCTTCTCGGCTGCCGCCTCGCTGCGCCGGCTCAACTCAGCCGTGGAGTGCGTGCCTTACGCTCAGGCTCTCACTCCAGCCACGGCCCTAGACCTCGTGCGCCGTTACGACGTGGTGGCTGACTGCTCCGACAACGTGCCCACTCGCTACCTGGTGAGCGACGCGTGTGTGCTGGCCGGCCGGCCTCTCGTATCCGCCAGCGCCCTGCGCTTGGAGGGCCAAATCACCGTCTACCACTACGACGGCGGGCCTTGCTACCGCTGCCTGTTCCCCCAGCCACCTCCCGCGGAGACGGTGACCAGCTGCGCGGATGGCGGGGTGCTCGGTGTTGTAACGGGGATCCTGGGCTGCCTGCAGGCGCTGGAAGTGTTGAAGATCGCCGCAGGGATGGGCCCCTCTTACAGTGGCAGCCTGTTGCTCTTCGACGCTCTCGGAGGACATTTCCGCTGCATTCGGCTGCGGAGCCGCAGGCCGGATTGTGCAGCTTGCGGAGAGCGGCCCACGGTGACCGACCTGCAGGACTATGAAGCCTTCTGTGGCTCCTCGGCCACGGATAAATGCCGCTCCCTTCGGTTGCTGAGCCCGGAGGAGCGCGTTTCGGTCAGCGACTATAAGCGCCTTCTGGATGCTGGGTCACCCCACCTGTTGCTGGACGTCAGGCCTCAAGTGGAGGTGGACATCTGTCGTTTGCCTCATGCTCTGCACATCCCTTTGAAGCATTTGGAACGGAGGGATGGGAAGAGCCTGAAACTCTTGGGAGAAGCAATCCAGGAAGGGAAGCGCCGCGCGCAGGAAGGAGCGGCTCTCCCCATCTATGTGATTTGCAAACTGGGCAACGACTCCCAGAAAGCCGTGAGGATCCTGCAGTCCTTGACAGCAGTCCCAGAGTTACGCTCGCTAGCAGTTCAGGATGTGGTGGGGGGGCTCATGGCCTGGGCTGCCAAGATCGACGAAACATTTCCGCAGTACTGAGGTGGCTGAAATTATATATATATATATATATATATATATATATATATATATATATATATATATATGGTGTGTGTATATATATATATATATATATATATATATATATACACATACACACACACACACATAGTCTGACCTGAGGAAAATGTGCGTTGCCATGTTAACCTTAAAGATACGTTTATTTCCATTTTTCTCAGTAATGTACAAAGACTGGATTCTGCATCTGTGAATACAAAGATTTCTTTTTATAAGGGGATTTTTAATGGTAATTTATTGAATGATACAGTTGTTGAGGGTCTATAAAACTTTCTGAGAACTGTCTTGTGTTTTCAATACTTGGAGGGGACAGGTGAGGTGTATTGTAAGTGACAGGATTTTGTGTTTTAATTTGCAGATCATTTGGCTGTCTTTCTTTTTTCCCACCTCCCCCAAAAGATTCTCTAAATGATCTATTTTAGGCCTGGAATTAAGTTGTTGTAAACTTAGTCCTACGGAATTGATTGCAGATGATATACATAAGATCAGTTTATTGTTTATGAAAGGCATTCTTTGGGTCTTATTTCTACTTCAAATGATAGAATATATTCTACAGAACTAAGTGTTAAGGTGAAAATTGTCTTAATTATCTGGAAAGTGATCATTAAATATTTTGAATTCATATAAAAGTGAAGTATTTACAGGTTAGCAAGAAAAAGGAAACCGCCTTCGTAGTATGTCAGTTTCTCTTATAAGTTGCTGATTTTTTTCGTAAAGTTAGCTTCAGGGCCCACCCTATGTTGTACATATAACATTTTATAAACTGTATACTATCGTTTGGCTTGCTTTGGATTCTTCAGGTCCAAGTTCCAAACCTCTACCCTTTCCCATCCAGTCTGTTATTTTCTTGTTGGCTTCACTGTATGGTCAGGACCCCAAATACAATACTGAGTTAAGGTGGAATAGTGAACATTCTTATCTCAGGCTCAGGTGAAAGACTGATGATTTGATCAGTATTGCTTATTATTGCTTTACTATAAATACCCTTTATCAAATTAATGACATTTTTTCTGTTTATAGTTTGCTAAGAGTTTTGACTGAATTTATCAAATGCATTTATTAAGATTATGTTTCTTAACTTTTTTCTCCTGTTGATATAGTGAATATTGATATTTTTATTGTAGAAAAAATTATAAAAATAACCCTCGCAGCAGTTTCCAATAATATTGTCAACCACCTGCACATGCTTCCAGCAGATCCCAGAATCCTCCCACTCCTGCATGACTAAAACTTTGCACTCACCAAAGAATTCCCCCCTTTCCCCTTTAACTTGCCTTTTCTATCTTGATTTAGTTTGTTTTATTCCAGCATTTTATAGTAGTGCAAAATGTAGGTGGTTCTGTTTTTTAAAGAACAATTCCATGAAATGGCAGGTACTCTGCCCAATTTCCAATATCTACAACGAAACTAAAAGTGAACATTTGGCATGTGAGTATATATTAGTGGCAAATTGAAGAGGAAATGCCTTGTCAAAGGGGGCCCCTACTCTCCAACTGACTCTGGCATATAAGCCTACCTATAATCAGAGTTCATAGTCATGAATGTGAAATCTATCTCTGGCTACAAATGTTTTAAAAAATGAAAAAGCAGCCGAAACCGGTTTGGCTCAGTGGATAGAGCGTCAGCCTGCGGACTGAAGGGTCCCGGGTTCGATTCCGGTCAAGGGCATGTACCTGGGTTGTGGGCACATCCCCAGTGAGAGAAGTGCAGGAGGCAGCTAATCGATGTTTCTAACTCTCTATCTCTCTCCCTTCCTCTCTGTAAGAAATCAATAAAATGTATTTAAAAAAAAAAATGAAAAAGCATTGCAGGCAGACAAAACCCTCTGTGCCAGATTTACTTATCAGTTTGCAACCTCTGATAGGGACTCTTGTTTTATTATAAAAAAGAATGGCATTTAACAGTCAAATTCAAAATGAGGATAGTCATCACTTTTTAACTGAAACATTGAAGCTCATTTTTTGAATAAGGGTTAAAGTATAATAGGCCATTTTATGTTATAAAGATGGAGCAGGTTTCTTATAACTGCTTCTCCCAAGGAGTTGTGGAAATAAATGAGAGATGAGGAGAAGAAAACAAAGATCTCTGGGCCTGTGTCTTTTTAAAATTTTTTATATATATTTTATTGATTTTTTACAGAGAGGAAGGGAGAGAGTTAGAAACACTGATGAGAGAGAAACATCGATCAGCCGCTTCCTGCACATCTCCTACTGGGGATGTGCCTGCAACCCAGGTACATGCCCTTGACCGGAATTGAACCTGGGACCTTTCAGTCCGCAGGCCGACGCTCTATCCACTGAGCCAAACCGGTTTCGGCTCTGGGCCTGTGTCTTAACCTCTTATTCCTAGGACCAAAGCTGATTCTGATACATATCAGGAAAAAATCAAGTGAGCAGAGATAGAAACTGATGTCTTAAAGTTAGGCAGTTTTGGTAGTTCCTGCAAACCTGATTGTCATTGGAGACAGACCCACGGCTGTACTTCCAGGAGCCATGCCCAAAACCATGCACAGAACTGGCCTGAGAACGCTGTCTTATGCTCTGCTGTCCCATGTAGCACTAGAGGAAACTTCCAGCAGAGCATCACCGATCTCACTTGACCTGACCCCACTTCTCTCCCACAAAGCCCAACACCATCCAGCCCAGGGGGCAGGAAGCAGAGTGGCTTTATACTGTACTAGAAGCCCGGTGCACAAAATTCATGCACTGGGAGTGGGGAGATCCCTCAGCCCGGCCTGCACCATCTCGCAGTCGAGGACCCCTTGGGGGATGTCCACCTGCTACGTTAAGCCCGCTCCCCGTGGGGATAGGACTTCAGCTGGCAGTTGAACATCCCTCTCGCAGTCCAGGAGCCCTCGCTCCTTACCGCCCACCTGCTCACTGCTTGCCAGCCGTGAGCCTGGCTTCTGACTGAGTGGCACTCCCCCTGTGAGAGTGCACTGACCACTAGGGCGCAGCTCCTGCATTGAACGCCTGCCCCCTGGTTGTCAGTGTGTATCATAGCGACCGGTCGTTGTGGTCGTTCTGCTGTAATGGTCGCTTAGGCTTTTATTATATAGATTGCTCTTTTCTGAGTCTTATGAGGATGTGTCTGGTAGGTAGAGCCCAATGACATGCCTACATACTAGCAGCAAGAGTTCTGGGAATTTGAGTTCTTTTGTCTACAACAGGGAGACAGAACTCATAATCTGGGATTTTCTCAAATTAGTGAAAGATTTTTCAAAAGATGGGCTGTTAGGAACATAAAAGTATCCACTTATGGGACCCAGCTCTTTTTATTCTTTGAAATCCTGTTTTCTCTGGGGATTGTGGCTTGGTTTTTACATTTGGATGGGATTTGAACTTGATAATTTTTTTCCTTTTCATTTAAGTGCCTTAAGTGTACCAGTCATCATTCTAGTTCTAGGATAAAGATGAACAAGAGATTTCCTGTTGTCATGGAGTTTACATTTAAATGGGGGAGACAAATCAAGTAAATTATTGATAAGTGCCATAAAATAAATCAAAATGTGATGTATCGGGGAAGGAGGAGCTATTTTGGATAGGTTAATTAGGGCTGATGTTAAACCCAAAACCTGAATGGTGAGGAGTCAGATCTGGGAGAACATTTCTTACTGGGAGTGAAAAGACCCTCAGGCAAATAAACTTAGAATGATCAAGAAACTGAAGAGGCAAATTGGATTGTGAACAATTGGGGAGAGTAAAGATGAGGTTTGAGATACAGAATATATCATGTAGGTTGTCGACCATAATGGGAATTTGGTGTTTATTCCAAGTAAAATAACAGCCAGCATTTATTGAGCACTTACTATGTGATTTGGAATTTGAATCCAGATGGTCTGGTTGAAGAGTGCCGCACCAGCACGGCCAAGAGTGAACCTGAGGAGGGGCGGTGAAGGATTGAAGAAAAGACCGACAAGAGAATTTATCTGTGGCTCCATGGATCTCCCGTGCCTGGATGAGGACACAGAAGACCCAGCCTGCAAGCTGATGCTTCATTTTATAGTCTCATTAAAACAAGGGTAGATTAACATGTATACACAAATGTTCTTATTTTGGCAACACTTGGTGCACGTCCCACAGCCTATTAGCTACTTAGGAAGGAATTAGGGAGGGCTACAAGGTCAGGCTTAATGATGCTAGGAGAGCTCTGCCCTCCGGGCTGGGACTTGTTTGTGGCCAGGCCACAGGTCAGCCCCAGGCTTGACCCTAGAGCCGCTCCCTACAAAGAGTCAGCAGGTGCCCTAAGCATTATGCTGACTATACGGACTCTCACTGAAAACTTGTTTTATATGTTTTCATTAGAAAACTACATCCTGATCATCACAGAGTGGAAGAGCTTGTATTTCAGATGGATAGAAATGTACGCTGATGCACTTGGTTTGCAGACTTCTCTCTAACACCCATGTGTCACATAGGTAATGTCCCGTTACCAATGAGTCACTTTGGTCAAGGAAAGCGAGACAGTCTCAACATAAAGCGTCACTGCTGGTAACTAGAAGGGTTGCCAAGGAGTGGGATGGTCAAAAAGGGCACTATGTCTGATAGTCCCTGTCCAAGGGGCTATGCCAGTGCATACTACCATGCCTAAGAAAGGCCATTTCCCAACAGCTTAGCATAGTCTTCGAACTTTTAGATCTTTGCCATTCTGATGGTTTTTTAAAAGTCTCATTGTGTTAATTTACCTTTTCATTAGTTTGAGCAGTTTTTCATAGCTTAAAAGTCTTTTCAAGTAAAAAATATTTATTTTTAGCTCATTTTTTCTATGAGCTCTCATTCTTACTGATTTACTTAAGAAAGACCACTTGCAGGGGGTTGGGAGGAAGAGTGGAATCTGCATTCCGTAGCAAGGGAGTTTTGAATTCATTCATTCTTCAGACACTTACTGAAAGTCCACTACGGATGTACCAGGCATTGGCCAAGTTCTGAGGAGACAAGATAATTGGGATTGTGGGGCTTGCCTGTCAGGCGTTCATAGCTCATTTTACCACGTTTTATGTGTAATTTCCAGAGCCTTTCCCACCTACATGGTTTCATTTAATCCTTCAACAACTCTGAGATCAAGGAAACTATCTTTGTTCACAGGCTCCTCTTATATGTTCTTACCAACAATAGACTTCCCTGAAATAGCCTAGTTGGGAGGGAGTCTTGTTCTCAAAGTGGAATCCTTCTGTCACTAATGAGGTCGGGCCCTCTTGTCCTTGTGGAACATTTTAGAAAGGATTCTATTGTAGACGGGGTGAATTTTCAACTGTTCCCAAGTATTTCATGTGTCCTGATGGGCATCAGAAAACCTTTTTCTTTGGAGCCACGGTGAGACATTGTGAGCACAATGAATTGCCACTATAATGAGGCTTGTATCCTGTTGGTCTATTGTTGATGGTCTCAAGATGGGGTCAGACTCACTTGTGTATGGCCTTTGGTCTTTTTTTAGAATAGATGGTGGAGGCAGGGCACTTGGGACACCTATATCATTAGCTAAGTGCAGATATTTCTGACATACATTTTTTATTCCCAATGAATGATTTGTATATACTGTTTAAAATTCTCTGTATACATATTTATGATATAACTAAAGGCTCGGTGCACGAATTCATGTATGGGTGGGGTACAGCCCAGGGGAGGGGCCCTGGGTTGTTAGCAGGTGGCCCCACCCTCTGGTCAAACTCTGGTCGAACTCCCAGTCCAGGGGACAATTTGCATATTATTACATAGGATTTTACACATGAATTTCCCAATTTGAAAACAAGTATATCATGGGTGCTGGTTTTCCTTAGTTGAATTTCTGAAAGCCAGGTGGCTTTAGCACTTACCGCTTTTCCAAGTCCTAGGCTATTTTGAAGTTTGGGTATTAGAAGCTCTCACATGTAATAAAATGGTATAAAAAGGAAAGTTGAACACAGGACTCAGGATACAATGACCTTGATGAGAGAGAATCATTGATTGGCTGCTTCCTGCACACCCCCCCCCCCCCCCCCGGAGATTGAGCCCGAAACCCAAGCATGTGCCCTTGAACCGAATCGAACCTGGGACCCTTCAGTCTGTAGGCCGATGCTCTATCCATTGAGCCAAATCGGCTAGGGATGAGAGGAAGGAGAGGATGGGAATGGGAACCATGTGGTTAGATGCACGTTATTGTCACACCCACCTGATGGTGCTGAGCTTGTTTGGTGGTGAATTTGTGGCTAATATTCATTTGGTTAGGCATCATTCCGATACACCAAGGGTGCAGGTTCAATCCCCCATCAGGGCACATGTAAGAATCAACCAGTGAGTACATAAATAAGTTGAGCAACAAATCGATGTTTCCCTCACTTCCTCTCTCTCTCTCAAATCAATTTTAAAATTTTATTTAAAAAAATAAGTAGAGCAGATCAAGCTCAGCCAATAATGA
Organism: Myotis nattereri; assembly: GCF_964212035.1. Lineage (NCBI taxonomy): Eukaryota > Metazoa > Chordata > Mammalia > Chiroptera > Vespertilionidae > Myotis > Myotis nattereri. The sequence continues at coordinate 11,944,771 of NC_138083.1, read as the reverse complement.
GAATACGTCACAAATCATTATGGTTAATCCAATTATGTGTACCTGAAATTCAAATAAAAAGAGAAAAGAGCCTAGCTGGTTTGGTTCAGTGAATAGAGCATCAGCCTGCGGACTGAAGGGTCCTGGGTTCTATTCTGGTCAAGGGCACATGCCTGGGTTATGGGCTTGACCCCCAGTGGGGGGTGTGTGGGAGGCAGCCGATCGATGATTTTCTCTCGTCATTGATGTTTCTATCTCTCTTTCCCTCTCCCTTCCTCTCTGAAATCAATAAAAATATATATTAAAGGAAAAAAAGAGAAAAGAGTGAAAAGAAAAATGTCTGTTGATTTGATCACCTTAAAATTTAACCTATCAAATCACAAATTAGTTTGCTAATAACACACAAGAACTGCCCTAGCCAATTTGGCTCAGTGGATAGAGCATCGGCCTACAGACTGAAGGGTCCCAGGTTCGATTCGGTTCAAGGGCACATGCTTGGGTTTCGGGCTCAATCTCCAGTCGGGGTGTGCAGGAGGCAGCCAATCAATGATTCTCTCTCATCATTGATGTTTCTATCTCTCTCTCCCTTTCTCTCTGAAGTCAATAAAAGAAATATATTTAAAATAATAATACTAGACAAGAACTGCTTGATGCCTGGTACCCTGTTGTCTTTCACTTTCTCACATTTTTCCGTCATTGTTTTCTGTGAAAGAAAAGGCAAACAGTCCACCCACATTTGCCTTTATTTTTGCTCTGTCATCCAAAGAGTTATGTAGAAAGTCCCTTTGGAGCATTTAATTGAGAGTTTTATGGAAGGGCTCTTAGGACCATTTCATGAATCAGCAGTGGCTATCTATTTTTTTTTAAATATATTTTATTGATTTTTTAGAGAAGAAGGGAGAGGGATAGAGAGTTAGAAACATCGATGAGAGAGAAACATCAATCAGTTGCCTACTGGGGATGTGCCCGCAACCAAGGTACATGCCCTTGACCGGAATTGAACCTGGGACCCTTGAGTCCACAGGCTGACGCTCTATCCACTGAGCCAGACCGGTCAGGGCAGTGGCTATCGATTTTATCCTTATCTGCCCATGTGTCTAGGCCTGTAACACTGACCCAACACTAAGGCATAAGTTTCCAGTTCCTTCGCGTCCACTTAATTAGAACTGGAGCCTGTGTGCTCATAGAGGATGTCAGGAGGGAGGCCACTTAGGTCATGTCAGAAGAACACAGTGGACTCATTCAAGAAATCTTCAGTGGGCATTAGGAATGGGCAGGAAGTGGTGCCTGGAACACAGCTGTGAACGAGACTGACTTGGGTCTGTCCACATACTCACATTCTAGTGGAGGAGAGAGGTGACAAACCATCACATATACAATTGCAGAATGTGATTCGTTGAAAAGGAATAATGGCTGGGTTGGTGGCCAGAGAAGACCTCTGATAAGAGGCCTGAAAGGGGAGATGGCAGGGTCATGAGACGAGTTGGGGAAAGAGCATTCCAGGTAGTGGGAACAGCAAGTGCAAAGGCCCTGGGGCTGGAAAGAACATCCTCAATTGGAAGAGCCAAGAAGAGCCAACTAAGGTTGAAGAAGAGGAGGAGGAGAAGGCCAGGGTCAGATCCTCTTCCCGAGGTCCCCAGCAGGATTGAGCTCCTGCTGCCCACAGTGACAACCCACTGATATGCTCCCTGTCTCACTCCTCCATTCCCCCTCCACAGCTTCCTGGGCTCTCCTCCCAAATCAACAACTTGTACTCAGGTTCGTGTCCTGGGTCCCCATTCTCTCACTCAACTCTGCTAGGACCTGACACCCAGGAGGTCCCCAGAAAGCATTTAAACAAATGCCCCTGGCAGCTGAAACATATAGAGCAGAGGTTCTCAACCTGTAGGTCACGACCCCTTTGTGGGTCGAACGACCCTTTCACGGGGTCGCCTAAGACCATTGGAAAACACATATATAATTACATATTGTTTTTGTGATTAATCACTATGCTTTAATTGTGTTCAATTTGTAACAATGAAATTGGGGGTCACCAAAACATGAGGAACTGTATGAAAGGGTCGCGGCATTAGAAAGGTTGAGAACCACTGATATAGAGGAAGACTGGCATGGGAGCTTGGGATTTCATTTCTTCTTGTTTTTATTTTCACTTGTTGTTTTTTTAAGGAGAAATCGAGAATATTGTTTTAGTACCTAGAGGTTTTTCCTGAATGGACTACACTACATTTTGTGCTCTCCATGAATACACCAGTTTCTTCTGCTTGCCAGATACTGGGACTTTTTCTCCTCTGGAGTTTTATTCCTGGGTCCTTAGAAGAAACACAAGAAGAGTCTTTTGCTGGGGCTCCTCCCCCAAGTCTGGGCCTGGACACAAGGTTGTGTAGGAAGGCGGAGGTCCTCCCGACACTCAGGTCCTCGGGAGTGAAATAGGGGCCTGCCGCAGGCCAGCACATGTGCTCGGCTGGATGCAGGGGACTGGCCAATGCTCTTTTTATTGCTGAGTGGTGTCCATGGTGAGAGAATGTACTGAATTGTATTTCAGTTACTCATCTGGGTCATTTCCAGTTTGGGGCTATTATGAAAAAAGCTGCTAAAAACATAAATAGACTTATTCACTACATTGCTTTCATTTTTCAAAACAGAGTCCCAGTCAGGCCTTTTTCCTCTCCACTGTTCGCTCTGAAATGTGGGTCCCCATTCCCGGTAGATTGACCATGAACTGCCCTTTCCTAGCGCGCGTTTCAGCCCGCTGTCCTCAGCTCCTCTGGCTGTCAGAGCTGCAACCTGGTCAGCTCAGATCTCTGGGTGGGAGCCCGAGCTAAATTGGCCAGAATTAATGCAAAGTGAAGGCTGCTCTGCAGGGGCAGAGCTCAGAAATTCAGCGTTAAGACTCTCCCCGGGCCTTATCTCCTGACATCTGAGGATTACAGCTCCGTCCAGCTGACGTGGCATATGGAGGGCCACGTGAAAGACACACAGACCACACAGGGTACACTTGCCCCTCGACACGCATGAGGAGTTGGGAAGAATGTTCCAGCAGCCTCTGGAAGGAAGGCGATTGAGTGGCGTGGCTTATGCGGGTTGGCGAGATTCTACTTCCCTTCTGTTCCCCGCAGGGGGGCCGTGGGGCTCACTCAGCCTCTCCCTTGCTCCTTGTCTTCAAGTCTTTTCCCAGCACTTTTCCTGTCAGCGCTCGCTTTGCTTCCAAAGCCCCTGGAGTAGCGGGAAAGAAACATGAAAAACGAGGTACACACCCAGAATCAGCTACGTCATTGGCACAGCCCCTTGTTCGTACCAGTAAGAATTTCATGGTGGAGACAGCTGAGCGTGGAACCGTGTGGGGCCCCGAGTGACTGCCCTGGCCCTGAACACGGTGCAGTGTGTGGGATATTCTGATGTCTGGGGGCATTTTGGTTGTCACAGCTGGGGATGGGCAGGCCGATCGGTTACCGGCAGCTGGTGGGCAGAGACCAGAGATGCTGCTTAATGTCCCACAATGCACAGGGCAGACTCACAACAAAGATTCATCAGACCCCAAAGTTCAGTTGTGTCCAATTGAGAAATCCTGCTTCAGTCAATGACAATTTTGATATGGGCCAGAAAGAAAGAAAAAAAAATAATTAGGGGCTTTTATGAAAACACACAGCCAGGGATCCTGCCTGGGGCTGGGGAGGGCTCCTCGGAGGAAAGGCCCTTGGAGACAGGAAGAATCAGTCCGAATTAGCCGAGCCCCGGAGGACCAGAGGTGACAGACGTTGGGTCTTAGGGGGTCAATTCTTAACCTCCTTTTGTTCTCTGTGGAGCTTCAAACCCCAGTGAGAAAGAAACATGGGATTTAGGTCGATGAAGGTGAAAAGCCCACCTTTATAACTAAAAAAGCTACTAGGAACCGGGCTTAGGTACTGGCCAACCTTCCTGCTATGCTGTCCCTGCCTCACCCCCGATCTCAGAAAGAGGAGGCGGGAAGGGGCCACAGTTTATGCCCCGGTTTCCTCTCCGCAGCTCACCCTCTGGGTGAGTCAGAGGATGAGAGGGCCAGGGAGGGTCGGAGAAGCAGGAGGCTCCTCCGGCCCAGTGGGCTTCTCTGTAGCGGCAGAGGAAATCCCCTGGGGAACTCCAAAGAGCCCTGCGCCAGGCAGCAGTCCAACCCAAGCCAGAGTTTAAGGGGTCAGGCATTGGCATTTTTTAAAAGCTCCTCCTTTCCAGGGTTTTCAGGTAAAGTACAGGACACCCAGTGTTAACGTAAAAAAAACCCATTCAAACCTGTAAAGAATTTTTGTGAATTTATTTGAGCCAAACTGTTGACAATTGCTGGGAAGCAGAACCTCCAACAATGGAGATAATGCTCCGGAGAATGGCGGGTTACAGCTGTATTTATACCTTGCAATCAAGGGAGGGGTCGTAGGTGGGTTACATGAAATCCATTGGTGATAGACTAGAGAGGCAAGAGAAAGCAAAGTGGGGAAACCCATGGGATCGGATAAAAAGTAAAATGATAGACACATAGGTGGGTGCAGGAACAATTCACGTCACAGTGAAGGAATTTGTGGTCTCTGTCCTGGCGCCCAGCACATTCGGTTGTGCCCCAAGGGGTCCAGAAAAAGGGAAGTTAAAGTTACCCAGACATTCCAAGGGTCTGTTATTATAGACGCAGAAAGACAGATAGGCTCAGTTAAGGTAAAGGTTGACCTTGTCAGTGAAGATACCGGCCTAGGACGTAACTGCCCACCATTGCTGCTTTTAGTTAATGTTTAATTCCAGACCATCCTTTGTGGCTACTTTAGGTCTCTGATTTTGCAAGACTGCCATGCAGGCCTTCCCTGAGCTTGTCAGGTTAGCATGTGGCCCCTTTTGTCCACACCTGTTAACTCTGTATTTCAGAAAAACAAATACATTTTTTAATCCAACTGTGTCCCACTGATTGCATGGGACATGCTTATATTACAAATGTTATTTATCTGAAATGCCAAGTTAGTGGGAGTCTTGTGGGTTTTTTTTGTTTTTGTTGTTGTTGTTAATTCTCACCTAAGGATCTTTCTTTCTTTCACCTATTTTTTTTTTTTTTTTTAGAAGAGAAAGTGGAAGGGAGAGCGAGAGACAGAGAAAGAGAAACATCGATGTGAAAGAGACACATCAATTGGTTGCCTCCCACATGTGGCCCAACCAGGGCTGGGGATAGAGCCTGCAACTGATTTTTTACAGAGAGTTTGGGAGAGGGCTAGAGAGTTAGAAACATCAATGAGAAAGAAACATCGATCAGCTGCCTCCTGCACACCTCCTACTGGGGATGTGCCCACAACCAAGGTACATACCCTTGACCGGAATCTAACCTGGGACCCTATAGTCCGAGGGCCAATGCTCTATCCACTGAGCCAAACTGGCCAGGGCGGGAGTCTTGTATTTTTAAAAAAATATTTTTCTAAGGAAGGGAAAGGGAGAGGGAGAGGAAGAGGGAGGGAGGGAGGGAGAGGGAGAAAGAGAGAGAGAGAGAGAGAGGAGAGAGAGAGGGAGAGAGAGAGAGAGAGAGAGAGAGAGAGAGAGATACATCAATGTGAGAGCAAAACATCAACCTTTACTGGGGCCCTGATGGGGAGTGAATGGGCAACCTTCTGGTGCACGTGACAATGCCCAACAAACAGAGCCACAGCGGCCAGAGTGGGTGTCTTGGATTTTTAGTTGCTAAATCTGGCAACCCTGGGATCCCAGGTGACTCCCACCTGCAGCCAAGGCTGAGAAGCACTGAACCAAGGAAACAGGAAGAGTGGGAAATAGGTGTCCTCCTCCCACATCCTCCCACCTTGTCCCCTGACCCTGAAGCAGAACTGTAAAGTCTGTGGACAATTGGGGTGTGTGGGCCTCATGGGGGAGCAGCAGTCCTCCAGGCCAGTCCTGGGCCTGCCTTCTTGTACTCCTATACCAGTCAGTGTGCCTTATGGATCTTTCTAGAGCGACTGGCTCAGCAGTGGGCTGGAAAAAAAACACATTTTTTACATGGCCCATCAGGGGTTCAGTACTGAGATTATATACACTCCCATAATAAAACCGACCCCAGTGGCTTTGATCTTATAACTCATAAAGGCAAGCCTTTAATTCCCTTGGACTTCAGTTATAAGGACTCTTTGACATTAATTTGTCTCAGAGAATATAATAAAGCCTTTCTTATTCAAAGTGGAGTCAATGGACATTTAACTATGCAAGTAGGGATAGAACACCCTGATTGGCCAGGTCTGGCCACATGCCCACCCCTGGAACTGGGTTGGGTACAGCTCCACCCATCGCATGGATTGTAAGTGAGGGACAGGTGGTTCTGGTGTTAAAGTGCAGGTTTTATTATTATTCAGGAATGATGAGACCAACAGATTAGGAGATGAATGCGTTACCCTCACAGATCCCGAGAGGGCATGCCCTGAGGGAACCACCTAGGGAGGAACTGGGGTTGGTCAGGGGGCTGAGGGTGGGGGGGAGGGGCGGTGCAAACTTGGACAAGAAGCTTTATTGTGGTTTCCAGGACGAGGAAGAGCAGGCAGGTGGGGTGAGCAGGTTGAGAACTGGCTCCTTTAAATGATCTCAGAGTCTCGGGGCCCACTGGGCCCTGGGTGATTAGGGCAGGTGGAGAGCCAGACAGAGGAGGAGGTTGGGGCTCTGGGCTCTGGACCCATAGTTGGCATATGAAAAGTGTACTTCTGGGTGCAGAGTTTACTGTCTCTAGGAACTGGCTAATTCAGGGAGGGGGCAGTCCCTCCAGAATCAGCAGGGCCCCAAGATGTCAAAGCATCAAAAATACATAATAAAGTGACATGATCAATACAGTTCTCCAAAGGAAAACCCCCTGTCTTGTGGCCAGAAGTGGAGGCAGATGCCAGGCAGGCAGAAACAAAAGATCCACTACCCACATACGGTTCCAGCCACTTTGACCCCAAATTCCAACTCTGCTTACTTTGTCAGTTTTCATCCTCACACTCCCAGGTGGCCCGTCTTTCTTTTTCCCTGGGATTGAGTGCACCCCCAGGCCTCCAGGTGAGCCCCGCCCTGAGATCCCTGACAATGTGACCAGGTCTTCTCCAGGCTTCTCGGTCCCATGTCACTGGGTCCACGGGCCACATCTGCCACTGTCATTCATTCGGATCCCTGCCGGGAAAAGCTGACAGTTGACGGTGGCGGCGGGTCTCACTTCCCTTGGCGCTGGGCCCTCTTGATTTATTAAACCATCCAGAAGCTGTGCCGGCTGTCGCAGGAGCAGGCGTAGTCCGAGCCATTTCACGTTTGTCTTCAGGCGCTGCTAACAGGATTGCTAGTCAACTCCAAGGCCAGCGCTGGGCAAAGCGAGAGACGCACCATCAGGGCCGCTGCCATCAGACTGACAGAAGACTGTCAGGTGTGGGGACACTTTGGGCTGTTTAAGGGGCTTTGTCCTTTTTTGTTCCCACCTCCCTAGTCATTGAGATCCTTCCCCGGGGGGCTGGGGGTTCGTTAGAAGCTGAAGATTAGAAGGCACCACTTTTGTGGTTTTATGATTGATTCCCAGGAGGGGGAGCTGATGAATGGAGGCGCCTTGAGCGTGGGTTCTGGGTTCTATGTGGGGAGAGCGGGCTTGGGCGTCTTCTCGAGCAGGAGGCTCGTGCCCAGCTCTCAGCCTTCCCTTTCCTCTAGCAGCGGCTTTATCTCACATTGAACTCCAGCAGGAGTCCGCACGCCCATGGAACCGTTTCCTCTGCTGCTTGCAAATTGTGTGAACTGAGCAGTGGCCCTGGCAATGGACTGAGTTTGGTTTTGTTCCAAGCAATTATTTTGGGATCATTTTGATCTCTACAAACCCAAAGAAGTTTGCTTTGTGACACCGGTCTTCCCCAGCCCTCCTTCCCAAACCCGCCCTTCCTGCGGTGTCCTTGGGCTCTTGTAGCGTCACCACCCTTCCCGGGGCCGCGGCCACAAACCTTGTAGTCATCGTTGCCTCCTCTTGCCCTCTTATGCCCACATCCCATCTGTCATCAAACCCTGTTGGCCCTACCCTCCAAATACACCGGAGTCTGCCCATTTCTCACCGCCTCCTCTAGGGCTTCTAGAAGGAACCATCTCATCCTGCTCTTCCTGCTCCTACCTGGCCCACCTCAATCTGTTATCCCACGACAGGGCAGCCGGAGGGAATCTGTTAACACCCATGCTCAAAACCCTGCCCTGGCTCCCGTCTCACTCAGACTAACAACCAAATCGAGCAGGGGACTGCCACCTGCCACCTACACCTGGTCTCCGATGCTCCCTCCTGCTCACTTCCACCCCCTCTTGCCGACACTGCCTCACTGTTGAGCCTCCAACACCCCAAACGTGTGCCTCAGGGCCTTTGCATAGGCTGTTCCTGCTGCTTTGCCCATATGTCACTTCCTCAGGAAGTCCTTTCCTAATTACTTCGTTTAAATAAATTAAACTTTAAAAATGCAATTTAAAATCGCCTGTCCTCTCAGGCTTCTGCGCTTCGTTTTTCTCCAGGGCGTGCCGCCTCCTGACATACTGTTTTCTTGTTTATTTGTTTGCTCTCTGTCTCTGCCACTAGCACATCCACTCTGGGGGGGGGGGGGGGGGGACTTGCGTCTGTGTTGTTCCCTGCCGTATCCTAGTGCCGAGAACACAGTAAATGCTCAATAAATATTTATCAAATGATTGGTTCAATCACTCTGGCAACCATCTTATGGTCTGAATAAGAGTTTGGAACTGTTGATGACCCTTAAAAAAAATCTGCATGATGTGTCTGAGTTTTGAGTATGCATAAGGGTCCCCTTTTGTCCAGAGCTCTCAGAAGCAGTTCACTTGCCAGTTTGGTGGCCGAGGGAATGAGTAACCTATTACTCTTACTTGTGAGTGAAAAGTTCCATTGATACTGTGTCTCCACATTCTTTGAAAATGTCACTGGGGATGAGTCATGGGCCAAGGGATTGCACCATGAAGCTGACCCATGGGCCAACTCAGTGACTAAATCTTCCCCATGTAATGTCACCAGAGTCAGAGATGACCTCCCTTCCACCAAAAAAAAAAAAAAAAAAAAAAGGAAAAAAAAGGAAAAGCAATTTCACTGGGGATACCAGAACCATATTGGGTGTGGGTGGGCCAGACCTGGGCAGGGTAGCACAGGTCAAAGGCATGACCTTCAGGGACGCTTCTAACTGTCTGGCAAGTCACTCCACTTCTCTGAGTTTCCTTGTGTGGATGATGTTCTTGTTCATTCATCCAACCAATACTTACTGACCACCGAGAAGGGGCTGGAGATGTTGAGTGAGCCAGACTGACAGGCACCTGTGCCCTTGAAGCTCACAGTTGGTGAAAAAATAGATGATAAACAAGTAAGAAAAGGTAGACATGAATTGCACTATTGAGAACGTCATGAAGGCAATCAACCAGGATGGTGGCAGAGAGTGAGGGGCCCGCCGGCTTGGGACCAATGTTTCGGGGCCATCAGGAGGATGTGGCACCAGGTGGACGAGCCATGAGCAAATCTGGGTAGAGGGACCAGCAAGGGCAAAGGCTCTGAGGTGGGCATAAGCTCAGTGCATTTGAGGACCGAGACCAGTGTGGCTGGAGTTGGGGAAGGAGGTGAGGGGACAGAATAAGGTCAGGGTCAAAGGATGTTTGGGGGTGGGGGTGGGGGCACAGTGAGCAATTTGTTCTATGGACCCACCAAGGACAAAATGTCATTAGAGAGCATGAATGCAACAAGGTGAGTCCTTCCTTCTGGTATGTCTCAGCTGGGGGGTGGGGGGCTAGACCCCCACTGAAGAACTCCTGGTGGGCATTCCCCTGGGCTTCCTCCAGCCTGCAGACGTTCCCAGGAGAAAACCAGGCTGCCCAGGGCAGTGCATACTGGGAAACCAGAGGGGGATCCTGGAGAGGGTGCAGCTGGCTGGGAGTCTGGGTCACCTTTCACCCTGGGCCGCATTTGAGCGGCGTGGTGAGTGGGCTCATGGTACGTCACTTCAACACTGCGAGGCCGCGTTTCTCGGGGCTGCCCCTGGAGCATCCCGCCTTCAGTCTCTGACGAAAGCTGCCATCATCAGCCTTTCTGATTTGCAGCTTCAGCAGGATCAGCCTGACAGCTGCTTCACTACCAGGAGGGGGCGCTAGATCCCTTTGAAAAAGCTTGTCATTATGTACCCTTGTATTTTTTTTTTTAATGTAACATTCCTTAAATCAACTTTTAAAAATAAAAAAGAACTCACTTTAGTCTCCTTTTTAGCAATGATACTCATTACATCACAGGTTTTCTGTACTGGTTTAGTTTTTCCCTAATATATATGAAAATATATCCATCTCAACCACCACGGCAAAAGAAATTTTTTATGCTGCCCTTCCTGTGAAACAGGCATTGTCCTAACAGCTTTATAAATATGACCCCATTTAATTCTCACACAGCGTTCTGAGGTGAGCACTATTATTATCAGGCCCTTAGAGATAAGCGGAGGCAGAGGCTAGCAGACTTGCCCTGTGGCAAGTGTCAGAGGTGTTCTGTGAGGCATCTGGAGTGGTGGAAACCATAGAAACAGAAGGTTGAATGGAGGCTGCTGGAACAGGGTGGGGTGGGGGTGGGGGTGGGGGGTGGGGGAAGGTGTGTGTGGGGGGGAGGGGAAATTGGGGAATTTTTTAATGAATATAGTTTCAGTTTTGCAAGATGAAAAGGTTCTGGAAATCTGTTGCACAATGACGTGAATGTGCTTAACACTACTGAACTGTACCCATAAAAGTGGCTCATATGATAAATGTAATGTTGTGTGTGTGTGTTTACCATAATTAAAGTTTTTTTAAAAAGTAAAATAAATTTTAAATAAGTTGAAGTCTAGCCATTTAGATGTTCTCCAGTGCAAAATAAAGGTTCAAGGCCAGGAAGAAAGGCATGAGTGGCGGACCCCACGGTGCGGTCGAGGGAGAGCACAGAGAGTGGGGACCTCTCAGTCCACCGGTGGCAGCCAGGCTCCCTGGCTTCATCCCAGAGCCCTTGTCTGGGAGGTGACTCTGAGCGGGTGGACCGTGAGCTTGATCTCAGATACCATTTTTGAAAAGTAAGTATGTTGTCATTTTATCATGTATTTACTTATCTTTTCCTCAACTAAATGTAATGAGACTCTGCCAAATGTTGTCGCTTCAAGGATTATGCTTCAGGTTTATTTAAACTTTCCAACTTGAACTTAAAAAAAAAGATGTTTGTCTATCCTTTTAAATAATCTAATTAATACAAAAAGAGTAAAAAGTGAGCCTCTTCCTCGCCCGAACCTGAGCGCCCAGTTCCCTGCACCAGGGCAGCCCTGGTTATCGGCCTCTTGTGTCTCCTTCTGAGGTCTGTGCATAAGCAAAGATGCCGAAGCATCTCCCTCCCTCAGACACACTGGTGAGCGTGCTCTCCACACCGCTCCACACCTTGCTATTTTCCCTTCGCGGTGCACTTTTGAGACTGTTCTAGATCAGTACGTGTACATAAACCCAACCTTTTTATAACAGCTCAGTTAGAATTCCACTGTATACATGTACCATGATCAAATTAGCCACTCTTTTAACGAAAGGGTTCATCATCATCTTCTTTTTTCTGTCTTATAGTTCCCGTTGGCAGTCTGCTGGAATCTATGGACTTCTCAGAAAAAAGAGTTTTTACATGCATAAAGTAAAACACATAGGAATTCAGGGAAGCCAATCGTAAGGAAATGCAGTTCTAGCCATGGATACTTCTGGAAGTCTGTGGATGCTGGGATAAGGACCCCAAACTAATTTCTAGTCTGTTTTCCACTACAAATATGAATTTGTGGATGCTGTAATGAATATCCTGGTACACATGCCTACTTATTTATGTAGGTTAATTTGCTAGACATGGAATTGTTGGGGGTAAATGCCTTAACACCGAAAAAGGTGTTTATAACAGTAAAACTAGTGCTAAGGAGTGGTAGTGAGGGTCAAATCCTGCCAAAAATAGAAGAAACTGTGCCTTCTGTTGGGATCCACAGGTGGTGGACAGGTAGGAAATACATAAACGATAAATAATATTAGCTATGAAGGAGATCAGTCCTGGCAATGTGACGAGAGGGACCGAGTGGGGAGGTGGCTGATGGCCTCTTAAAATAGGATGGCCAGGGAGGGGCTATTTGAGTTTGAGGACTGAAGAGTAACAAGTAGCCAGGCATGTGCAGATCTGGGGGGCAGGGGGATATTATAGCCTTCTCATGCTTACATTATCCAAGCTTTGGGATTGACTTCTACTCTGAGGTCGAAGCCATAAGACAATTGTGGCGCGGGCCCACCTATACCTACATACGGCATGGGCCAGAGGTTAGAGACAGCCTGGCCAGTATGGAAAGGTCCAGAAGCACAGGGGGAATACAGCGGGTCCTTCTCACGAGAACGTCTTCCAGATACACAGGTATGTTAGGATTCTTACCTCCCTTATGGAACTTGATAAACCTGGATATTCTATTAGCAGAGTCAGTGGGGAGAGCGGACTTGACCCAGGTTGTAGTTCTGGAAAAGACCAGTAGGTGGGGGTGAAGGACAAGGAACAGACGGCAGTTCTTTGCAGCCTCCAGACCATTGCCATTCAGATAGAGCCCCTCACTGCCCAGGCCAGCTCCAAAGTGTGAGTATACGAGTGCCAGCTTCTGGCACATTAATCTGTCCGAGTACATATGAGCTCCAAAGGAGGGAAGTTAATGAAAATTTATGTAGCACCTGTTATGGGCCAGGGGACCGCAAGGCTTATTTATGTGCAGACTTCTGCCTCCCCCCTTTCCCACTACTATATACGTCAGGGGTCCTGCAGGGAACGGAAATGAGGGGGAAAGGCATGGGGTGTGACAAACACGTGCTCTTTTGTAACATTCTTTTCCCCACGTTGGGTAAGCATCCTAAGTACGGAGAGAGTTTTCTCTTATAAGAAGCATTACAATGAACACTTGAGCTGGAGGTCAAACAGGGATGGTCTGCCTGCTGCTGGTGGGGACTCTGAGCCATGGGCACAGGACAGCATAGGGCCATTTAAAGGGACAGCTGTTTATCAGCTGCTCAGTGGGAATGCAGGCCGCTGCTGCCAAGAAGCCCGGAATCTAGATTTTTATGCAAAAGCTCCAGGTTTTAAAATGTTAGTGACTCAGCATACAATGTGTGGTGCCAATAAAAGGATTCTTTGGGCTGGACGCAGTCTCCCATGTGAGAGATGCCCGCCCCCCTACCCTTGTACCAGGAAGGAAGAAACATCCTTATCCCCAGAGATGTGGAGTTGAGGTGAAGAAAAATCTGTACAAAGGGAATTGTGAAAATAACTCATCTTCCTCCAGTCTCCCTATATATTTTAGTGATTTTTCCATCATCGCTATTCTTTGTTCAACTTAGAATATTAGGGATAGTCTCCAATTTGGGTCTTTATCTCCCTAGGAGTTCTGTGGCACATACAATTTTTATTAAATAAACTTTATGCTGTTCTCTTGTTACTCTATTTTGTTAGAGTCCAGCTGAGAACTGAGGGTAGAAGGAAAAAGAGTATTTTCCTCCCCTACACCATTGCCTAGCCTATATAATAAAAGGCTAATATGCAAATTGACTGAACTGCGGAACAACAGGTTGCTATGATGTGCACTCACCACCAGGGGGCAGACGCTCAACGCAGGAGCTGCCCCCTGGTGGTCAGTGCCGCTCAGCCAGAAGTAGGGCTCATGGCTGGTGAGTGCAGCGGTGGTGGCAGTAGCCTCTCTTGCTTCTGTGGCAGCACTAAGGACACTTTGGGGGGTGTCTGACTGCCGGCTTAGGCCCATTCCTCCCGGAGCAGGCTTAAGCCGGCAGTCAGACATCCCCCAAGGGGTCCCAGACTGCGAGGACCTCTCAGTCTGGGACCCCACCCCCCAGTGCACAAATGTCATGCACTGGGCATCTTGTGACCAATAAAACCCCAATATTTTCATATTACATTACACTTGCTGATTACATATGAAGATACCTTGAAATATTGTTTATGCTCAGAAATATCTCCAAATTATGGTAACTATTAGAACCATGGCTATATCTTGTTAATTAATGGGGTTAGTAAAGAAGCTTGTTTATTACTGGACAACTTAGTTCTTTTAAAATGTTTTGATAAAGCTGTACTTCAGTATAATAGGCTTCTATTGCAATCTGATACAGAGTCTGTGCTTCTAATGCCTCCCAGGGGCGTGGGTGCCACTGGCCCACACACCACAGTTTGAGCAGCAAGGGTTGAGAGCACACGCAGGCTCACTGTAAACCAGCTCCTGCAAACCAGCGGCACCTTGATCACCCAAAAAGCACATCTGTGTTTCCCTCGGGAAACACAACCCCTTCCCACTGGATTGTCCAGGGCCCAGGGTTGCAGGGCAAACCAGTTGTGAATACAGGGTGTCCCCCCAAAATGTATACACACTTTAGCAGCTGATAACTGTAGATTCAATTACATTTTGAAAATGAAATGTATTCTGCCTTTATAATTATTCAAAGTATGTATACATTTTTTTGGGGGGTGGGCACCCTGTATATATTTCCCTACGATCCACGCATGCCACTGGCAGGCAGCATCCGTCACAGGCTCCGGTTACTGGCTTTGCTTTCTGATTTCTCGTCCCTCCAGCCTGGGTGCAGTGTGATTGCATTTTGCATTACACTCTCTCTCCTCTTTCCTCCTCTTTTCCCCACTTACTTTTCACCTCACAGCAGCCTGGGTCAACGTGCAAATGAAAGGCAGGCCAGGGGAGGATGAGAACTCTTGCTGGCCCGCCTGCTGGAAAGAGATGGAAATGATTATTTTTCTCCCTCCCTCTCCTGAGCAAGCAGAGGCAGGTTTGCTGAAATGGCTGGGAGGGACAGCATTGCCATTTGGGCTTCTAGGAATGCTTCTTTCTTTTTTTTTGAAGGAGTCTCTCTTCTAGCTCCCCCACCGCCTCTGTTCCCTCTGGCTGCTGGTCATGGAGGAAGGCTCCAGGGCTGGGTGGTTCAGCCGGGCAGAGCCAGGTCATGTGTGACCTTGGCAAGTCCCTTGTCCTAACTGTAAAATGGGGATAGTGACAGTGCCCCCTGAGCTGGGCATTCCCCAGACCCGTCTCTGCCCAGGGAGGCTGACTGTTGGGGCCTGCATCACTCGGGCAGGGCGGGCGGGCGTTCTGCCTCCTGGCTTCTGGCTGGGTCTGCAAAGGAGGGCACCGGCAGAAGATGGGAGATAGGGGCTTCTTAACTGTTTCCTTCCTGCTCTGGGCTGCCGCTGTGCTTCCTCTCTGACCAAAGCTCCTTCCAGGAGGATGCCTCTACAGCTCCAGGCCTTGGGATGGATGCCGATTACCAATTCATTGCCTGTCTGATACTTACTCTTGCCATAATGGGCAGAGTTCCTTACTGAGCCTCTCTCCTTTGCCCTGAGTGCAATGCTAGGCTTTCTCAGTAGGGGGTGATAGAGGGACAGTCCTGGCTCTGCCTGTTTACATGCTTCCCTCTCTCTCAGACCCCAGGGTATAGCATGTCCCCAGGGCCTGGCCAATGAGAGCATCGGCTCCCTCACTGATTGGGTGGACACATAGTCTACCCTACGCCAATCAGAATGAATCTCAGAACTTCTGGCAGGAGCTAATCGAAAGGTAGCTTGCTCTTTCCTGTTGGACTTGAACTTGAGAAGATGAGCGACTGGGCATCTGAAGCCATGTTGTCACCATGAAGGGAGAGTCCTGGGCTGGCAGGTGGGACGGGAGTGAAGCCGATGAGATGGCGATTGTAAGAAGGAGGGAACGGACTCCTGGTGACATTGAGCTGCACCTGAAGCTGGCATGACCTTGGGACTTTTCAGTTACGTGAGCCTAGGAAAGTCCTCTCTTCAAACTCCTTGCTCCAGCACCACATTCCCTTCCCCCACCCCCCGAGACAGTTTGAGTTGGGTTTTCTGCTAGTTGGAATCATAATAATCCTGTCTGATACAATGTCCATTTTAATGTTTACAAAATGGCTTTAGGAAGGAACTATCACTAAATATCTCCTCTTTGCCAGGCACTGCCTTCTCTCATTTGGTCCTCTCCCCATCCTCACTCAGCCCTTGGAGGAAGGCATTATCATTGCCCCTTATTTCCAGATGAGGAAAACAGTGTTCAGAGAAGTTTGGTAACCAGCCCAGGGCCACCCAGCAGAAGAGTACATGCTGGCCACAGGGGAGGGCAGGGGCAAAAATCCAGATCCCAGAGTAACTGCCTAATGATGCAGTCCCCCCACATTCATTACCCACCTGCTAATGAGAAGATCTCCAGATTGTGGTTCTGCCAAGTCTGTTGTAACAAAGTGTGAAAACTCACTTGCAATCAGCAGCCGCCGCTGTGCAGGCAAATGAGAAATGTGTGAAAGTCCCTGGAAATGCTGCACAAAACCAGGCTAGAGCATGCTCTCATTATCTAGTGTGCACTATTAATTTATCAAACCCTATTTGCTGCTGCTTGTTGAGTTTGGGGGTGGGGGGGAATAATCTATATTATAAAAAGCCGCCGGCTGTAACGCCATAACGCCGTATCAACCAAACGACCAGCCACCAGGAGGTGCATTGATGGGTCCTGCATGATTTCACTCGCTGGGCCTCTAGTTAACAATAATCGTAATAGCCACTATTTATTGAGCACTTACTAGGGGCCAGTTCTTGGTGCTTTACATTCTTTATTTCATTTAATCCTCATAGAGGATGAACATGAGGTTGAGTAACTTGCCCAGAGACACACACCAAGGCAGTGGCTTGTCAGGGAGTTGAACTTGAGATTCTTTGGCTCCAAAGCCCAAGATCATTCTGTTGGTTCGGGACTTGCAACACTGCCTGCTACTCCAGGTTGTCACCCTCACAGAATAGGATGTGCCTGTTTGGGATGGTTCAAATGAAGAGAGCGATATGGATTGCCCGCTCCAAAGGCCAGTGTGCCTGGTTGGTGAGAGTGCCACGTTCAGCTTCAGGACACTCGTGCTGTCAAAGGTGTCTTGGTGCTGAAGCTCACAGGACCCTTGCTGGACTTCTCATTCAGACCCAGCCCCGCTGGAACCAGAAAGAGCCAATAGCCGAGGGCAACAGAATAAATGGAGCCAATAGCTGGGGGAGACAGAATAAAGGAGTTGCTTCTTTCCCGCAGGCCCCCCCCCCCCCCCGCCCAACCATCCCCAGGTACCTGGGTTGACTGTTATTGCTGAGTAATTTTTATGCCAATTGCAAAGGGCCCTGAGCCTCTAAAGTGAGGAGGCATTTCCCTCTTCATCGACTTTGTGGAGAAATAGCGCCTGTCCATTTAGCCGTGATTTTGGCCACCTATTAGGTCAATTTGTCACTTAGAGAATGATTCTAACTACTTGTTTTTGGGTTCCATGCATATATAACAATAAACATGATGGAATACCAATAGCTACCAAGTAATATAGTCCCATCAGGTTATTCTTCCCCCTGTTTTTTTTTTTTTTTAAACAAGGCCAGTTGTAGCTTTAAATTTATTTCAACAAATTTATTTATTTGGACTTTTATAGGTCATTTGGGTGAGCAGCATGTTCTTTGCAGGAAAGAAAATGAAAAAAATAATCTTTCAGGCTCTGGTTGATGGTTTCAAAACAAAGTCCTATAGTATCTTTTCATGCATTTAACTCAAAATACAAGGATGTTAATGGAGGACTAGACTCACATGATAGAGGTTGTCTCCAAGCAGAAATCATTGGGTGGCTCTGGGGGGTGGTAGTTTGCCCATCAAAATTGTGGTGTCGGCAAATAGGAATGGGTGGTAATAAGATCCATGCCACGAACTAGATGAACAAATATGGCTGATATGTTTGTGTGTTTTATGGGACTCTGTACAGAAGTAAGGGACTCAGGAATTCGTTTATTCAGCAAGTATTTACTAAGCTCCTACTATGTGCCAGGTGTTATCGGAGACTGGGGATACTGCTGTATCCCCATGGGGCTGGCCATCTAGTGGAAAAAGAAAGACCATGAGCAAATAAATACATAATGTGTTGGGGGATAATACAGGTTTTAGAGAAGGACAATGCAGGGTGAGGGGGCTGGTGTTTTAAAATATAGATTTTATTATTATTATCCAGGTGGCAAGGCCAGTAGATCAGGAGATGACTTCCATTGAAAAGACATTTTTTATTCTCACAGATCCCAAGAGGAGGGGAAGCATGTCTGAGGAGAGAGATGGGGAACAGTGGGCACAAGCCTTTGCTGTGGTTTTTGAGGGAAGGAAGGGGCAAGGCAGGTAAGCAGTCTTAGGACTGGCTAGTTTGAATGGTTTCAGTGGCTCTGCGGTATGGGGGGCTGTCCCCCTAGGGCAGGGGCGGGGAACCTTTTTTCGGCCAAGGGCCATTTAGATTTGGATATTAACAACATCATTTGCTTAGTATAATTCACTTAATATAAACTTATGTTGCTATGAAAAAAGCTCCTAGATTTGTTGAATTCCTAGTCTTCCTGTGGTTGCCTTGGCAGGGCCAGACCAGGTGACCTTGTGGGCCTTAGACGGCTGGATGTTCTCCACCTCTGCCCTAGGGGTACCTGGCCCTGGGGTGACAGGCAGGTGGATGGTGGCCTGCAGTATGAGGGCCGGATACAGGAGGTGGTGAGGTATGGGGTCTGGATGGACTGGTTTGTATTTGAGAAGCACGCTGCTACTATCTCTAGGAATTGGCTAACCCTGGGAGGGGCAGGCTCTTCAGGGTCTGCTAGGCCACAGATATCAAAGCATCAGAATGCAGAAAATAGGAGACCTGGGTAAGACGCTGGGGTATGCTGAGAGTGTGATCTTTTATACTGGGCTGCAGGGAGGAGGTCAGCTAAGGCCTCTCTGTTTAAGTGCCTTTTGAGCAGAGACCGAATGAGGAGATGAAGCTAGTGATGTGGGGATACCTTAGGGAAGAGTCTTCCAGCCAGAGCAAGCAGCCAGTGCAAAGGCCCTGAGGTGCTACTGTACTTGTCTGTCCCATGAAGAGAGGGGGCTGGTCTATCTGAAAGGAGAGAGGAGGCAGAGGCAAGGAGACCAGGTCAGGGAGGTGGGCCGAGGGAGACTCTGGCTTTGACTGTGAGTGGATGTCACCAGCTTTGTTGCTATGAGCAGAGGATGAGCAGGAGCCGACTTGGGTTCTAGCAGGTCCCTCTGCTGTTGTGCAAGAATGGGTGGAGAGGGAGGCAAGAGCTCAGGGAAGCCGGGGAGGAGGCTCGGCAGCAATCCAGGCAGGAGAAGATGAGGCTACAGCAGGGGAGGAGGTGTGTGCCCCCCTGCCCCCCGACCCCACCCCGTCATGACACATGTACAGAAATACTTTATCCTATGTCTTTTCCATCATGCAATCGGCCCTTTGGGGCCGGCACTGAACCCAGTTCTGTGGCGTGTTTTGTCCCCAGTGGCTTTGACAGCATCAGCTTCAGGGTAAAGTCTCTAGAAATGTTTATTCAAGGATGTCTCCTTGCACATCTGGGTTTTCTCCTGGGAGGAAGGGTGCCCCCAGCAGGGGCCAGTTCCCGTGCCCACGTGCTCCCTTGGCAGCTGGAGAAATGCCCGCGTCTTCCCTGCCTCTGGGCCTTTCCACTGGCTGCTCTCTCTGCTCGGATCACTGCTCCTCCCCCACCTCCAGGTCCCTTTTCAGTGTCACCTTCTCAGAGAGTCCTTCCCTGACCCTCTATGTGGCTGCTCTGCACCTCCCCGCAGCCTGTCGGTCTCTGCCAGGTCACCTCGTGCTCACCTCCGGAAATTACTTTCTCCCAGGGGCTAGTTCTAAAACCCTCAACGGGGCAGGAGCTGGTGCTGGTGCCCATCCCGATGCCCTTCAGTGGGCGGGGTGCCCCTGCTCAGCAGCTGTGGGTGCAGGTGCTGAATCCCACCTGCACGCGTGGGAGACGCCAATTAGTGCTGAGTCACTGGATATGCCAGGGGTGTCGGGACAGGACCAGAACTAGGCAGTGGCTTGACAAAGGCTGATTCTGTCTTTATTTACAGTTTTGATATTTTGTTCATCATGGATTTTTGGCATTAAATTTGATTTTTAAAAATACTGCATTAAGAGTTATCTTGGTCAGTTTTTGTGTGTGTGTGTGTGTGTGTGTGTGTGTGTGTGTGTGTGTGTGTGTTTTTCTTGGCTCTGCCTAAAATTCTGAGCCCAAGGTGAGAAGTCCTGGCCCTGCTCAGAGGTGGGGCCTGAGGATCTGTGTTGTTAAATCAGTTCCCCAGTCCTCCACTGTGAGTCTTGCAGAAGTGATGAGCTACATCAGAGATGGAGGATAACGTGTTTACTAAAATATAAAACAATTTGGATACTTGCTGTTTCCCTTAGCGCAGTGACTTTCACACACCGTCCCGGCTCTATGGAGTTAGACCCAGCTGTACAGGGTCAAAGGAGAGGCCCCCTTACGGCAGGGCAAGGGGCAGTGGCCCACACTTCGAGCGCAATAGCCCTTATCGATCCGATGTGTAGCCGGGCTTTCTGCATCTGATTTCACATCATTAAAAAAAAGTGGAAAAGCCATGATCATCAATTTGGTCAGGGTCCTAGAAGTGGCTAGTTAGCTGTCTGAGGCCTCCTGCTTCTTATTTAGGACCAAGGGCCTTTGAGCCTCACTCTGCATGTGCAAGTCAGTATCTAGAGCCCCTCTGATCCTCAAGGGAGGTCCTGAGAGGTGCCCAAGTCTGGGCCTCTGCCTCAGCCACCAGCTTCAGTCAGAATCTTCGCCAGACGCCAGGGATTGCGAGCCTCAGTGACGCCTGCTCCTCCCTGCACAGCCAGCTGCAGCCTCTGTCCTCAGTGGGAGGTGGGGGTGGGGAGGGTGTCTCCTCCTTGCGCCGTCCCAGCTTCTCCTCCCCCCCACCAAATGGTATTTGCTTTCCATCCCCTTGACTTTTAAAGGGCTTCATTTTATACCTCTTTCTGTGTCACGTTCTACTTAGCATTTTCAGTTGTCCCTGTCTCTCACAGCCGCTTTGGAGGAGAAAAAAAAGGTCATTCCATAAATCTAACGTGTTATTAGCACGACGGCAGTGCCGATCGCTCTGACACTCCCCGGGCCGGGAAGGTAGAGCTAATTAGTCGGAAAACTTACTTTTCAGGCGTGAGTCATGGAAGCAGGTGTCAGGGGAGCCTTTAACAAGGCCCTCGCGTCTCGAATGATATTTCCACTCTGCATCACTGCCTGTATATTGTGATAGTGCACTGAGATGCCCCCCCTCCCCAGCCCCCAGAGAGAGAGAGAGAGAGAGAGAGAGAGAGAGAGAGAGAGAGAGGTGCTCAGAAGCCCAGCATCCAATGTCAAAAACAGATGCCTTTCTACTTCCTGGCCCTCTTTCCGGTTTCCCTTCATTTTTCATTCATTCATTCATTCGCTCAACAGGTATTGACTGAGCACCTACTAGGTGCCAGGCCCTGTGCTGGGTGCTGGGGGTGAGCCATGTGGCTGAGTCCCTGCCAGCACAGCACTGGCCTCCGCCTGCTGGAAACGGACCATACGTGAGCAGCAGAGAAATTAACCAGGCAATTTGAGAGATTGATGAGTGGGTGAAAAAGATCAAGCAGGTTTGGAGGGAGAGTGGTGGTGGTGGAGGTGCCGGAGTGGACTCTTTAGGCATGTGGTCAGGGGAGTGATGGGAAGGAGCCAGCCACGCAGTGTTCTATGGGAAGGGCGGTCCCTGCAGAGGGATCACAGGTGTGAAGGCTCTGAGATGGCAATGGGCTAGGTCAGCGCTCGGCAAACCGCGGCTCGCGAGCCACATGAGGCTCTTTGGCCCCTTGAGTGTGGCTCTTCCACAACATACCACGTGCGGGCGCACACGTACAGGGCGATTGAAACTTTGTGGCCCATGGGCAGAAGTCGGCATTTTGTGGAAGAGCCGGTGTTTTATTCCCCACGTGATGGACGGCCCGTGGTGGGTCTAGCAGGGCACCCAGTGACCAGGTTTGCTTTAGGGCAGGGGTGGGCAAACTTTTTGACTCGAGGGCCACAATGGGTCGGAAAACTTACTTTTCAGGCGTGAGTCATGGAAGCAGGGGCCTCATCCTCCGGAAATTCTGTTTCTTTGTTACTAATGTTGTGGCCCCAACTCATAACAAAGAAACAGAATTTCCGGAGGATGAGGCCCAGAAATCAGGATTTTAACAAGATTCCCAGGTGATTCTCATGTGCAGCCACGGTTGAGAACCACTGCTTTAATTGCATGTGATCCACAGTGAAGACAGACATGCGGCTGCGGCCGATTGTATTTTTTCTCCAGGCACACCCGTAAAGCAGGTCTTTGCTGGGCGGGCTATTTACATGGTGGAAAGAACACGCCATCTCCTTATCGAGGGACACAGGCTGGAGGGCTGGGTCGGGCGGGGACGGTCACGCTGTGTGCTGGGACCTGCTCGGCTGGATGAGGAGGGCAGGGACCCTTCTGGGATGTTGTGGACATCCTCCCGGGGGCGTGCACGGGGTCAGTCCTAGGCCAGGGCCACGTTCAGAATTGGCATGAGCCGTAGAAGGCGTCTGCAGTGATGGCGATAGCGTCAAGCCGCAGGCAGGGCTAGGGGTCCTGGGGGGGGGGGGCGGTGGTGGGCTCTAGCCTCAGTTCTTGTCTCTGGTGTCCGAGGAGGCACTTCCGAACAAGATGTCACTGTCCTGGGACAGGCCGCTCAGCTGCGACTTGGTTTTGATGAGGAACTGGGTCCTCCGGAACATCACCCGCTCCTGCTCCTGCTTGAGCTCCAGGTAGGAGCGGGAGAAGGTGTGGAAGATGGAGGTCACTGGGAAGGCCATGAGGAGGATGCCGCTAAGGATGCTGCTGAGCGCCACCACCTGGCCAGGCGTGCTCCTGGGTACCATGTCTCCATAGCCCACAGTTGTCATGGTGATGACCGCCCACCAGTAGCAGGCGGGGATGCTGGTGAACTCGGGGCTGTCGGCCATCTCGTTCTCGATGACGTAGAGGAGGGGGGCGAAGAGGGCGATGGCCACGCAGAGGAAGAGCAGCAGGAGCCCGAACTCGCGGGTGCAGCGGCGGGCGGTGAGCCCCAGCGTCTGCAGCCCCAGGGAGTGGCGGGCCAGGCGCATGACGTACAGGATGCGCAGCGCGCGCAGGACCCGCAGCACCAGCCCCACCTTGTCCAGGTAGCTGTTGCCCGCGCCCGGCTTGCGGCGGCCGGAGGCCGCACCGTCCACCAGCAGGGTGATGTAGTAGGGCAGGATGGCCACCAGGTCGATCAGGGTCAGCGGGCTCCGCAGGAAGGCGAACTTGCTGGGCGCCTGGATGAACCGCAGGAGGAACTCGAGCGAGAACCAGCCCACACACACCGACTCCACGATGAAGACGTTGTGGCACATCTGGGAGCACTGGCCCTGGGGGAGGGGAGAGTCCCGGGAGAGTCAGCGGTCCCACCAGGAGGAGGACGGAGCTCGGCCCTGGGCAGGGCGCTGTGCTACCTGGATGACCCCCACCCCCCCGCCCCCCGCCCATGTCATATGGCCCTGGGGCCTCTGCCTAGTTATGAGCACCTCCTGGGCGATTGCTAGGGCTTGAGGTGTCATCTCGATGCTGACCATCTCTCTCTCTTTAGCCCAGACCTCGCCCCTGAACTTTAGAGCCCAGATGGGCTGGGCTGCCTCCTTGATGTCACCTCTCGGTGTTTGATGGGAGTCACAAACTCCTCATATCCCAATCCAGCTCCTGATTGTTTTAAACATTTATTTTTGGTGAAGTATAATTAACGTGTAAGTTTAAGGTGTCCATGTGCTGACTGGTGCATCGACACATTGCAGCATGGTTACTGCCATAGAGCGGACACCTCTGTCATGCCACACAATTATCACTTCTTTTCTGTGGTGAGAACAATTACGATCTAGTTTCTTTGTAGAGCTGTACACTTGAAACCCGTGTAATTTACTAACAAATGTCACCCCAGTAAATTCAATAAAAATTAAAAAGGATCTAGTTTCTTTGGGCTCCTGCTTTCACCAGCCCGTCTGTCATTCCCCTGATTAGCAAACAGCGATCCCACCTTTCCCATTTTGCTCAGGACAGGAGACTTAGCCTTGTCCTGACACCTCCCATGTCATCCTCAGGAAATCCCATCAGCTCTTTATTTAAGATGATTCCAGAATCTAACCACTTCTCAGCGTGTCCACGGCCCCAACCCTGGTCTAGCCACCATCCTCTCTCACCTGGACAGGGTGGGCACCCCCTCCCTGGGCTCCCTCGGCCTACAATCCATTTAGCACACATAGCCAGAGGGACCCTGAGCCCAGGAGTCAGATCCTGGCCCTCCTTGATCCGCAGCCCCCATGACTCAGAGGGACAGTGCACGTCTCCCAGGGCACACGTGGCAGCTGCCACCCTTCGCTTCCTCGCCCTTGCCCGCCTCGCTCACCTGCTCCCGCCTCGCGGGTCTCCTCACTGCCCCTCCGCCAGCCCAGGCTCACCCCCCAGCAGGATTCCTCTTCCCCAGACACCCACATGGCTCTGCCCTCCTGCCTCCAGCTCTTTGCTTCAATATCACCTTCCCAGGGAGGCCTTGGTGACCCCTTGTTTAAAAATCACCCTCTGCCTTTGTCCTTTACCCGGTTCCCCTTATCCCGCTCCATTTAGTCATAGCACTTACCATCTTTGAATATGCCTTTAAGTTACTTATTTATCATGTTTATTGTCTGTCTCTGCCCTCTCCTCTCTGTCCCAACGGACTGTAACCCCAAGGATGGGGCAGTCTGTCCACTTGAAAAGGCCCGGCGTGCTGCAGGTGAGCAGCTCATATGTGTTACCTGCTGGACGGAAGAGCACTGGAATGGCGTTCGGACGGGGGAGGGGGGGGGGAGCAACTCAAGGCCAGGCGGGCAAAGGAAATGGGGGAGCTGAGCCATTTGGGGTGGAGGCTGCCGGAGAGCATGGCCATCACGTCCACCCCTTGATCGCTGCCCTGAACCACTAATTCAGGCTTGAGACAGCCTCATTGGAGAAAAGCTGGAAATCTGGAGTTTTCCATGAAATCTCCTGGATTTTAAATGTTGTGATAAGTCAGCACAAAGAAAACACTCCATCGGCCTCTCACACACACCTGCGTGCTGCTGCCTTTGGCAGGCGGGCTGCCAGCTGGTCTCTCTGGAATATAACGGGATGGTGGTGACCTCAAGTTCAAAGGGGCCTTTTGGCAGAGAGGAAGGCACTGATGGCTGTAGCCTGGGGCACCCTGTGGTCCCTGGGCACAGCTGGGCTCTGCGAGTCCTGCTCTGATAGCTCTCTCTCTAGAAATACGTTGGAGCAGTGGTTCTCAACCTTGGCTGCACATTAGAATCACCTGGGAATCTACTTAAAATCCTGATTTCTGGGCCTCATCCTCCGGAAATTCTGTTTCTTTGTTATGGGGTGGGGCCACAACATTAGTAACAAAGAAACAGAATTTCCGGAGGATGAGGCCCAGAAATCAGGATTTTTAACAAGATTCCCAGGTGATTCTAATGTGCAGCCCAAGGTTGAGAACCACTGCATTAGAGGCTGGAGAGATGAACTCATACTTGGGGGCTCTGAGGTCTCAGACTCCTTGTTCTCACATGTAGGGTCACAGGGGTGTCACTGTCCTCCCTCCATTGGCCTTGAAGCTCTTTGAGGCTGGAAGACGTGTCTTGGCCACCCTGCCTCCCTGTGGTGCCTGAATACATAGACATACAAATGGTCCTCAAGGAGGAACTGAAGCAGTGAGCCCCACTGCTCCCCAAATGAAGTCAGAGAATAGTACTGTCACTGAATCATGAGAAAGGCTAAGTACTACTTTTTAAAAAGCAAGTTTCAGAAGTTGAATAAAACAGTGGCTTCATTAGTATTTTCCTGATGAAATCAGGGTCACATATGTTGAAGCTGAAATAAAATCTATACTAATCTAAGTACACGTACTTCCAGACAGGTCTCAAATGATGAGCATTTTCTCTGCCTTTTTTTTTTTTTTGGTAGGTGAGGAAACTGAGGCACAGAGAGGTGCAGTAACCTGCCTACAGATACACAACCAGAGTGGAGGAAATCAGATGTAAATTTAGGTCATCTGGCTCTAGTCCTGCCCTCTTCATCACTACCCCTTATGCCTATCAATAGTTAATTTTACGGGGTGAGTGCTGTTGTTGCAACACTTGTTTTTAAAATTCAACGTATATAGCACTGGCCGGTGTGGCTCAGTTGGTCGGGTGTCGTCTCGCGCACTGGAAGGTTGTCAGTGCGATTCTAGGTCAGGGCACCTGCCTGTGTTATGGGCTGGATTCCTGGTTGGTGTGTGTAAGTGTGTGTGTGTGTGTGTGTGTGTGTGTGTGTATGTGCGTGTGCAGGAGGCAGCTGATTGATATTTAACACTCACATCGATGTTTCTCTCTCTCTCCCTCTCCCTTCCTCTTTCTCTAGAGAATAAAAAACTAATAAAATAAAATTCAATATATAAAAAAGTGCCAGATATCCTCTGTGGGTTATAAATGCAAAAGTATTGCTACTTCTTCCATAATGCATGCATGTGGAAAACCTCACATGGTGAGTAGTTCTAGTTCTCCATCAGGGTACACAGCCAGTGCTCAACAAACGCTGGCTGGCCTGATATCTGGATTAAGTTCATACTGCCAAACCTACTTCTCCAACGCCTATACAATTTATACCTGTCTAAACCTTTCTGTCTGTCTTGAAACTTACACCCAGAAACCCCATGTGTGGGGAAGGGGGTCCCGACTCAAAGGCCCAAGGGTCTCACACAGAAGGAGGCTGAACTGGGGAGCAGACGTCCGGGGACTCAGCTCCCACCGAGAGCGGCTGCGTGGGGTGGCAGACCAGCAGGCCCCACCATACAGATTTTTAACGGGAGCTGGGAGTTTGAATTTTTAAATGAAAAAATGCCTTACTTTTAAATGTTGGGGCCCTAGCCGGTTTGGCTCAGTGGATAGAGCGTCGGCCTACGGACTGAAGGGTCCTGGGTTCAATTCTGGTCAAAGGCACATGCCTGGGTTGTGGGCTCGATCCCTAGTGTGGGGTGTGCAGGAGGCAGCCGATCAATGATTCTTTCTCATCACTGATGTTTCTATCTCTCCCTTCCTTCCCCTTCCTCTCTGAAATCAATAAAAATATATATTAAAAATAAGTAAATGTTGGGGACCAAGTCAAATTTTGGGGAGTGCAGCCCATGACCCACCTTTGTGGGCTACCTGAGGACTCAGGCTCCATGTGGAACCCACAGCGCCACTTTTAAGAACGCAGAACTCGCACTCGGTCCCACCTGGGTCAGGGCAAGCTGCTGGGACTCAGTGTTTTCCTGTATCACGTGGCGGAGAGCACGCCTGTACAGGGCACAGGGCACAGGGTACAGGGCACAGGGCACAGGGCACAGGGCACAGGGTACAGGGTACAGGGTACAGGGTACAGGGCACAGGGTACAGGGTACAGGGTACAGGGCACAGGGTACAGGGTACAGGGATGCTGGAAGAGTCTCTGTCAGATTGGATGCAGGCAGGGCTGCAGAGGCCCCTGGCTCCCCTGCTAAGTGGTAGCCCTGAGAATGGAGCACGCCCTGCGCCAGCTTCTGGAGTAAACCCTCTACATGCATTCACTTATTTAACACAAAGAAACGCTCACTATTTGAAGACATGTGCACACCCGCATCCCTACCACAGAAGTTACATTTCTGGGATATTTTTATACAAGGGAACTTGGAAGGTTGAGAAAGGACTTAAGTCGGTGAAGTAAATGATGAAGTGTCATGTGCTTCAGGCCAAGCACATCATAAATCATGCCATCCATTTATTCACTCATTCATTCATCCAACAGAGAGTGCTGGAGTGCCTTGTGGTGCTGGAAACTGCTATAAGACACTGGGGGCACAGGGCCTAGACCGGGACAGGTAGGGAGCCCCTATTTGAATGTGGAGGAGGATGACATACTGTCAGGAAGGAGGGAGGATGGTCCTCAGCCAGCGCAGTCAGGGAAGGCCTCCTGGAGGAGGTGACACTGTGAAAGCTGTGGACTTCTGAGAGGAGGTGGCCAAGCAGACAGCTTTGTCTCCTGTCCTGAATGACCATCCCCCATGCAGCAAATCTCCCTGCATACAGTTGTGGGTTCTTACCTGCTCCTCCTCCTCCCTCAAGCTGGGCAAGGTGCTGATGGAGAGATTGACAGCGGTGATGGTGACAAAGAGCACTGACAGGCAGGCAAACACCTTGCCTGGCAGCCCCGAGTGCGGCCTCTCCACCATGTCACGCAGCCTCCGCATGCAGTGGCCCCGGTGGCCATCACCCTCGGCCAGGCCTTCACTGTCCTGGCTGTCACTGTCCAGCGGGTCTTCCTCATCCTCCCG
Source organism: Myotis nattereri (assembly GCF_964212035.1). Taxonomy (NCBI): domain Eukaryota; kingdom Metazoa; phylum Chordata; class Mammalia; order Chiroptera; family Vespertilionidae; genus Myotis; species Myotis nattereri. Next base: position 11,916,505 of record NC_138083.1, on the reverse strand, counting down.
CTCCACCATCTCGGCAAACTCCTCCATCTTCTGCAGGTAGCGGCGTTTGCAGCAGCCGTCCAGGTGGTCCTCGGCGATGCCCCAGTACAGCAGCTCCTCCTGGAAGGACAGGGCACACATCTCACGCAGCAGCCGCAGCTTGCCCGCCCGCAGGAAGGTCAGGATGGTGCCGAAGGCCCCCGGGTTGCGGTCGAAGAAGAACTCGTTGCAGGTGACATCGTAGTCATCGCACACGTTGAGGATGTCGTCAAAGTTGGTGCAGGCCTTGAGCTGGCCCAGCCGCGTCATCGGGAACTCCTCGAGCGTGGTCCAGGGCAGCGAGTACTTGATGCCACCCACATTGATGATGATCCGCCTCCGGCGGTCCTCGGGCAGGCCAGCCTGGCGGGGCTCATCCTGAGGCCGCAGCCGCTGGGCCCGGCGGTAGAAGACGCCCTTGAGTGACTGGCTCTGTGGGAAGAAGGCTGGGTGGGAGGAGGCGTCGGAGGTGCAGCTCAGGGCGCTGTAGTCGTAATCAGAATTGTCTCCTGGTAAGAGGGTCATTTTGAGTCTTCACATCCCTCTCCGGCCTGGGGGAAGAAGAGAGGAGAGACCCTCAGTGACGCCTGAGTCTCAGCTGACAATGCTGATCCTGCGATTATTTGCTGCTGTGGACTGAATTGTGTCCACCAAATTCATAGGGAGAAGCCCTAACCCCAATGGGACCATATTCGAGGTGGGGCCTTGGGGCAGTGACTAGGTTTAGATGAGGCCATGAGGGTGGGGCCCTCATGATGGGATTAGTGCCCTTATAAGGAGAGGAAAAGATACCGGAGCCCTGCACCTCCACCCTGTGAGTGCCCAGTAAGGGGGCATCATCTACAAGCCAGGAAGAGAGTCCTCATCAGAACCCCACCAGGCTGGTGGCCTGATCTCAGACTTCACCTCCCCTCCTCACCCTGAACTGTGAGCAATAAATGTCTGTTTGTGAGCCACCCAGTTCAGGTATTTGGTTACAGCAGCCCCAGTGGACAAAAACATTCACTTAAGAGTGAAAATAGCAATGGCATCCTTCAGCATCCCTAAGTGTTATAGTTCCTCCACATCCGCCTCATTTATACAAGTATGCTGAGAGCTGCTGTGTGCCAGGCACTGCTGTAGGCTCTGCTGATTCACAGCCACACACAGAATCAGACAGGGTCCCCGGGCCGTGGAGCTGGCGTCCCACTGGGCTGCCAGGCAACCTCTGTACTATTATTTACTTAAAACTTCCTTGTACATTAGTCCCAATTTTTTTTTGCATTTATTTAGCTTATAAAGGTAGTTTAGTGTAGACCAGTGGTTCTCAACGAGGGCCAATTTCTTTCCCAGGGGACACATGGCAATATCTGGAGGCATTTTTGATTGTCATGTCTGGTGGATGTTACTGGCATAGTAGATAGGGGCCAGAGATGCTTCTAAAATCTCTACAGTGCACAGGCCAGGCCCCACAACAGAGAATTATCTGGTCTCCAAAGCCCATAGTGCCGAGGAGGAAAGGCGCTGGTGTGGTGGTTATGAGCATAGACTTGGAGCCTCATGGCCTGGGCAAGTTACTCAACCTTCATGTGTTCTAATGTCCTCATCTGAGAAATGGGTATAAACATATGACCTACCCCATAGAACTATCAAGACGATTCAATGAAGAGTACTTAATACAGTGCCTGGCACATAGTAGGTATGCAATGATTATTATTACTATTTGTGTTTATCTTGGAGGGATATTGCTCTCATAAATGGGAAAAGTGTATCATTTGCCACCAATAAGAGATAATGTCCAAAGAAATACAGTTATGATAACAGTGCCACATTCATTCACGAATCAGCAAACGTCCTCTTGAGGATACAGGCGTGAACAAAGACAGGCATGCTTGCTCCTCCAGGAAGCCTTCTTGGCTTTGCCAGCTAAATCGAGCTCCCTCTGCCCCCTTCATAGTGCATTTATCTCCAATGCACTGATCACCCATTTTTAGAATTATCTGTGTGCAAGCCTGGCTTCTTTATTAGACTCCCTGCTCCCTGGGGGGGGGGGGGGGGCTGGGGGAGAACTCTACTTGACTCATCTCTTAATCTCTGTGCCCAGCAGCTTCGGAGCTCAAAGAAGTGTTTTCTAAATGAGTACATTTCCTGCTGGAGAGGCCGACATGGTGAGGGCACTTCTGAGAAACTGAGGTCAAAGTATGAGCTTACGTAGACTCCTTCCTTCCCAACCCTCCAAGCTAGAATGAGGTTGCTTATTCATCCATAGCTCCTGGGCTGAATTTGGTTCACAAATATTTTTCCTTGCTTGGAGAAGATTTTTGAAAGATGAAAAATTTTATGTAAAAATTTCTTGGTTTCTCTTGAAACCCAGACTATCTGGCAACATTAGGCCCAAATTCCAGCTGAGAGATGACTGTCCCCTTTAAGCAGGGCATGCATGCTGCCATCTGCCACAGCCCCCCACTCCCTGTTGCCTTCCTAACACCCCTCTACTTCCTGGCCCCTGTAGGCATTTGAGTTTGAGATCCTCAAATCATAGCAACAGAGGTTTCCAGAATTAAGCCAATCTATAGAAAAGTGGTGAGCGTAATCTATATATATAAGAGCCAAGCAACCAGAGCTACCCAACCACTGGTTGCTATGACGCACACTGCTGAGGCCAACCGCCGGATGGGGCCCCAATTGGCCCTCCCAACCTCCTGCCCCCAACCTCCTAGAGTCCCTCCCCTCCCCCTCCCCCAGCCGCTGGCCCACCCCCAATTGCCCTATCAGGCTCGGGCGGGACCCCACCCCTGCACAAATTCGTGCACCGGGCCTTTAGTTGCTTTATAAAAGCCCCATGCCTCCTCCAAACCTAGTGGAGGAGCACAGGGCACCATCAAAACCCATCAATTCCACATGGAAACTCATTTCCAGTACCTGAGTGTCAGTGTGTACCCTGAACGGACACACACACACACACACACACACACACACACACACACACCTGTTCAGATGAGAAACAGTGTTTAATAGGAGTCAGGGTGGGGTTTGGGGAGGAGATCTTTCCTAACAGGAATCCTTCAAAAGTGATGGTTTCGTCACTCATTTACCTTTGGGGAAAGCTAGTTTCACGGATTGGGTTTGGAAAGACCAGGTTATACCTGTGCTTGAAATAAAAATGCTTTGGTTTTAGAGTATTGAGAATGCTATTAACTTGACCTAAAATTGGAGTCCATCTCCTCAGGCAAAGCTGCCATAATTCCCCCCTTTCCCCCTCCCCCCCCCACACACAAGAGTGACAGGCGTCCCCTTTAGGCACTTCACACCCCGACCATCATCTTCAGCTCTGCTGCTGTGTCTTTGCCACCGAAGACAAGAGGAACCCGACATTCCGACATTCCGTTTGGCGAGAATGATGGAGAATGATGATGACGGAGGCCAAGGAACATTCCTCTGGCCCTGCAAGCCCCGGAGGGCTCCTGTGAAACCCACAGGGGGTGCTGTCACCCCCTCTGCTCTTGAGGAATTTCTTCTTCCCGCCCCCAGCGTCCCCTCCAGCGGGAAACGCCCCCAGTGCGTGTTAACTCCTTTCTTTCTCTCACCACTGGGGTCTGTTGTGAGTAACAGCCTCCGCGTCCTGTGTGAAAAGTTATCCTGTCTCAGCAGACGGTTCAGGATGGAGAAGAGGGAGAAGCAAACGTCATTCAGGCCGTTCGTCCTCAGAGGGCCACACCTGGCATTTGCTGGCTGAGGAATGGGCACACTTCTCCTCGCTCCCAGTCCAATGGGTGTGGGGGGACGGCTCCACACGCTCCAGACTCTACAGTCCCCAGTGAAGGTCATAAACCCAACAGGCCGCCAAGTCCTGCTTCTGGAAAGTAACGCCACTTCTCACCCAGCCTGACACCCTCACAGAAAACCCGGTCTTTTAAAAGTTCTCTGTGGTGTTGGGTCTGTCACTTCGAGAGCATGATGGACGATAGTGGTTTTACCTCTGAGGGCCTATGGATTCCAGCTTGAGGGACAACTTGCTGACCACCCCAAGCTGGGGAAGCAGAAGAGCCCACGGGCTCTGAAATGCGGAGACGCGGGTTCAAGGCCAGTCACTGTGACTCTGGGCAAGACATGTCTTGCCTCTGAGACTCAGTTTCCTCATCTGTAAAATGGGGATATGAATAGCTCCCGCCTCCTTGAGTTGTGGTGAAGACTAAAGCAAATGACACAGTGACATGATTGCCCCAATGCCGGACATGCAATGGACACCTGCTGTATTATTATAAGCTATTGGGGGGGGGGGGGAAGAGTCTGCCATCTCTCCTTCCACCAGCCAAGGGTGACTCTTTTCTTGACCTGATCCAGTGGGATTTGAACCCAGCGTTGTCTGAGCCTCAGAGCCCACTGCTGGGGGGATGTGGTCTGGGGTACCTCTGGGAAAGCCACCAGGGATGCGGAGGGAAATGGAGGAGGCTGCTGCCTTGTGACCCAGGAATCCCACTGTGGGTAGATTTCTCAGATCTGGGTTTACCGGTGTCTTGGCAGACATTGCGGTAATAAATTATTTGCACTCAAATCCTTGACTCAGGATCTACTTCTGGGGAATCAGATGTAAGAGAGGAACAAGGTACAAGAATGTGCCTCCCATGTTGCGGGTTGTGCTAAGAGGTCCCCTCGTGTCCATCGGGGCGGGGTTGGGGGGGGATGGATAAGGGAGTCGTGGTAGATGCAGATGGTGGAGCCCTGTAGATGGCACAGGAATTGGAAGCAACAAACTAGATGTAGAATTAGGAACACATTTAGGTCTTGGAAACATGGTGCCGAGTGGAAAAAGAAACAGAAGTTTATAGCACTATGCTATTTATGTAAATGAGCACACACACTATTACATATTTTACAAAGACTCATGTACATGCAGGGATCTATATCACCCACGGGGAGGGTGCCTGGAGGGAGGGAAAGGGGGACAAGCGTGGGGAATGGGGACTGCAAGGAAGGGGCCAGTGAATAATATGGCCCAGCCCAGGCCCAGGATGAAGAGAGAAGTAGACAGAGTGTGGTTAACACAACTCTGGGCTTTAATCCAGGTAAAGAAAAAAAAAATAAAGAAAGAAAGAAAAAGAAAAATGGAAGCATAAGAGCAACCAAGCCACTGGGTTCTGACTGGGCCTGATGCTCAGTGGAGATGCAGACGTCCCAGCCTCTCCCAGACCTTCCCCAGATGCTGGAGGGGAGGCCCAGGAGTGGGCATTTTGACCGGTTCCCTTAGAAAGTCTCACAAATGCTCAGGAGAGAAAGAGAGGATGCCATGAACGCCTAGAGATCCCCTAGGGACTGGGGTGCAAGAGCTGCTCTGAGCTTTGGAGGGGAGCCCCTTGCCCAATCTCTCAATGTCCTTGGGGTTCTGGAAGGCTCTGTGGGCCTTACATTTGGGGAGATTCACTGGAGAAGTGGAAACGCTCTGGTTTTAGAGAAAAAACTGCATGGGGAACGGCCTGATCAACTCCCCGGTGTGAGCCAGCAGATCCACCGACGCTCCCACGCGAGCTCTCCTGTCCTCTTAGGAGGAGGATGTTCACCAGCAATGCCTGAGGGCCGAGCACACGTTTCCAAAGACAAATGAGAATTCAAACCGTAAGCAGTTCTGAGTGGCAGCCCCACCGTGAGGCCGCTCTGCGGGCAGGGTCTGACTCGGGCGGGGATGCACAGCTTGGTGGGGTAGGAACAGGGAGCAGGAGGGGACCCCGCCCTTCCATCCTATGCTCATCTTTCGGACAGAGCTCTCTGTCCCTCTTCTGAGTGAAAGGGGGGGCTGCAGACAGACAGCGCACGCGCACACTAAACAGTCATGGCGCTATAACAGCAGCAGTGTCAGCCTCCCTCAATCGCACACTAAGTACCAGGCCCCGTGTAAGAGCCTTAATTCCGTGAGCCACGTCCTTCCCTCAGAGGCAGGTGGTCCCATTAACGCCCCCACTTTGCAGATGAGGAAACTGAGGCTTTGAGAAGTGGGAACTCAGGACCCTGATAATAAGTGACGAAGCCAAAATCAAACTAAGCCTGTGGGACTACAAGCCAAATCTCTGACTCTGCATTTCCCTGCCTCCCCGGAGGCGTCCTGGGGTGCGAGCCAGAGGTCCTTTCCCATGGGGTGCATGTCTCCACCACCTGGGTCTCTCAGCTCTGTTTTCTTCAGACAAACTTTTGGATGGTCTTTAGGGATGCGGAGAAGCAGGCGGTGGCTCGTGGCCGGGGGAAACATCTTTATTCCTGTTGTGCACTTGGCACAGGAGCAGAGGAAGGAATCAACAAAATGCCTGCGTTTGTCAAATTCCGAGTGGCCATTTTGGCTTCTGGGCAGAAGGCCTCCTGTGGCACCAGCCAGGCGCGAGGGTGGGGTCTCTGGCTCACCATCTGTAACAGCCACTGGTGAGACAGGCCGCTATGGTGGGCAGAATAGTGGTCCCCCAAAGACGTCCACACCCTCATCCCCGGAACCTGGGGCTATGTTACCTCAGCGTCAAGAGATTTTGCTGGTGTGACTCAATGCAGGATCTGGCGATGGGGAGAAGATCAGATGGTTTGGGTCGTCTGTGGGCCCTGTGTACTCACAGGGGTCTTTGTAAGAGGGAGGGAGGAGGGTCCGTGTCAGAGTGTGATGACGGAAGCAGAGGTTGGAGTGATGCGGGGCAGGGGCCAAGGATGCAGGCAGCTTCTAGAAGCTGGAAAAGGCAAAGAAATGGATCCTCCCCAGAAGGAGCACAGTCCTGCCGAACCCTTGAAGCTCAGAGACCCACTTTGAACTTCTGATCTCCAAACACCGGAAGACAATACATCTGTGTTGCTTAAGCCACGAAATGGGTGGTAATCTGTGACGGTCATTAACTAACACAGCCTCCAAGGCAACTTCTTAAAAGAAAAGCATTTCTTCCCCGAGCTCCTGAGGTTCCTTCTCACACCACACCTCCCAACCTGTGTCCTTCCCGCATCCCAAGCAGGTGTCTGGGGGCCCATGGCTCTCTCCACGCTGCCCTTCCCCTGTCAGTGCGGCTTCCTCGGCCAGGGTGAGGGCTCCTGGCTGGGATGACTCAGACTTGGGGGATGCCGCATTAATCTCCAATTAAAACGTGAATCAAAATGGATCCAGCCATTAGCCTGGCCCAGGTCCGGGCATGTCGAATCTCTCCGAGAGACGCTGTACCCACGGGGAGAGCTTTCCTAGCTGCCTGCCGTCCATCCTCATCGTAATCCAACCAGGCTGAACCTCGGCCAGCTTCTTTTGAGCTGGGGCCCAAGTTCCTGGGGGGGGGGTATATTTTCTGGGAGCTGGGCTCTTCCCTTCACCCCCCACCTATCCCCACATGAGTACGGGTGCCAGAGTCACCTGCCCCCCTCACCCCCCACACCCAGAAAAAGAGACAGAGGCAGCCTCTAGAGCCTCCTCACTCAGCTGCTGCAAAATACCGCCAAATGCACATTTGCCTTCCACCAGGAGGTGTTTCGGGGTGCGAGCCAGAAGGCCCTTTCTATTTGTCTCCTTGCTGGGTGAAATTTGGGAACACAGGCGTAAGCAAGGGAGCAGGCTTGGGGACGCAGTGGAGACCTTGGGACAGCAGGAAGGAGCCACCTGCTTGAATCCCCCCTCAGTTCTTCTTCCTCAGCGAGGGTGATGGCTGCAGTCTGTGGGGTAAGCCGGGGTGGGGAGGTGAGGAAGGGAGGAAGGACAGCATGGAGGTGCCTGCCTGCCCGGGAGGCGTGAGGCGCGGGCGTGAGGGCCCGCAGAGCAGGGGAAAATCCGACGCACAGCTCAGATCCTATCTGTAGCACGTTCACTCTGTGCTCTGATTTTGTTAATCAAACACAGCCGGCTATATAATAAAAATGGCCAACAGTGATTGAGTGCCCGCTGCCAGACCTTCTTGCCTCTCCCTTTCTGTTAATTCTACTTGGAGTGGCCCTTCCAGCCGCCATTTCCCACTCAGGGACTCCATTTCTGGGTTTAATGAGGCAACCAAGAGTGGCTTCCCAGACCTCTATATCTTTCGACAACGGGAAATGTTGACTCTTCATCACATACAAGAAAAGGGATGTGGAGAAAGGCTGGCCCAGTCAAGACACCCTGCAGGGTCCAGAGGGTTAATCCCTTGAATCTCAGGACACAGGTCTCTGTTCTCTTCCCAGGGGCAACTCCCTCACCTCTCGCCAGAGCCCAGTTGTGTGCCTGGTGCAGAGAATTCAAGGTGGCGGTGGGACCCCAGGCGGCTCCAGGGCAGCCTGCGTTCTCAAGCCTCCAGGCAGGAATCGAGGCTGTCTTGTTTCCAGCACATTCATGGTTCCCCGTGGGCTTGGAATGTGTCCCACAACAGACATCTTCCTGCTGGAGAGGGCTGGGCTAGGGAATGGCTGCTGAGGGCCATCCCCAGGGGCCATCCTGCCCAAGTTTCCAACACCTGCCCCCTCAGCAGGTGCTCTGCAGAGCTCCCAGGAAGAGGGCATAGGGGTCAAGCTCAGGTCCAGCACAGCCTGAGAAGTCCAGACCCTGGCCATGCGCCCCTCCCCTGGCCCGGCAGTGGGGCTGGTCTCCAGCAGCGAGAAACCTTCCCTGGGGAGGCTGCCCATAGTGGCTCTGACTGCAGTAACGTGTGTGGGTATCAAACACGCCCTGTGACAAACCTCTGCTCAGATTCACAGAGGCAGGAGCCGCCCCCTATCGCTCCCAGTGTGCAATGAATCAGCTCCCGCTCCCTCCTCTCACTCCCCCTGAACTTATCTCGAGGTGTCAGCAAAGGTGGGCGGGCGGGGGGGGGGGGGGGTATCTCTGGGTCTGTCTCATCCACCTGGGTGACTTAGGTGCCTGGCACCCTGCAAGTGCGTAAGAATAGCAAGTGTTTAAGAAAATGCCTGCTGAATGGAGAGCTAACTCACGGGCCTCATGGGTGGGAGCCTGCCTTCCTCTGTAATGTTAGATCAGTGTTTCTCACCCCTCCTCCCCATTCCCACCCGCCCCTAAGGAGCCTCTGAAAGACCCTTCCTTCTACCCTAGAACCTGTTCCAGACTGCCTTCTCCCCTGGGGAATGAACACACTCCATGGCCACGGAAGGGCCCTTCTACAACGTGTCCAGTGACTTTCTGCCCTACACACACGGGGGCTGCTGGGACAGCCCCCCCACAGGCTGGGGGCTCTTCAAGGGAGGGCTGGGTCTTAATTCTCTTTAGCTGTTAGCTGCCCTCCCGCCCTATCCGTCCCCATCCCATCCTTCTCCTTGCATGTTCTCTCCCCAGCGCTGGCCTCAGTAACTGTTTGTTAAATGAATGAAATAATAGTTGCTAAGTCTTGGCAGGGTGAGCTGTGCATAGTAGGTGCTCAGCCAATCTTTGTCCAATCCACGAATGAGTGAATGAACTTTTCTCCCTTCCTTTCTCACTCCAAAGCTCCAATCCATCCAGGCTGAGCCCCTCCTGAGTAGGGGGACCCTGAGGCTGAGGCGGTGACCACCCACCTTATCTATCAGATGCTGGAGCCTCAGGTGAAGGGTTGTCTGGGAACCCCCATGGCCTAGCACACAGTAGGCACTCATTAGAAGCTTGCCGAGTTAATGAATGACTCAATGAAGCCCACTGGTGGGAAGCCCCATTCCCTGCCTAGGGATGGAGTGAATGAGCGAGTGACAGTCGCCCCATCCACCTCCCCCAACACTCCGTCCTCCCAGGATCCGCAAGGCGGTGAGACACCTCCGCCTCCTCTGGGATCATCTCCCCCCCTCACCCCCCCACCAAGTCACCGCCGTGGAGAAGGTCCCGCACTTCGCACCCTGGTGACCCCCCTCGGGAAAAACACCAGCTGGTCGCGCACCGTGACCGTGGCGAGCGCGCTCCACGCCCTGTCCCCCGCAGGTGCACCTAGATCCTCCGTCGCCCCAGGCACCCTCCCCGGCAGGTTTTGGGGTCGGCGCCGGGGAGCCCCGAGCGGCCCCCGAGCCCGAGTTTGCAGGCGCGGGGGCCGGTCGGGACTCGGTGGCGCCTGGCGAGGCTGCGGCGCGCAAAGTTCCCACCTCAAGTTGCCGTCGCGCCGTCCCCGCCTCGGAGTTGGCCGGGCCGCGGCTCCGTCCCCCGGGCTGCCCGCGGGTCCCGGGCGAGAACCCCGGCGGCAGGGGGCCGGTGGCCTCCCGGGACTCCCCTGCCGTCTCCTGGAGCCGCAGGCAAGCGCCGGCTCCCGGGCCCGGCTCAGCTCCGCACTCGGACCCAGGGCCGCCCGCTCTGCCTCGCCGTCCCCGCCGGGCTCCGTGTGCGCCGGGAGCACAGCACCGCGCGGCCGCCGCCGAGGGAGGGAGCGGGGCGGGAGGCGGGACGGAGGGAGGGACCGAGCGCGGGGCGGGCGGAGGGGCGGTGGCAGGCGCGCGGCGCCGTCTCGCCCCGCGGTCCGGGCCGAGGCCACGCACCGGCGCCCGGCGTCCGGGTGTCCAGCTCGCGGCGCTTATCGCGGACGGACAGCGCTCCACGCGGCCCCCCGGGCTCGGCCGGCCGCACGCGCGCAGCGCCCCCCGCCACCGCGCGCCCTCTCCCGCCCCTCCGCGCCGGCGGCCCGCGTGGTTCCCGCGCTCCACCGCCTCGGGGCTGCTGCGCTCCAGCCGCCGGGGTCGCGCGTGCCTTCCCTGGCGGGTCGCGGGCGCCTCTGGTCCGGGACCCTGGCGCCACCGCTGCGGGGTCTCCGCGGGCACGCACAGCCCCCGCGCGCCACTGTCCCGGGGCCGCGAGCTCTGCGCTCCAAGCTCCCGGGGGCCACACTCGCCCTGCCTCGTGCTTTTCCCCGGAGTCCAGGGGCCTCGTTGCCCTGGGCCCCTCATGCCTCTGCGGGCGCCTTGTGGCGTCAGCTTCTTAGGGACAGCGTGGGGCGGCTTGTAGCGTCAGCTTTTTAGGGACAGCATGTGCTGGGCGAGGTGTCTTCCCTTTGGGGTCTGGGGTCCGCCTGTGCCACCGCCCAGAGTCTGCGTGGCCCAGCGGTCCACGGTTCTGGGGTCCCAGGGTCCCGCCCTGGGGCACAGGCAGCCGGCTGGGAGCAACGCCATTGGTAGGAGTCCCCCTGCTTTTGCTGGGGTTTGGGTTGGACCGGAGAGGGCGCCACAGCAGAACCAGCCTCTTTTATTTTTTATTTTTGCTGTTGTTTATTGATTGACTGATTTTAAAGAGAGGAAAGGGGCGGGGGAGGGAGGGAGAGAGATAGAAATAGAGAGAGAGAGAGAGAGAGAGAGAGAGAGAGAGAGAGAGAGAGAGAGAGAGAGAGAAGAAACATCCACTTGTTCCACCGATCCATGCATTCATTGTGTGACTCTCCCCACAACAGGAAATCAAACCCTGGCATAGCCTTACCATGCTCTAACCACTGAACTACAGGGCCAGGGCCAGAACCAGCCTCCTAAGGTCTCTTGCCTCTCACCTTCCTTTCCTCTTTTCCTTCCAGTCTCTACAGCCTTCTCACGTCAGAGAACCAAGGCTGTGGCCCTGCCTGTGGCCTTCTCCTTCAGGGAGGGGGACAGGCTCCGGAGTGGAGGGTGCCCGCTCTTCCCGGGATTTCATAAAGAGGGTTAGAGTGTTCACTCATGTGGCAAACCTTGGCTCAGGTGCCCTGGAGGCAACCACACCTGCCTCAAGAACTCACCTCCTGTTGGGGGAGGGACAAAACCAGGAACACTGCTGACATGCACAGCAAGGTGGGGTACAGTGAGGGGAGAGAGACCACTTTATTTTATTTTTTGCCTATTTTAAATATATATTGATTTCAGAGAGGAAGGGAGAGGGAGAGAGAATCATAGATCTGCTGCCTCCTGCACACCCCCCACTGGGCATTGAGCCGGTAACTCGAAACTGGGAGCATGTACCCTGACTGGGAATTGAACTGTGACCTCCTGGTTCATAGGTCAGTGCTCAACCACTAAGTCATGCTGGCCAGGCGAGAGAGACCACTTAGATGGACCCATGAGGAGGTGGCTGAGCCCTGACGAGGTGAAGGAGCCCTGGGTGATATGTGAAGAGCTTTCCAGGTGGATGGAGCAGCAAAGGCGATGGTCCTGGAGCAGGAGAGAGGGAGGATTATCTGAGGAACAGGGACATCAGAGAGGGGACTGGGGCGGGTGTGCAGGAGAGGTGGTCCCTGGAGTACGCTTTGAGAAACAGCTCTGTGTGAAGGGTCAGGCCTCGGCCTGCCTCTGCCATCTGAAAATTGGGGTTTTTATATATGTTTTCCCTTCTCATTGTTGGTCTTCCCTCGAGACACCAAGCTCCATCAGGGCCAGGACTGTGTGCTGCCCTCCCAGCATCTTCCGTACCGCCTAGCGCAGACACACCCGGCCTCGGAAATAATTGTTGGTGGAACACTCAGGACCGTCCTATGGGGCAGATTTCACTGTCTCAGAGGGACCTCGAGGATGTTACCTGAACCCTATGGAGGGCTTGTTAAAACCCACATGGTTGACCCCAGCGCCCCCGAATTTCTGGTTAGAGGGACCCTTCTAACAAGTTCCTTGGTGATACTGTTGCTGCTGGTCTGGGGATCAAAGTTTGAGAACCACTGATGCTGAAGGTTTGAAGCTTAGCCCGGCTGGGTCTCACTTCCAAGCCCAGCTGAGCTACCAGATCCATTGGGGATTGAAGCCTTACTGCCTATTGTGTGGGGGCAGCTGGACCTATGAGCACCTCTGTGAGGAGCTGCTCCCAATGGCTGGGCCTGTCAGAACGCTGTGCACCTGAGACAAATGTTGGGGTGACCCATGAACAGAAGACCCTGAGACACTGGGTGGAAACCATCAAAAAGGGTAGTCCCTCCCTCCTTTCCTGCCTCCCCCCACCGCCCTCATCCACCTCACATACACAGCCTCACTTGCTGTGCCCAGGAGTTAAATTACTGCCTGATCTTATCCTTGACTTGTGCTAAACTATGTCCAATAAAATTCTTTTAAATCCTTTTAAGGAATTCCCTCTTTTCAGTCCCCCCTCCCTTTAGAGCCTTCCAGATTTTCAGCTCTTCATATCTTCATTTTCCGCCTGAGAAGCATTCCTTCCCAAGCTGTTGTGTGGAAATAGATGTTGGTGCTGCCTGTGAAAGTTTTCTGAAAAGATGGGATGCTCCTTGCTTGCTGAGCACCTTCCAGGTGTCAGAGGGGGTTGCTGGAGTGGTCAGAGGTACACACTGGGCCAATAGGTGGGGCTCTGGCTCACAGACCTGTTATATTTGGCCCTGCTGGGTTAAATTTTTTTAAACAATTTTGAATTAGTTGCCAACTTTTAAAAATTGGGAGAGTTCACATAAGTTCTTTTTTTTTCCTTTTGATACATTGGGAGACCTGGCTGACATCCCTCACGGGATGGTGTGCTGGTGCTGGGTCATGGCCGCCCCAGCTCTTGCCTGGGGTTTGCCCCTCAGCCCACATTCCGTCCTTTAAGTTACCACGGGCCCAGGGAATGGTGAATTGCTGGTCTCTCGCGCTGGTAAATTGTCTAGGGTCCCATAGTAAATGGCAAAGCTGTATCTGAATCCAGGTCTGTGTGACCTAAAGCCCAAGCCGTGGCACTGAAAAACAAGCCGCTGTCGGTATGGGTGGCAGCACTCGCCTGGCGCCTCTGGCCCCGAGGAAACACCTTAAAAGGGAGTTGCTGTCAGCGGTTTAAGGATATGCCTTCCTTCCCATTCATAACCAACTGTCAGTTAGTCATAAAGTTCTGGGTTGTTTTTCTATGGCCTGAAGGGTTATGCAGAGCTCTCCAAACTTTTTTTTATCCATCTTCTCCCTTGAGACGAAAAGGCTTAGATTTGCAAGGTAACTGGTTATTTGGAGGTGAGTGTGGGGAGGGGGTGGGGGTGGGGCTTTTCTCCCTTAGCTCTCTGGGGTGGGGGGAACCTAACTGGGTGTTTGTGTGTGAGTGTGTGTGTGGGGGGGGGGGCGGGGGGCGGGGGCGGTTTGCAGCTTGTTGAATTGGGGTGGGGCTGGGACGATTTTGCCTGCAGTCACTGCTCCAGGCACTCGGCCACCTCTCTGTGCCTCGGACACCCCACACAGGCTCCATCCTTCTTTCTGGAGTGGCCTTCCCACGGATTTCCACACAGCCGTTCCTTCAGATCTCAGGCAGTGTCACCTTGGGATCTGACTGAGACCTGTCCTGGCCGGGATCAGGGTGCAGGGGGTGAGGCTGGGGCATGCAAGGGCACAACTTTACTTGAAGCTTTCTTTTAAAAGTTGATATTTTGCTCATAATAGATTTGTTTTGTACTAATTTTGATTAAAAATATTCTATGAAAATGTTATTTATTTATTTATTTTTTTTGGGGGGGGGTAAGAGTTTATTTGAGCCAGACTGATGACATATGCCAGGGAGTAAGATCTCAAATGTTATTTATTGTGATTACTGACATTTTGGTGCCCCCTTACATTTTGCATCCCAGTGGCGGGCCCCACCTGCCTCACTCCAGCCCTGCTTTGCTCCTAGCCCCCAGGGAGCTCTGGATGGGGAGTCAGGAGACCTGGGTTCTGGGCCAGCCTGTGCCATTAGACTAGCTGTGTGACTGGACACAAGACCCCTTGGTGCCTTGAGCCTCTCAGCTGCACTACTGACCAGGGGAGGGGTTATACTTTAGTTCTAGAATGATCCAAGATACCTACTAAAGCTCTGATAGGTTGTGCATTGTCTCCTGGACACGTTGGGGCTGTTTCAGACCTCGCTGACACTGGTAATGATGGGTTGTCACTGTCCTTTTCCCAGCAGCCCACGCGAGGGGTTCCTCTGTGCAAACACCGATCTTCAGGGCTGCAGCATGCCATGGGATTGCAGCCCTTGCTCATTTCCCCCGTTTGGGGGAAAGTTTCAGTTTTGGAGGTGAGTGTGGGGAGGTGGTACACTCTATTCTTTGATGTCTTGCTTTTTGTCCTTTGGTTCCGTCCATTGGATCATGGCACACATGTTCATTAGGGACTGAGCAAGCACTCGGGGCCCAAAAGACACAGGTCAGCCCACAGATCCACATGCTGCAAGATGTCTGCATGGGGTGAGGACTTCCAGCCAAGCCAGGGCCATGTGGAGAGAATGGTGCACAGCCCTTTCCCCTGGGAGGACCTGCAGTCCTGTGGTCTGCAAGTGCCATCAGCCCAGGGCACCTTCCTGACAAGCGAGTGCCACAGCTCTGTGTTATGGTTCTTCTGGTCCTGACACCTCACAGCCCACCTCCTTCAACCAGCTTTCCTCCACTGCTCCAGCCCTCAGGGGACTCGCGCCTTCGCTTTTCTCTCTAAGCCTTTACCAATTAATAGGCGTTCAGTCTAGAGCTTAATTAAGCTCTGTCTAGAGTTCCTTGTTGCTTCAGCCTGGCCAGAATGTCCTGGTTCTTGCAGGGAAGGGACACTTGCCTGGCAGTCGGTAATAGCAGGGAAGGCTCTGCCCCCCAACTTAGAGGGTACAAACAGGTACATCTTGCTCCATCGGCCATGCTTTAAAAATGATGAATTATGTGCCAGTATTTGAAAATTAGGAGACCTCGTAAAAAAATCTTCATTTCTGGCTTCCCTTGAAAACTTCGAAGATGTGCTGACCCTGAATGTGCTGGTAAAATTGTCTGAGGCTGGCAACAACCTTTTCCATGAGATGGGGTATAGGTTCTCCAGTTTGCCACAGTCTCCACCGCTCCTTAATATCTAACCCTGTGCTTCCTTTACTCATCTACCTGCCTGGCTCCTATAAACATTTGAGATTTTGTTGTTGTTGTTAATCCTCACCTGAGGATGTTTTTTTCCCATTGATTTTCAGAGACAGTGGGGCAGGGGGCAGGAAGAAAGAGGGAGGGAGGGAGAGAGAGAGAGAGAGAGAGATGAGAGAGACACATTGATTGGTTGCCTCTCGCAATCAGAGATTGAGCTGCAACTGAGGTATGTGCCCTTGACCAGAATGAAACCTGCTAGAGTTTAGTCTGAGGGTCAATGTTCTATCCACTGAGCCAAATCGGCTAAGGCAGTACTTGATATTTTAACCCTGGCTTTCAGCTTTTTTCTTTAGGAGGAAAGACAGCTCCTTAGAGCTGCTGTGCACCAGCAAGGCTCAGAGGAAGGCTGGGCATTATTGCTGAAGATTGTTGGGTAGATGTGGGAGGGGAGAGTCAGGAGGGTGCTTGCTGAGAATCTATTTTGTAGCCTCTTGGTATCAATGAACTTAGATGGGTGTTTGAACCTGGTTAGTACTAGTTGCTTTACTTGTATATACAGAGATGTAATTAATGTGAATATAAAAGAATACATTTATAAAAATTAAAAGAAGCTAAATTATGGAGAGCATTTACTTTGTGCCAGACCTGTTCTCAGAGTTTTACATTTAATTCATAACAACCCGATGTGGTCAGTACTATTATTTCCCCTATTTTTAGAGCTGAGGGAGCCGAGACACAGGTAAATAATTTGCTCAGGATTACAAGAAGCCGTGATTGCAACACAGACTGAATGGCCCTGAACCTCAATTTTAGCAGGATTGCAGCTACCGGGAGATGATGGCTTTCTAAATGGTTGTCTTCCCTGCATCGTCTCATTTCCTGGGATTGTAACCTGTCTCCCTCCTGCTGGGAGTGCAAGGTTTGAGGATCTCTGCCTTTGGCACAGGTGGAGGCACCCCGTCTGCAGGTCTGTTCCTGTGGGCTGTTTGATCTGGGGCAAGAGGAGTAGACAGGATGGGAGTGGGCAAGTAAACAGTGGCCCTGCCACCCAGGACTAGGCCCCCTCAGACAGCCCAGGACCCCAGAAGCGCAGGGCCCACCAGCCAGCCCTGGGTATGAGCTCATCGCCGTGTCCCCGAGTCTGAGGTCAGCACCCCGTGCAGCACTCTTGCTGCAGTGGAAGATTTTAGTGTCCTGTTGTTACTTTGCATCGCTTCTGGGCTGTGTTCCCTCTTATTTCATTTTCATCTGAAATCCTGAGCTCACCCCCCTCAGCAGCTGACGGGACCATTTATTTCCAAGGCTGCAGCCAGTCGGAGGGCTGCTGACAGCTAAGCGGAGCAGTCTGGGCTTTTGCCACCTGGTTTTATTCCTGCAGACAGGCATGGGAGAAACGACGTCTTCATTTTTGCAGCGATGGAGCTGTCAGAGCCTCAGAGCTCCCGTTCTCATCCTTTTTGCCCAGAGGGCACTGCTGTGGCGGACTCTGCCTGTTGGTCTTCTGCGAGTTTGGACGTAAAACCTTGAAGGAGCACAGCCTGAGTTTTGCAAGGGTCCTGTCCAATGCCCTCCCCTCCCTGCCCCCTGAATCTCCCCCAGGATCGTCAGAGTTGGACCGGCTTAGAAAGATTGTGTTGTCAAACCTTCTTTCGGATAATGAAACAAAAGCCCAGAGAGGGTAAGAGACTTGTGGGGATTGCACAGCAAGTGAGTGGCAGGGGAAGCCTGGCAGGCTGGGCCCCAGCCCTGTTGTGCTACACCAGCCTGCCTCTTAAGGGTCCCAGAGGGCCAAGCCTTGAGGGGCTCTGCCCTAAGCACCAATGCTCTTCAGCCAGCTCTTCATGGGGCCCCTCCTCCCTTCATCTTGGCTCAGATGTTCTCTCCGCAGAGAGGCCCCTCACGCCTCTGTCTAAAGCATCGCCCCCCGCCCCCCCATTCTCTCACATCCTCCATGTGCTTGTTCCCGGGGCTCTGACCAGTGTCTGAAATGATCTCCGATGAGTTTAATTTACATTTTATTGTCTCTCCCTCCAGAATGCAAGCCCCACAGGGGCGGGGACACCGGTGTCCGCTCCTGACGAAGAGGGTCTGCAGGTCGCTCTGTGGAATGAAGGAAGGAACCTCGCCAGGTGGGTTTGGGGGGCTTCCAATGACCCTTAAACAAGGAGACCGTTTTCAGGAAGCAATGGACATTTAAATGTCTGCCGAATCACTTTTGTTTGCTTTAGATAAGGGTTTTATTGGTGGAAACAAAGTCCACTCCTAAAAATGCTCCGAGGACTAGACACCTAGCCCCACTTTCGAGGGTTCACTTGGCACCGTGTGCTGAGCCGTGGGCCTGTGCCACGCCCGTGCATGGCGCTGGGCACGTGGAGACGAGGAGAAGCCGGAGCAGTCAGGAATCGTCTCCAACTGGCCTAGACAAGGAGAGTCCACTCGGTTCACAGGATTGAAAAGTCAAGGGGTTGGTCTGCCTGACTCCAAAGCCCATGTTCATTCAAAACGACTTTTTGGTCATCATTTGACACTTGGTCTATGTTGATGAGCTGTGATTAGTCTTAGAGCAGCAGGGATGGGAGGAAGCAGCAGGCTGGGAAGCCAGAGGGGGAGACTGGAGCTAGAGAGCTGTCCTGGGAGGACCAATGACCTTCAGTTGAGAGACCAAGTAGCCTGATGCAACCCCAGGCTTCTCCCTCCCTCTGATCTTGCTGAGGCTCCCCATTGGCCAGGCCCAATTAGAAGGGGACGGGTACATGCCAGCCTCCCAGCCACAGAGAAGGGTGGAGAAAGTTATCTGATGTGGAGGCCGCCTGCAAACTCTTGTTTGGAGCCCTGGGTTTTTACCAAAGCGTTGTGGGGCCATCTCAGTGGGCAAGGGGTGAGCCAGTGGACTGGCCTCTGATCAGGCCAATACGATTCCACGAGTATGTACTAGTATGTGGTGGAGAGAAGGGGGAGGGAGAACACAGGCCTGAATTTGAATGTCAGCTCTCCCGCTTTGTAGGTGCGTGACCTGGGATAAATCACTGTGCCCTGGGAGCCCAGGGACCGACGCTGCTCTGCAGCCCTCTCTCCGGGTTATGGGGAGTCAGTGAGGTTCAGGATGTGAAAGTGCTTTGCAAACAGCTGAGTCTTGGACAAATCGGTTGCTTTACTCTCAGCTGCCAGGGTGTTTCCACTGTTGAGCCAGAAATTCCAAGTCTAGTTGCAAAATGTGGTCACCCTGAGGACCTGGGAATGACGGCTGTTTTCAGTCCAATCAATCTACTTAAATTGGTTTCTGATGGAAAAACCCACAGAATTCTGAGGAGCCCAGGGGTGGGTCACAGTTCTGTTACTCATGAGTTTGTGCTGGGGGCCTAGAGATAAAATCTTGATTTCAGCTCAATAAATGCCGCAGGCAGGGATCTGTTCTCTCTCCTCCTTCCCTTTCTCCGGCCAGAGCAAGCACCTCTGGGGTGAGGGAGGAGGCAGGGGGTGGGCAGGGCTCTGTGCTTCCTGCAAAGCTGTAGGAAGTGTGGGAAAACTTTAGCCTCTCTTTGCTTTGGGGACTTATCTGCCATTCTGTAGTGGGTAGGAGACACCCCACGGCTGGAGCACCGGGGTCCCTGCACCAGGGAGCAGAGAACATTGCCTGTGGTTGCCAAGGCATTTAGCGGCAGAGGGGCGTCTCTTTAGCAATCTGGGCACTAGCCCAGCGTGAAGTCGGCCGGTGGGCACCACACCACTAATTGCTGTGATTTGGCTTTGAGCGCTGAGAACTGCACATTGTACCCAGTGCGGGGTTAGAGGCGTTCTCCGCCAGCCCTGCTGCTTACTGCCAGTCTCCAGCTTTGATAATGAGTCAAGAATCATGTTTGTTATTGGGGGGTGGGAAAGAGGCCTTCCTTTTCTGTTTAATTATCACTCCCAGCCAGAAGGGACCTGTGGGCAGCGGCCCGAACTCTATCCTGGGTTAGAGACAGGGCATTCGCCTCGGTTCTGCGGCTCCCGGAGTGCATGTCCCTGGACAAGTGGCTTCGTTTTCCAGGCCACAGTTCGCCCGATAGTAAAGCGAGGGACTTGTGCTGCGATAGATGTTCCTCCCAGTGCGTTTCTAGGCTGGGTTCCTGGCCACTACTGACATTTGTGTCAGGAGGATTCGTTGTTTGTGGGGTCATCCTGTGCATTGTAGGGTGCTCAGCAGCAGCCCCGGGATGGCCAGTAGCACTTCCCCGCAAGTTGTAATAAACAAAAGTGACTCCAATAAAAAATGATGATGAAAACCCCCTGGGTAGCAAAATTGTGCCTGGTTGAGAACAACTGTTTTAGGGTACAGGCTGAAAACTTGCAGGTTATGGAAAATCTTTCCCCTGTATTGCTCTGGAGGGTAAATTATTGTCATTATTTTTGTTGTTGTTAGCCATTCACACACGTATATGTATATGTATGTGTATGTGTATTTGTATATTTGTGTGTATGTATATGTATGTGCATATGTATTTATATGTATGTGTAAATGTAAATGTGTATATGCATGCTTTTGTATGTGTATATGTGTGTATATGTATATGTATATGTATATGTATATGTATACGTATATGTATATACCCGTGCTTCCATCTTCACCTGGCTTTCTTCCCTCTTGTGTCCTCCCACGTCTCTGTGTCCGAACCCTTCTTCCTTTCTCTAACAAAGACACTAGATTTAGAGCCCATTCTCATCTAGCAGGACCCTTTCTTAACGTGGTTACACCTGCAAAGACTCCGTCACCCAGCAAAGTCACTTACCGCATTGCATCTACTCTGTGCGGACACAGGAATATAAAACTGGACGAGACGAACCTGACTGTGCCCCGTGAAGCCCGCATTCCAGAGGGGCTTTGAGGAGAGGGAGTCAGGTGAGTGCCGGAAACCCCCACGGCAGCATCCTCATGTTTCTCCCTCCAACATGACAACATGAGGATTTATAATAATAATATATTAATTATTAATTATAGTAATAATAATGCCTTTCAACAGTAATGTACTCTGCACTCAGCATCCACATTTACTTAACTTTTGCAGGTTATGGACCTTCTGAAAAATCAGTGTTACCGAACCAGCCTCTTTATAGTCAAAGTTAAAACTGTTTTCTCTTCCTTGTTCTGGAAAACTCTCAGTGCTGCAGTTGCCTGCAAAATTTAGCACAAGATTCCAACACGTTTCAAATGGTGACAAAAAGAACACCCTCCTTATCCCCCCACACATGCAGCATTAATGAATGGCATTGTTATGAGTACAGCACTGCACGTAATGTTCCCAGCCCGCCCTGTCCTCACACAGGCCTGTGCCCAGCCGTGCTGCTTGCACCGGCTTCATAACCTGGGTCCCAGACGCGGCTCCGCGTCATCTGAGCGAGCAGAGCCGCTTCGGCCAACCTCACAGGCAGGCAGAGCAGCCACGCACGATGTGACTGGCCTTACAAACGGGAGACCTGTGATGGGAGGTCAGAGGATGAACACAGCCTGGCTGGGAACGTTGTCATTAGAGTAGGATATTGTGCTGCCTTTGCCTGGGCCAGTGAATTCAGCATTCTTCTCACATCATAGAAAGTGTTAATCTTAGTCCATAAAAGTTGGGCATGCCAGAAAAGAGAAGTAACACATTTCTTTACTTTCTATCACTTCAGGCTGGTGGTAAATTCAATCTCAGTCCTTAATGAGGCTTTCTATTCCCCACCCCCTCAACCCCCAACAGCCAGGAGTGTGCCAAGATCCTGGCAGTGCCAAGGCAGCAGGAATGCACTTGATTCTGTTTCGGGTTTGGGGCACAGGTATCATCATTGAGAGTGTGTGTTCTCAATCAGGGTCAGTACCATGCATGCTGCAAGACATTCTACAACGCACAGGGCAACCCCACAAACCACCGAATTCTCCTGCCCCAAATGTCAGTAGTGCTGAGATTGAGACACCTGCCTTTAGAGATTCACAAGCCTCTCTTTTCCCAGCCATCTGACCCCTGACAGCTTTACAGCCTGGGGACCTCTTTTCCTTTCTCTTCATGCCTTCTGATTTTAACTTCCCTCTCCAGTCTTGTTATCTCCTAAGGTACCTCACCCTTGGAAGAGCTTAGTCTTTCACCAGCCACAGAGATGAACTGTGACTGGGCTAAGCCAACCATGCCCACACCACAGTGCTAGATACTGACTTTCCCAGCTTCTCTTGCAGCTAGGGGTTGCCATGTGACACAGCTCTGCCAATTAGATGTAAGGGGCAATGTGTTGGGGACTCTGGGAAAGAGATTATCCGGAAATGAGGTGTCTTGGAGAGGAGAGCTGGCTGGTGTCAGCCCCCATAGCCTCCCTGCCTGGAGCATCCATATGAGGATGTGATGTGTGGCCTAGCTGGTTTAGCTCAGTGGATAGAGCGTCAGCCTACAGACCAAAGGGTCCTGGGTTTGATTCTGGTCAAGGGCACGTACCTTGGTGGTAGGCTCCTCCCTGGCCCGGGCCTGGTCAAAGCTTGTGCAGGAGGCAACCAATCGATGTGTTTCTCTCACATCTATGTCTCTCTCTGTCTTTCTTTCTTCTGCTCTCCCTAAAAATCAATGGGAAAATATCCTCAGGCAAGGATTAAAAAAAAAAAAAAAAGGAAAAAGAAAAAGAAGATGTGATGTGTGGGGTTGTGGCAGCTACCTTGTGACCCTGAGGTAAGTTATGGGATTTTTCAGAGCTGCTGGACCTTTTTGAGCCACTGAATGAACTCTGAAATCATCCACTTCAGGCCCCTTGTTAAGTAATCCCTTAGAGTTTAGACCAGTGATGGCGAACCTTTTGAGCTCGGCGTGTCAGCATTTTGAAAAACCCTAACTTAACTCTGGTGCCGTGTCACATATAGCAATTTTTTGATATTTGCAACCATAGTAAAACAAAGGTTTATATTTTTGATATTTATTTTATATATTTAAATGCCATTTAACAAAGAAAAACCAACCAAAAAAAATGATTTCGCGTGTCACCTCTGACACGCGTGTCATAGGTTCACCATCACTGGTTTAGACCATACTTGATACACTTGGACAAGCAACTTAACCTCTGTCTTACTTTTGTGTAAGAAGTGGGGGGGGGGGGGGCGGGCAAGGGGGATAAATTCCACATAAAGCTGTTGTGGAGATTTAATGAGATGATATATTTAAAACATCTGATTCAGTTCCTGGCATATACTAAATATTCAATGTTTTGGAGATATTTTTGTTACTATCCCTATAAACTAAATTAATGAGGGATGATATTGTGTGTTGGATGGTAAGTTTCTTCTATTGATTGATTGTTCACTCAATTACCCAACAAATATGTACTTGAGCCTGTCATGCTAAGATATTGGGGATGATAGGAAATTACTTTAAAATAATATAATGTTATCAACCAATGTTACCAAAATAAATTTAATTTAAAAAATAAAGAACACAATTAGAGGGAAACAGTAGCCAAGATGTTGTCAGTTAGAGCCCATCAAAGTCCCCTGTTATTTAAGAGTGGTATTTTACAAACCAGTTTTCTGCCTGTGTCCTTATATTTGCCATATCCATTTACCATAACATTGTACTATGACATAGTACTCTTTTTTGTTAAGTAGATTTACTGTAAAATGAAACTTTGTATCACTATGGTAAATGGAAAACCAATGTCCCTTGACATAAACAAAAAATGGACAAAATATAAATGCAATAATAAACTCCCTAATGTTATTAAAGCAAAATATTTATTTGTGTGCTACCTAAGATCATCTTACATACCACAGTTGGTACCTATACTATACTTAACAAATAATCACACCTAATGAAAAATTTTTAGAAGTTTAAAAAGTGCCTGAGATTCATAAATGCTGCAGTGGGTCCTGACACAGAAATTAGACATAAATAATACGATTATTACACCTAATTATTCCTCAGCAGTTCATCTTACTTAGAGGAAAATCATTATGAAATATAGCGTGGCTTTCTGGTTAACAATATTTGCCCCCTCCTTATTAAGTTTATGAAACATTTCTCCTTCGTAATCCCTGAGATATTTTACTATGAACGTAAGAATCCAATAATACCTTTCAACAGTGATTTATTCTTCATTCAGCATCCAGATTGACTTACCTTTGCAGGACATGGATCTTCTGAAAAATCAGTGTTACTGAACCAGTTCGTTTATGTCAAAGTTATACACGGTTTTCTCGAACTTAGTAGAAGATCCCACTATTTTTCAAATGGTTGACATAAAGGTCACCTCCCCCGACCCTTTCCCCAATGCACACTAACATTTCAAGAGTATATTTTAATAAGTTTCCTTTGAATAAACCTAAAACTAAATTACTCAGCCTTTGAGAAGTATCTTGACTTCGGGTTATTTTGTGATCATCAGTTGAAGCCATGATGGGTTGGAGTAAGATCTGAGGGGAATAGACGCTCTTGTCAGTTGTCCTGGGAGGAGAGGGGAGAGATGATAGGAGCTGAACCTAGGATGGTAGCTCAGAAAAGAGCACCTTTGGAGATGGGTACAATTTAAGAGTCGGTACAAATAACCTGGGGATGGTAGCCCTTAAGAATGTGGTGGGGTCAGGCAACCTGTGGAATGGGAGAAAGTACTTGCAAATTATATACCTGATGAGGAGTTAATAGCTAGAATATACAAAGAACTCCTACAACTAAACAACAAAAACCAAATAACCTAATTTAAAGTGGGCAAAGGACTGTCTCCAAAGAAGATGTATACAAATGGCCAACAAGCACATGCTCATATCAGTAATCATTAGGGAAATGCAAATGAAAACCACAATGAAATACTACCTCAAGACCAGCAAAACTGTAAAAAACCAGGAAATATCAATTGTGGTTAAGGATGTGGAGAAATTGGAACCCTGTGCACGGTTGGTAGGGATGTAGAATGGTGCAGCTGCTGTGGAAATCAGAACGATGAATCCTCAAAGAAATTAAACACAGAAATTATCATGTGATCCAGCAATTGCATATTTGGATCTATTCCCCAAAGAATTGAAAGCAAGGTTGAACAGATATTTGTACTCCTATGTTCATAGCAATGTAATTCACAATAGCCAAAAGGTGGAAGCAACCCACGTGTCTCTCGATTATGTGCATGGAATGTATGTGCTATGGAACATTATTCAGCCTTTAAAAAGAAGGAAATTCCGACACATGCTACAATCTGGATGAATCTTATGAACATTATGCTAGTTCTAGCCTGTTTGGCTCAGTCGATAGAGCGTCTGCCTGTTTACTGAAGGGTCCCATGTTCAATTCCGGTCAAGGGCGCATGCCTGGTTTCGGGCTTGATCCCCAGTAGGGGTTGTGCAGGAGGCAGCTGATCAATGATTTGCTCTCATCATTGACATTTCTATCTCTTTCTCCCTCACTGAAATCAATAAAAAATATATAAAAAAGACATTATGCTAAGTGAAATAATTCAGTCACAAAAAGATGAATAGTGTACAATCCCCTATATGAGGGTCCAACCCATTCATAGAGACAGGAAGTAGAAAGGTGGTTGCCAGGGGCTCAGAGGCATGGGGAATGCAGAGTCATTGTTTAATGGGTATAGAGTTGTAGAGTTGCAAGGTGAAAAGAATTTTGGAGATTGGTTGCATAAAAATGTGAATGTGCTTAACACTACTGAACTGTACACTTAAATAGCTGATGTAAATTTTATATGTTATAAAAGGAATGTAGATGGGTCCCTTGGGAAATTACTGAACTCTGCCAAAATGGGCAGGTGGTGGCTTAGGCCAGGGCACTTGGACTATTGGAGAAAATATGGCTTAGCTTTATGGTCACAGGCAGAAACATGTTGGTTACTATATGGGAAAGAATCTTCCCTTTGCCCAACTGAATCTTGGGAAAGGTTTGCTGGAAGAGTTCACATCCGAACTGTGGAGGCCAGAGCTGTCTTTTGCACACTTGTGCAGGTGTGATCATCCAGCTGTGTGCCAGCTGTTTCTCTAATGTTTGGGGCAGCTGGAAAATTGGATTTCAGAACACGTTAATGTTAGAAAGCTCATTCCCCACAGAGTCAAGGCTGGGAGGCGATGTCTCCTCCAGAAAAAGAGGAAGTCCTTCTCATGCATCGATGGCTGACTTTTGGCACACTGTATGGGTTTAAAAGATTTCCCTGGGATTTTGGGGTTCATCTCTCTGTTACTGTAGCTCTCCAAATGTTCAGGCCCCCTTGAACTGGTTGCTGGATTATTGCAATTGCTTCCTTGGCTCTGCCTCTCACCCCAAACCAAATGCATTCCTCACAATGCAGTCAGATCCTTCTCCCCAAATTGCAACTCAGATTCTGTCACTCTGTGTTACCCTTTGAAAAAAGTCTAAACTCAGTTTAGCATTTGAGGTTCTCCACCATGTGATTCTAACCTACCTCCCTACCTTGAAGCCCCTCTTATCTTTTGCACCTGGCTGCCGGTGGAACAGGCACACAGCCCCACTTGCTTGTTTTTGGCCTTTGACCATGTCATTCCTTCCTCCTGGACACTCCTCTCTCAATTTCATTCATCCTTCCAGGTTGAGCTTAACTGTCACCTCCTGTAAGAAGACAGCCCCCGAGGGACTGAATGCTACCAACACCACAGGAATGAGCTCCACATGGCTCCTTCCCCAGGTGAACCTTCAAATAAGACTGCAGCCCACGCTGACACCTTGACTGCAGCCTGTGACAGAGCCCAAGCAGAGGACCCAGTGAAGCCGTGCCTGGATTCCTTACTCACAGAAAACGTGAGAATAAATACATGTTGTTTTTAGCCTCTAGATTTTGGGGTGAGTTTTAAATGCAGCAACATATAACAGAGAGGCTGATGAAGAGACATGTTCAAGGTCACAGAGCTCAGATCGCAAAGCTGGTGTAGGAACCCTCAGCTCATTCCCCGATCACCACCTCCGTGGCTCTACAGTCTAGATCACAGTGGCTTTAAATGCTTGGTGCAGGCGTATGGTCCCTTTCAAGAAGGCACGGGGAAGCCACGGAAGGGTTTGGGGTGATGTGGGGTAAGAGGAAAACCCATGTCTTCTGGAGTCAAATGTCTTGATTCCAGCCAGAGACGGCGATGCTAGCCTGGGGCAGGGGTGTCAGGGTCATGCTGGCAAGACCTCAGAATGTCCTCAGGAGTGCACTGAGGGTCAGGCAGACCAATAAACACTGCCCTGGAGTCCTTCGAGTCAGGGTGATCTGAGGAGGCTCGCGTGTTCAGAGGGAAGGCGAGGAGAAGTGCAGGCTGGCCCCGGCGCGGGCACTGCTTCCTGTGAGAGTAACAGACACGAGTTCCTGTCTGAGCTGGGACAGCCCTGCAGCAAGCTCGGTCCTGACAGGGCCCACTCTCCCGCCCAGGCAGCGTGTCTGTGACCACCCGTGGCCCCAAATGACAGCCGCTTGGGCGGCTGATGTCTTTCATTTCCTTGTGACAATAGTGGAGGAAGATAGTTTTCTGGACTCAGCCCCAAACTGATAATTAAATGAGCACTTTATCGCCAGCCAGGGCAGAAGCCTCCACCAATGGCCTTCCAGAAAAAGGAAAAAATAGTACAAAGAGTCTTGCTCCCTTCATTCTCTTTCTCTTCATATGGAAATAGCTGACAGGCCTGCCAGCAGCCTGGGCTCTGTTGATTTCCCCTCTCCACGTCTGCCGCGGGGATGCAAAGGGGCACTTCGCAGGCCGAGAGGTCTAGTTCAGGTTCATGTTTCTGCAGGGACCAGGGATCCCCTCCCTTCCCTGCGTCTCTTTGGCTTCCTGGGGCCATTTCCTTAGGAATGCCTCCAGGTTAGGTGCAGAGGATTATGCAGACCTGGGCAAGGCCCGGGCAACAGAATTAGGCTGTGAGAGTAGGGGCTTGGGACTCAGCCTGCCCCGAGTGCCAGCACGGGTCCTGGCGTTTTCTGGCTTTGTGACCCGGGGCAAGTTACGTGACTTTTCTCAGCATCAGTTTCCTGACCTGTCAAATGGTACTACCAGGTGGTTGTAAGAGTTCAAAGGGATGATGCATGTACAGCACTTGACGTGGTGCTGGCATACAGTAAGCAACCCCCCACCCCCGCCCCAAATCTTAGCAAAATATTTATGCCAGTGGGGATCGGGGTGGGGTAGTTGGGGAGGATGGCATAGGGGAGGCCCTGTAACCACCTAAGGTCACAACCATGGACCTTGCTCTGCTGACCTGAAAGGCCGGACTGACCCAGGATGCAGCTCGTGGGCCTCGCTGGAAACCGACCACTTCCTGCTTGTTCTCCACGAGGGGCACCGGGAGTCAGGTTGTTAAAATGTGTGACAAGGCCCAGGCCCAGGTTTGTGGAATCCGTGTTTGGGGATTAGGACTCCACAGATGGGCTTGTATTTGTCTTGAGAAGTTTGAAATGAAAGACCCAACTTGGTGAGTGTGTGTGTGTGTGTGTGTGTGTGTGTGTGTGTGTGTGAGAGAGAGAGAGAGAGAGAGAGAGAGAGAGAGAGAGAGAGAGAGAGGTTTTTTGGTTTTGTTTTGTGGCTAGAGGCTACAAGGTGGGGGTGATAGACAGGGCTCTGTGGTGGGGGTCTGGACATTCTGGTCTGAAGCTGTCAGACCGACCTTCTGCCCGTTCCCTCAGTTTCCCTAAATGTGACACGAGCAGCGGGGTCTCTAGCCCTTTCCAGCTCTTATAGTTGTGTTGGTTCCACCACCGGTGGGCTGCATGCCTTTGGGCAAGTGGGCCCGCCTCCCAGCCTCTGTGCCACCCTCTGCAGATCGGGGTTAACCATCATGCCGCTCCCAGGACTGCTGTGAGGTGGCGGGTGACAATGCTGGTAAGTGTCAGCCGGGTGTCAGCTACGTGGCGGGAGCTCGGCCATGATGCCGGAGGTGCAGGAGAAAGCTGCCTCTTAGCCATGCTCCCCAAAGACAGGGCCTGAGCCCCGAGCTTCGGCGAGGCTGTGAGTGGGGATGGGGGCAGCAGGCCGGGGCCGGGGAGGAGCTGAGTCAGGCGGTGGGCTCAGGTGAGCTTCTGCCTGATGCCATGGAGCCCCGTGAAGTGCACAGAGGGGTCTTGCTGAGGCGGGGGCCAGCCGTTGTGAGCCCGTGTCCCCCATCCCTGTTCACGGGCTGCCTCTGGAGAGGAGGTGGGCTCCCTTATGGAGGAGGGAGATGCTAGGAGCTGTTAGCCCCCAACCCTTACCCGTCCAGTAGGTAGGGGGATAGGCCTGGTAGAGGGGATCTGGGTAGACACCTGCAGGATCCCCACCGCCTTCTTTATTCCTAAGAGGTTGAGTCATGGTGGTCCTTCTGTTTCTGGGCACAGTCTTGGGGGATCATGACCTGCGATGGGGCCAGTGGCTGGCATCTTGAGGACTCAGCCCTCCAGGTGGTACCACCTACAGGAGTTGATGTTTCCTCGTTTCCACAGGCTGGCAGGACCCGGCAGCGGAGGACAGGCGTCTCAGCCTGTGCCCAGCCTTCCTGCCGGTTGCTGGAAATGAAAGCAGCCAGAACCCCGCCCACGCAGAGGCCAGAGTGATGAGATCCCAGGGGCTGGGCGACGTGAGCGAGCGAACGCGCTGTAAAAGCACATTGCCACGGAGAAGGAGGAAGGCTGTCACCAGGCGGTCCCGGGGAAGCGGGGCCTTGGCAACTCATCAGAAGGCTTCCCAGGGTGTGAATAGAATTCTTCTCTGCGCTAGAGGTTGAGCAATTCCAGTCCAAGAGCTGTGCTGCTGCTCGGGTCTGTCCTGGCAGATAAATGGATGGGTGTTTGAATTTGACAGATGAAGTCCCCAAGGCGAGGAACCACCACAGTGGGCTAGAGGGAAAGAAGGCAGTGCCTCAGGGCTGGAGGGGTGGGCAGAGAGCCCCTGGAATCAGGAGAGATGCAGAGCTGAGAGAAGCTGTGGCTCAGAAACCACAGGCCCAAACAGGGTGCAAATCCGAGAGATTAGCCTGGGAGCAGCGATCCTTGTAATTGGGACATGGGTTAGGGTGGGCCCCTGTGGAGCAAATGCCCAGAATGAGAGTTCTGTCCATCCATCATCCCTCTGTCTACTCATCCAACCACCCATCAATTCTTCACCATTAATTAAAAAAATCTTTTTGGAAAAATGAAAATAAAACAAAGGATAAAAGTAAGGCCAAGATCTTGGCATCTTGGATTTCCTCCCTAGAGAAAAACAGTTACTAGTTTCTTTTCGTTTCTGTGCCTTGGACTTTTATCATATCTTAAAGGCACAGGTGGCATTTATGTGCCAGCTTGGGCAAGTTTGGGGTGTGCCGTGTGTGTTTCAAGAACCAGGGTGAGTCCAGATAATATCATACACAGGCTTTGCAAAGTCCCGCCAAGTGGTTTCCCAGAGCTCAAACGTCAGTCAGATGGTTAGGTTTGAGAAGTGTTCACTTCCTGTCTGAGTAAGGACAGCTGGGGTTTCATTCATCTGCATCACTTGGTCATAATTTGTTTTCTTTTCCGCTTCTCCAATTCCCAAGATAAATCAAAGGGCATTTTCCACTGATGTTGCTGAGTAACAAGAGTCATTAACAACTTGCCTGTTGTTATTCTAACAACCTTCGCACCTATCCATGAAAGAGGGCTCTCTTTAGCCACATACATAATTGGATTTTTATGCCCAATGCATCCTTTCCCCCAACTTTTATTTTGCAGCATTTTAAATCTATAAAAAGGTAAAAAAAAAAAAGTATAATAACCATCTCGGTGTCCTTGTTTTAGACTCACCAATGGTTGGCATTTGACATTTTGCCATATTTCAAAATTAAAAAAAACAACTATTTGAAAGCAGATAGCGACCATTATGACCCTTCTGCTCTAAATACTGCCTCTCCCTAAAACAAGGGCTTTCTTCTCCATAAACACAATACCGTCATCATGCTCCCAAGTTTAATAATGGATATAATAATTTTATCTAATGTAACATCCATATTCCAATTTTCTCAAGTGCCTCGTTATCATTCTTTGAAGTTGTTTTCCTTTTTTTGTTCCTTGGTCCAGGATCCAGTCGAGGATCACACAAGGCATTTCGTTGACATGTCTCTTAGGGTCTTTTCATCTAGAATGTTCCCCACCAGCCACAGCTTATGTCTTTTCCATGTCTCATGGTGGATTGACATTTTTGAGGAACTGGCCAGTTGTCTTCCAGGATGTCCAGTAACTTGAATTTGCCTGATCATTTCCTTATAATTAGACTTAGAATAAACCCTTTGGCGAATGCAATGCACAGGCAATGTTTTTTACTTCCCATTGCATCACACTGGGGGGCACATGACGTCAGTCCGGGTCCATTATTGGTAAGGTTACATTTGAACAGGCATTTAAGGTGGTGTCTGCTACATTTCCCCACTGTAAGTTAACAAGCGAGGCCATGTGACTATTCCATTCCCTGTGGCCTTTTTCCATGGGTTTAAGCATTAACCGAGGCTCCTTGTCTGAATCAATGATTATATTCGCAGTTACAATCTTCGGATTCCTATTCATTCACATCACGCAGTCTATATTTATTGGCTGGTGTTCTTGTGTAAAGATCTGCACCTCTCTGTCCCTTCACCCCCATTTTAAAATTTCTTATTTTTGGCATCACTATGTTCTTGTGGATTCTTTCCACCTGCCATGGGGAGCAGGGGCAAGCGGGCTTCTTTGACCTTGTAACATGCCACCAGCTTTGAGCACTTCCTTCCTTTCTGGTTCAAGGTGTTGCCCTGGAAAGGGAATCAGTCATTTCTCCTCCCAGTGGGGACATAGTATTGAGGAAGCAAGATCTGGGTGCTGGGTGTGCTTTCTTGATATTGGAGTGATGTTACTTCTCGATCTTTTGAGTGGGAGCTGGGCTCTGCCTATATATTACACCATGTGTTCACAGGATACCACACTGCTCCTCATCCCCTGGCTTACCCATTCCATATTTGCATCTTCATTCTCCCATAGTGGGAACATTTGTCTCAAAAACATTTAGTGTATTTCCTCATTTACTCTATAATGAACACACAAAATACTTTCAGAATGAGTGTACTGTACCCACTCGCAACACAAATCTAGTAAATCAAGTCAGGATTTCTTTGCAGTTCTTTTGGTCCTGCCCACTACGGGTATCCAGTTAGAATTTGTGTCTCAGAGTTACTTGAATCAATTGTTTTTTCTTTGGATCGCGTTATGTATTTGCTATGCAGTTTTGTTCTGCTTGTATTCAATTTTAGGGTCTGCTGCTTTCCACCCCTTTTGAATTAAGTGGTTTAAAAGCTAAACAATATACTCAGAGCAGTCTCCCTCCCATCGCTATCCATTTTACTCCATTATCATCTTTGCACATAGCAGATGCTTTTTATTAATTTCTAGTTTATTCTTCCTGTGCTTCATTTTGCAAAAAAAATCCTCCACACCAACAAACCATTACACACACACACACACACACACACACACACACACACACACTCTGCTGTTTTGCACTGTGTTTTGTTTTTTTCCTTGATGATACAGGATGGGGCAAAAGTTGGTTTTCAGTTGTGAGTACTAGAAACATAGAGTTCATTCTTTACTAATTATTATATTATTTTCCATATGAACAACTGTAAACCTACTTTTGCCCCACCCTGGAATATTCTGGAAATCACTCCCTACCAGCTCACAAGAAGCTCCCTCATTCCTCCCCCCCCCTCCCCGACAGCTTTTAGATCCCAGTGTCTGGTGGTACTATATTTTATTCAATCACTCTCCTATGAATGGGCATTTAAGTAGTTTCCCATATTTTGCTATTAACAATAATGTTGCAAGAATAATATTATACATATTCTTTTTATTATTTATTTTTAAATCTTTATCATTGAAAGTATTACATAGGTCCTCCTTTTTCTCCCATTAACCTCTTCCAGCCTGCTCCTGTCTCCCTATCTTGCCACCCCCAACCAGGCCCTCATCACCCCATTGTCTGTGTCCACAGGTTATGCATATATGCATACAAGTTCATTGGTTGATCTCTATGCATATTCTTTTTTAAAAATGTATCTGTATTGTTGAAAGTATTACAGATGTCTCTGTTTTCCCCCCTCCCCCCAATGACTCCATCCCTGCCGCACCCACCCCCTGCCCAGGCCTACCGCGTTATGGTCTGTGTACACGGCTTATTTCATACCCAGGGAGCTATATCTGCAGGATAAATGCCTACCAGTGGGACAGTGGGTCAAAGAGCAAAAATGCACATGTAATTTTGTTAGATCTTGGCAAACTTCCCCCCCTAGGTATTGCACCATTAGGTACTTCTATCAGCAGTGTCCTAAGTGCCTATTTCCCCAGAGTTTTGCTGGCAGAATTGGGTGTTACGCTTTTGGACTTGCCAATTTGATAGGGGAGAAGTGACATCTCAGTGCAGCTTCACTTTGTATTTCTCTCATCATGAATATAGTCTAGGATCTCTTTTATGTTTAAGTCTCATTTATGTTAATTTTCTGTTGACTATTCATGTCCTTTGCCAATTTTTTTTAACAGGCTTTTGGTCCTCCCTCTCTATTTTTAAGTTCTTTATATAGTAGAGAGAGAGATTAGTATATATATATATATATATATATATATATATATATTAGTATATATATCTACAGTCAAATTTGAGATTTCCTTTTCTTTTATATGTCTTATTCAATTACTTACCAACACTTGATGTTTCCTTCTGCCTAATTTTTCTTGAATCTGATACTTCCTTCCCACAGACCCATGGCTAACCACTAACCTAGTCATCATGCCCCATGGCTATGAGAGCCATTCTCCTGGCTTCAGTCTTTTTGAGCCTCTGTTGCCTGAATAATCATCTTAGATCTCTCAATATTGTCCTGGAAGTATTGGAGGTTCTGTTCATTTACTTAGAAATATTCCCCCCCCCCCACCTGTTTTTCAATCTGGATAAGTTCTGTTGACCTGTTTTCAAGGCAAGCAACTCTTTTCTTGGTCATTTCCAATTTGCTGTTAAACTTGTCCATTGAACTTATAATTTCATACAGTGTATTTTTCACTTCAAGAATTTCTATTTGGTTTCATTTTGCAGTTTTTTCTATTCCTGCTAAGGTTTTTTTTTTTTTAAATCTTTTTATTCATCGTGAGCATATTTTTCTTTATAGCTTTGAGCAGTTATTAAAGCTCTTGAAACTTGGGTTACATTTTCCTATTTCTTTGAATGATGAGTGATTGGTTCATATTGGATATTGTGAATATTATTTCATGGAGACTTTAGATTCTCTTACTTTTCCAAACAGTGTTGATATTTATTGTAAAGGAGGTAAACTGACTTGCGTGAACTAAAACTGCAAAGTTTGTCATTTGAGTAGCAGCTAATATCTCAGTTCAGTTTTTTTTTAAAACCCTTATCTAGGCTGCTTGGAATCTTCCCCATGCAATTCAGAGATTTGGGGAAAGCTTATAAACAGAATTTCAGGGACTTCTCTCTCTATACTCCTTCCTTTCAGCATTTCTCCCTCACTTTCCAGTGGCTGTGGTTGCTCTGAACTCTGACTTCTGATTGCTCAGGCCAGAAAGATTGCAGTTGTGTGTGTTTTTTACATGAAATTTTTATTTTAATTCAGAGTTTTAGCTGCCCCTGTAGCACTCACTGTGTCCTGCCCTCAGGCTGAAAAGCATAACAAGTTAGGAAGCCAACCTCTTGACATTTTTTCCTTCCAAAAGCCACCTCCTCTCTCGGACCTGCCAGGTCTGGCTGACTTCCCAGTGCCTCCAGGTGGTTGGGTTCTCTGCCCCCTGACTTGGCAGCTGTTAGTTGTGGGAGAGTCAGTCCCATAGGAGCTCACGCAGCAACAGCAGAACTCTGGTTCATCTTTTCACAACTCATTCAGCGTTCCCCTCTTTGACAAGAGATGTCATATTATTGGCCAGGATGTTCCTGGCTAGCACTTCAGATGCATGCAGTTCCTCAATCTGTGGGCCTTACTGTGGGGGAGGACCCAGCCAGAGTCTTTCTCCAACCGTGGAAATGAACATACCAAAGTGCTGTTTGAAAATAAAGATAATATTTAGAAGAATAGCAAGCATGTGTAATTACTTCTAATGATTAGTATTTGCATACTTACTCAGAGGAGGTGAGCAATTAAGAAGAACAAGCAATTAAGAGTGTGTTATAAAAAAATACAAACCCTTAAATACATTAATATCATGTTATCTTCTTGCATTTATTTTTAAATGTGGTTGCTAAAATTAATTCTGATCGTTCTTATTTTGCTTGAGGAAGTTCCCTTTTACCTACCTGTAGCCTAGCTTCAGGCTTGTTCTCACAGCCTAGCAACTGGGCTAATGATTGCAGTCTTCTTCCTTTTTTTGGGTTCTGGTATACTATGCTATTTTTAAGTACCAAAATACATTTTAAAAAGTCATAACTGTTATTTTCATATTTGAAGAATTCTGAAGGTTGAATCATTTACATTTTGAGACGTTCCAAGGGAGTTTTATGCTGCATTAAAAATTCTAACTGAACCAAAGATTACTTGTTTAGAGGTTATCTTTCTCACCTGCACTATCCTCAGGAGACAAAAAATGTATATGCAACAAAGGGAAGCTTGTGTTGCAAAGAAAATACTCATAAAAATTCTCTATGTGAGTGGGGCAGGAACACGACACCTGAGGCAGATACAGGTGACTCTGCAGCAACAGCTGATACAAACGATCCTATGATGACAGATGATGAAAGAAGTTGGAGCTGAACTGGTCACAATTTCTTTAAAACAAAAACTCCAGGCTGTTATCAATAATAAATTACACACTCTGCAAAGAAATAAGTTATTCCAAAAGACCTCAGATTATCTGAAAGTGAGGGTAGCAGAGACAAAAATTTGGATTGGCTAACTCCTCTCCATCCCTCTGATGAGTAGGGACACGAATGTTTTTCAACAGCTAAAAACATTTTCACAACAAAATGCTTGAGACTCAACTATGACATCATTGGCATGCCTTTTTATTTTTAATGGATGTCTTTGAAGAATCAAATAATATCGTATTTCAGAATTTCCCAATTACTAGTATATCCAATCCCTTTTTAATTTTATTCAATGTTGAATTTATTTTTGTAATGCTTTAGTAAGTTTTGTCTGTTAGTAATTTATATTAAATATATAATATGTACCATTTATATTATATTTTATTTTTTAAATTGTATCACTCTTAGTTTATCTGTTCGTTATAGTGCTTAACATTCTGTAATGTTTACAAATTTATGTATTCAAAATATATTGGATGATTCCTTTGGGGGCTTTAAAATAATTTTGTTAATTCCATACACTGGTTGATAAAATAGTGGTGCGAAATACAAAATGCTGAAGTAGTCATTTTTCTCTGGTAGCTATACTCATTTACCCGGCCACTAGCCGTGTGTATCTGCTGTCAGCATTAAATCCCTAATAGAAGATTCTTGTCTGTGCTCTGCTAATCCTAGGACGAGGTTAGAGGCCAGTGTGCTCAGACCATGGCCACAAGAGCTTGGTGAATGAGACAGAGAATGGATTCAGGTTTTCACAGAATGCAAACCTGAGTATTTATACATCCCAGTTAAAGAATTCCCTTCTCTGCGCCTCAGTTTCCATGTCTGTAAAAGAGGAATGATGTTGCCTACCCTGTGGGGTGATTGTGTTTATAAGTGAAATGTAGGCCAACGTGGCTGCCTCCTGCCAGACACTGGCCCTGTTAGTCCCCTTTCTCTTTTCCTCCCTGAAAGAGGCTTTTTTTTTTCTGCTCAAAGGGCTCTGTGAACAGAAAAGGAGGCAGAGTGGGGGGTAATAGGTCTGGTGACATATGGCTCCTTGTGGGGAAGCAAGGGTCTTTGCCAGCTCAGAGTGGAGCTCGCGCAGTGGGGCCCGGGGAGGTGAAACCAACGACGTAGGAAAACCCAAGTGAGGAATCGGGAGGCAGAAGTGGCTGCTCAGACTCACATTTTATTTGAATGCCTTTCTCCTCTGATGCAGCTCACCTGGAGAGTAAATTGAAACAGTGGGAACTGCAATGTGGAGCCTCTTATTGGTTTCCGGAGGCACTGCGAGGCCACCCAGAAGAAACCAATGGGGCCCGTGAGTAGATGCTAGTTTGGAGGGAGTTTGGGAGGAGTGGGGGGAGGGGCGGAGAGGTTGAGCTGCTGCTGCTCTTTTGGGACTGAGTTAGACCTTGCAAGTGGCATCAGGAAACCTCCAGTTAACCATTTCCCAGCCACACCCTCACACCACACGGGTGCCACCGCCCTCCTCGCTAAATAACTCAGCAAGCTCAGCGGCCGAGCAGGGAGTGTGTGGAGGCTGGAATTTGCAGCGATTCCAAGTTTACCAGATTTTTTGCAAACCTTGGTCTGTGTATCTGACTCCACGACATAAATCTAATCGGTTTGAAAATTGCGGCAGACAAACCTCATCTCCTTCAGAAGCCGCCCAGGCTGTGGCAAGCCCTCTTTTCGCCACCATGCATCACGCTACCAAGTTAGTTTGTAAAATACTGGTGACACTGTTTATGAAACTCAAGCTTGGTGCCCAGGCTGGCTGAACCGACTCCTCCACCGGCTAGAGATGCGTGTTACGGGGTTTTCACCCGCCATTGTCCGTGTCTGTCTGCTCGGCTCTGCTGTGAACTGAGAATGAACGGCGCCCTCATCTTCCTGCCCCGTCCATGAGCACAGTGCTGGGCACGGGGTGGGTCTGGTGAATCTACTTTAATTCAAGGTCCCTGAGAGGTTGATGATGCTCAAATGCGTGTGGCTGATTTCTGTGGACACTCTGCCCATTAGTTCCAATTAGGGCTCAATTCAATAGATATTCACCAAGTTCCTGCGGGGGCGGGGTGGGGCGTTGCCCAATCCCGGATGGCTTCCTTGCTCACTGGCAGAGGCCCACTGGCCAGGTGATGCTGGCCCAGTATTGTGAATGGGCCAGTCTCCCAGGACTCAGACTCAATCTTCCTCACTCCCCAGCAAAGTGCGCGTTTCTTGTCACCAGAACCCAGAAGCTGTGTTGGAAGGGATCGAGGAGGTCAGCTAAGTCCATGGCCCATGATCTCTTTTGGGACACAGGTCCCTTTGAGGACTTGGCGAAAGCCCTGTTCCCAGAAAAATGCCCATGTGTGTCTATTCACTTTCATTCCTAAACGCGGACGGAGCCGCGGTGATGCCCACACCTTGCTTCACGCGCTGAGATGCCGCGGGGAACAGACCTGGTGGAAGTCCCAGGGTGCGCCTTCTGGGTTTAGGGGTGGGAAGGACGGACACGAAGAGCAATGAATAAACCAGTATGT
Source organism: Myotis nattereri (assembly GCF_964212035.1). NCBI lineage: Eukaryota > Metazoa > Chordata > Mammalia > Chiroptera > Vespertilionidae > Myotis > Myotis nattereri. The sequence goes on along the minus strand of NC_138083.1, from coordinate 11,878,610 downwards.
TGTGTCCGGAGTGTGACAAATGTGAAGGAGAAACACAGACTCAGGCAGGCACGTGGATGGAGGAGGGCAGAGACTGCACCGCTCCCGCTGGCTCTGCGCCTCATCCAGAGCCTGACTGGTGGGCACAGGAAGCGGGCTGGGTCTGTGAAGTCTGGCCAGAGGGGATGGAGTGGCTGTCACAGTGGTCGCAGGACTCTCTGTCCCTGAAGGATGGATGGTCCCACAGTCTGCAAGTCAATGATGACACCACGGACGCAGTATACGCCTTTACTCTGGCTCTTCCTAGCCCCCACGGAGTGGATTCTCACCTTTCGGCTTGTTGCTTTGTGGTCATAGGACGGCTGCTGCAGCTCCAGGCATCACATCTGCCCATGACTGTGATCCAAGCAGGAAAGGTGAGAAGGGAAACAAAAGCCTTTTACTGTGACTGTGCCTTTGTCAGGGAGACAGGTCTCTCAGACTCCCCTGTACAGCTCACTGGCTAGAAGCAGGTCGGTCATATGCTTCGCCAGGACCATTCGTCGGCCAAGTGGGAAAGGGTGGCTGTGACTGGCTTGCGTTGACCTTGCGTCTCCCTCGGTGCTGGGCACACTGGTATCTGAACAAAATCAGGGTTCAATTGCCAAGAAGAAAGGAGAAATGGCGGTTGGGGAGGCAACCAGTGGTGTCTGCTTCCCAGCTGGCCCAAGAGTCTCCTGGTGGAGAGAAGTTAGAGGTGGTAGCTGCGGGGCCAGTTTGGGACACTCGAGGTTCAAGGTTGTCGCCTTAGGCTTCAAGTGGCACAGTTCAATACCAAGTCCAGGAGGGGGACCTCTGGTGTGACCACGGAGGGACAGGGACGGGCATCCGCTGGTGTGCTTGAACAGAAAGCCAGAAAGTGAAGGCAGCACCGGGACCCTCTGGCATGGGCCCCTGAGCATCTGCGGTTAGTGCCGAAAATACACGCAGAGACCCCGCTACCCAGGTCCCTGCTGGACTGCCCTTTGGATATGCACAGCGAGATGCACCTACACAGAGCCGGAAGCCTGAACCCAGGACCCAGCTCCCCACCCAGTACCCTGCCCCGCGCACGCCCCCCCCCCCCCTCGCCTTCCCCATGGCAGTGAACACCTTTCACCAGGCAGCTCAGAACAGAACCCTGGGCATCCTGCACAAACCCCGCCTCTTCCCCTCCCCCTTCCAGTGTCTAGCACAGCGGTTCTCAACCTGTGGGTCGCGACCCCTTTGGGGGTCGAATGACCCTTTCACAGGGGTCGCCTAAGACCATCGGAAAACACATATATAATTACATATTGTTTTTGTGATTAATCACTACGCTTTAATTATGTTCCATTTGTAACAATGAAATTGGGGGTCACCACAACATGAGGAACTGTATTAAAGGGTCGCGGCATTAGGAAGGTTGAGAACCACTGGTCTAGCAGATCCTTTCTCTCCTGTCTCCAGGAGGTCCATCCACTTTTCTCCACCCCCACTGCCTCACCCTTTCCCAGCTGCGTGGATGACCAGGATGGTCGGATACCTGTGCTCCTACCTCTGCTCCCACTCCTCCCGCACCCCCCCGATTTCCACACTGCAGCCAGATGACCTTCATACATGCCTAGCATCTCTTTCTCTGCATTTAAATATCCTCCTGGCTTCCCATTGCTTTAGGATAGGATCCTGTTTTTGGCCCCAGACACCCTCCACCCCTTGCTATGTGACGTTTAGCCCCTCCCCCACCAGGTCTTGCCCTTCTGTCGCCCTCACTCTTTGAGCTCCAGCTACCCTCACTCCCTCTCTTTGGGAGGTGGGGGCGGGAGGGGGGGCAGGGTCTCCTCTGCCTCATCACGGCCTTGACCATGATTTCCTTTTACCTTGGAGCTCTCTCTCCTCCCCTCCTCCTTCCTCTCTCTCCGGCTAGTGCTTATTCATGCTGTATATTCTGGTTTACACAACACATCCTGGTGGCCTGGCTGCTCCCTCCTCCCAGGCCTTCCCGCTCCCTGCACGTCTCCACTTGTCACCATGTCTCCTGAGGACGTGTAGGCACCCCTGTCTTTTCTGCGAGACTCTAGCAACTAGACCGTGGCTTCATGGCACAGGGCTGGCCTTTCTGATTCTCTGACCTCAGGGTCTCGCTCAGAGCCTGGCACAAGGCAGAGGCTCGGTGAACCTATAGAGAAAAGATTGAATGAAGACTCACAGAGCATAAGGGACATGCAGAGGGAGCAGCTAACTCCTGGAGGTGTTGGTCGGAAAGTTTCCCACAGCGGATGTCAGTTCGGTGAGTAGGAATTTTCCAGAAGGGAGGAGGAGGGTGGGATGTGACCGGGAGAGCAGCGGGCAGGTGCAAATGCAGGGAGGCCTGGAACTCAACATTATGCTTGCTGAGCAATTTAGGTAGCAAGTCTGGGAAGGATGTTAGGGGGAGGGGCAGGGGAGTGGCATCCCCTTCCTTCCTCATTGCTCCCCCCGAGCTCAGAACTTCCCATCCACGTCTTTCCCCAGCCCACTCTCCCTCCCCACGCCTCCCAAACGGAATCCCCACCCGGCACTTCTGCTCAGACCTGCCTGTGAATGAGCCAAGAAAGTGCGCGAGTGCGCGTGTGCACGTGTGTTAAAATGAGTCAGCAGGCTGTCCAGGCAGAAGTCTCCAGACAGCCGCATGCAATGCCGTTGACAGAGTCAATTACTGCAGCCCCCAGAAGGCTGTTTAGCATCTTGAAAGAATGAACCAACCCGTGCCTAATTATTGCAAATGAGCCGCCTCGTCGTTATATCCGTGTTTCCATTACACACCCGGCGCGTTCCAGCCCTGCCGTCCAGGGCCCCAGGGTTTTGAAATCCCCTCTGCCACAGCCAGCTTCTCGGAGAGGACAGTGTGGGGACAGCGGCTCTCCCGGAACTCTCAACGTAAAGGCCACGTCTCTGCTTGTGGACATTTCTGCCAGAGATACAGGAAAAGAGCAAAGTTGTTTCCACGGCCTGTCTGTGCTCCGAGGAGCTGTCTTCTGTCAGATTCAATTCAGTTCAAGAATAACAGCTGCCTCTGCCGGAATGTCTCCTGTAAGCCAGACACTTGCTGCGGTTCTCACCTGCGTAGTGGGAGGTGCTATCCCCCATTTTACAGATGGGGAAACTGAGGCTGGAAAACTGAAGACTGGTATTTAATCCAGGGTTGAGCTGGAATTTGCATCTGTGCCTTGTTCTGGGAGATCATGCCACCTGTCCCCCAAGTCAACCCAACATGTACCCATGGACTTGCTCCACCCCAGCACTGTGCCCTCCCAGGCCGGGGTGCAAGTCTGCTCTAGTCTTTGGTCCCCACCTCAGGTAGAGTCTCAGACGCATTTGATGCCATGGCAGTTTGACGCTTTGCCCAGGTTCAGAGAAGTCCCTGGAGGCTTTCATTTCGGACGCACTGAGCTGGTCAGGGCCCTTCGGCCCGACTCTCTCCTGCTGTCCCTGTCCCTCTGGTGCCGGCTCAGTATTGACCAGACGGAGCAGTCAGTCTGTCCCTCCACTTCCCATGGAATAACCCTTATGCACAACTGGCGTGTTTGTTTTTTTTTAGGAAACGGGCTTTCCCGAAAATTTTTGAAAAGATAAGGAGGTGGCTTATGTGGCCGAAATTCCAACAATTTTCAACGGAATATTAGGGATTCTGTTGTTGCATGTGAACTTTTGATTCAAGCACCTAAAGAAAGTGTGTTGTGTGTAGCTGGATGAGATGTCACATGGTGAACATACCGTATAACCAGTGTCTAACTCAGAAGGAGAACATTCTCGCAGCCCACAAGCTCCCCCAAACGAAGAAGGCCACCCCAACCTTCCCCCTCCCTGCACTTTGCATGCAGCTAATATGGAGAGGACATGGCTGTGAGCCAAGTGCTTGACATGCATTCTCATTGAATCTTCCCACTTACTTCTAAGAGAGAGGTACTCATTGCCTCCACTTTGCAGAGGAGGAAATTGAGACTTAGGTCGATTTGCCCCGATTTTTTTTCTGCAGGTAAGTGGTGGAGGCAGGATTTGAACGTGGGGCCTCTGACTCCAGTATCCCAATTCTTCTTTTTTTTAAACACTGATTGGTTGTTCCACTTATTTATGCATTTATTGGTTGCATTTAGGCACCCTGACTGGGGATCAAACCCGCAATCTTAGTGTATTGGGATGATACTCTAACCAACGGAGCTACCTGGCCAGGGCCCAGTGTCCCGATTCTTAACCTCCAGTCGGGGAAAACATCATGCACGTGATCCCTCCGTGTATGGTCCAAGCCCTCCTTGAAAGCTACCTGCACTTTCCAACGGTGGGGTTGCAGGGTGGATGTTGGTGTCTAATATGGTGCATTGTATTCAGAAGGTATCTAATACAGGCTGGACGGTTGGATGACTAAACAAATTGCTGTGGCTTAGAGAGAAAAAGCTGCCTCCATTTGCACGTCTCTCGCTGTGAGGCAGTGGACTGCAGAGGGTAGCAATCCTTTGGTCTTTGCTTCATCAACATTTCCTCGTCTTTTAATTTGCGATCAGAAGACATGAAAAGAAATAAACATAGTGATGAGGTGACGAAAGGCTCCTTGGCTCCGTCGCTGGGCGGAGGCACGCAAGATGGATGGAGCGCGCTGCCATCCTCTCAGAGTTCACGCTGTTTCCACTGCAGAGTGGTTTCCCGGCCTGATTTATCGTGCTATCGGGAAAATCTATTTTTTCTTCTTCTCGAGGCTGCAGAAGAGTCTCCGTGTTTCAAAACACATTTGTGCCCTTAAAACTAACATCTCCAGTCTTATTGCCTCTGGTATCTGTAAGCAGACCCAGGCCATGCTATTTTTAGGGTCATTTCCAGAAAAATAATTTACTTTTCATTTGTGGAGTCTGTCAAGCTAAGTGGAGTTATTCTCTTGGTGGAGTTGGACGAGGAAATCCAGGCCTAAAAGATGAGGATTTAAAACATTTCCTGCAGAGACGGGGCTCAGAGCTGGGTTTAGGCTGTGAAGTAAAATAAAAAGCAGCTACCAGCAGGCGGACGTGTCCAATATGCTTTGGTCTGTTTGGCCTGTTTTCTTAAGTAGGCAGAGCTGTTTGCATTAATGGTAGAGAGAGCGCCATCAAGAATGGCTTTTGGGTGCTGAAAAGAGCTCCTTTTTCTGGGGGCCCATGCCAAGAGCTCAGACTTTGGAGCTGGATGGACCAGGACTCAAATCTGGACAGCTCACTTCACCTCTCTGACTTCAGTTCCTGGTCTGAAAAACAAGAAGAATCGTATCTACCCATCAGGTTCTATGAGGGGTCAAGCAAGACAAGGCATGAGCCTCAGGAAGAATGTTCCCATGAGGCACAGAAGGCACGGGGTCTGGACCCGTGAATCTGTCAGGGACCCACACAAATGTTTCCATTTCATTTTTTAAAATCAGAAGAAAGTTATGTACATAATCATCATGGATACATAATAATGAATCTAGCCCAGATTAGAGTTGCCTGGATGCCAACACAGTTGTAAAACACACTTTTTAAGAGCGTTTATAGAGGAAGGAGCCCATGAAAGCAAACGTGCCAGGATCCATAAAAGTCACACTGCAGCCCTGGCCTGTATCAGCTGGGATTAGATGACCCAATAGCAGTAGCTTCAACAAGTGGAAAAATATATATATATTTGCATAAAGGAAATCCAGAAGACAGCAATCTGAGGCTGGTTTGGCAGCTCCTTGGTCTTCAAGGTCCTGGACTTCTATTTTTCTATACCATCTCCCTCAAGTTTGCCTCCTGTTCCAAAATGGCTGCTGGACTTTAGCCATCATGTCCTCATTCCAGGCCTCAGGTAGGAAGAAAGGGAAAAGGGCCAAAAAGAGCCCGCCTCTCAGCCAGGGAAGCTCCCTTTAAGGAATATTCTAAACATTTTTGCACGACGTTGAACTTGTAGTCACAAGGCCATAGCTCAGCTACAAGGGAGGGAAGGGGCAGGAGATGGCAGGTTTGGGTTGGGCACATTGCCTTTCCAGATGAAAGGTGGGTTTATACCAAAGAAGGGAGGCATAAGCCCAGGGCACACAACTCAGAAGTCAGGAGGCGGTAGCTCGCTCTGTGGGGAACAGCTTGGCCAAGAGGGAGACAGGGGAGAGCTGGGCCGGCAGATCCCACTTGCCAGGCCCCTCACCTGTGGTGTGGGGTGTCATCCAGGTCTGAGAGGGGAGGCGTATCTCTGCACAGGTGGGGCTCTGATCAAGTCAGAGGGTCAGAAAGGAAGGGATGGAGGGAACCCTGCAGGTGCATGAGCTGTGCCCCATACAGCGGGTCCCCTCACTCCATCAGGTCTTTGCTCTAATGCACCCTCCTGGGGGAAGCCATCCCTCACCCCCGGGTCTGCATATCGCACCTCCTTCCCCTCCCTCCACGCCTCACTCACTGCGTGCTCTCTCCTTTACCGCACCTCCCACTGCCTGCAGGGTACTCATTATTGTCTGCCTCTCCCGCTGGACGGAGGAGGCAGGGATCTTACCTGTCCTGCTCTGCACAGCACCCTGCCCCAGCATTTGGTGCCTGGTGTGTGGTGGGCCATCACACATGTTGAATGAATGGCCTGATGCATGAATATGGGCCACGGGGAGACTGGACTGTGTGGGCTCTGGCCACTTTCCCACGCTCTCCTGTTCGCTTCTATACTCTTCAGCTCTCTAGCCTCACGAATTGTCATCCAACAAAGGGTGTTGAGAACCTACTCTGTGCCAGGTGCTGTTCTGGGCACCAGGAATCCAGCAAGAAGCAAAGTAGACAAAAATCCCTCTCATGGGATTTATCTCCTAAGTAGAGGACTAAATTAGTGCATGGGGGGGAGGGTCCCCTCAGCCCAGCCTTCACTCTCTCCAATCCGGGACCCCTTGGGGGATGTCTGACTGCCGGTTTAGGCCTGATCCCGGGGATTGGGCCTAAAACGGCAGTCGGATATCCCTCTCACAATCCTGGACTGCTGGCTCCTAATTGCTCACCTACCTGCCTGCCTGGTCACCCCTTACTGCCCCCCTGCTGGCCTGGTTGCCCCCGATTGCGCCCCCTGCTGGCCTGGTTGCCCCTAACTCCCCCCACCCCCCTGCCCACCAGCCTGGTTGCCCCACACAGCCTGCTTGTTCAGTTGTTTGGTCGTCCCTCACTAACCCCCCTGCTGGCCTGGTTGTAGGCAGCCATCTTGTGAGGGTGTGAGGGTCAATTTGCATATCACCTCTTTATTATATAGGATGGGGGAGGGAGGCAGGTAAAGATGTCAGCTGATGGCAGGTGGTATGGAGCAAATCAAAGCAGGGAGGGGGCTCGGTTCCGGGAGTGGGGTGCTGTGATCGTATGTAGTGTGGCCAAAGGAAGGCATTACTAAGAAGCCACAACAGTGGAGCAAAAGTCTGGAGGAACTGGGAGCCAGCGGGTGGCCAGCTAGAAGAAAACGGTCCAAGCAGAGGGCACAAGAGGGCAGAGGCCCTGAGGCAGGAGCCTGCCCGCCTCTGAAGAGCAGCCAGGCTGGTGTGGCTGGTGGGAGAGTGGGGGATGAGGCGGAGGGGCCAGAGTTGGGGCAGATCCCTTAGGGCTGTCGGTCAGTGTCAGAATTTCCGTTTGTATTCTGATGGCTCTGAGAAACCATTGGGGAGTTGGGGGCAGGGGAGGGGCATGACTTGACTTTCGTTTTGTTTTATTTTATTTTAAAAAATATTTTTATTGATTTCAGGGAGAGAGATAGAAACATCAATGATGAGAGAGAATCATTGATCCGCTACCCCCCCCTCCCCCCGCCCCGGCAACTGGGGATCCAGCACGAAAGGACCCTCAGGGCTGTGTGTTGAACACGGACTGTGTGGGGTGGGGGTGGGAGCAGGGAGTCCACTTGCCTGGGCCAGGGGATGCTGAGACAGTGGGCAGGTGTCTCTGAGCGGGTCTGTGAGGGTGTGCCTGACGAGATGAACCTTTGAACTGGTGGACGGAGAAGGATCACCCTCTCATGTGGGCATCGCCCCTCCGGTGGGGGCCTGAAGGGAACAAAAGACAGAGGAACGGCGAGTTGCTCTCTCTGCTCCAGCTGGGACATCCATCTTCTCCTGCCCTTAGATGACAGTGCCCTGGTGTTTGGCCCTTTGGACTTGAACCAGGACTAACTCCACCGGCCTCCCAATTCTTGGGCCTTTAGGTTTGCACTGGAACTATGCCACCAGCATTCCTGGGCCTGCAGATCTCAGCCACCATAACTGAGTGAGCCAGTCCCTCATACTGTGATTATTTTTTGTTGTTGTTTGTATTTTTGTTAATCCTCACTTGAGGACATTTTTTTTTCATTGATTTTTTTTCAGAGAGAATGAAAGGGAGGGAGAGATGAAGGGAGGGAGAGAAAGCAAGAGAGAGAGAGAGAGAGAGAGAGAGAGAGAGAGAGAGAGAGAGAGAGAGAGAGAGATGGGAGAGACACATTGATTGGTTGCCTCCTGCACGCACCCTGACCGGGGCTGGGGATCAAACCTTCAACCCAGGTATGTGCCCTTGACCAGAAATCGAACCCAGGACCCTTTGGTGTGCAGGCTGAGACTCTAACCACTGAGAATACTGGCCAGGTTCTAAGGTTCTCTCCACAGATACCCCAATGGTTCTGTTCCCCAGAAGCACCCTACCTAATACAGAGGGAGATGCGCGAAATTTCAGTTTAGCTTGACATGACCGTGGTCCCCTTCACCCGAATCTTTCTTAGTGGTGCATGTATCCCCTCCCCCTGACAACCAAGCTTCCACTCGAGGTATATCTGTGTGAACCCCACTTGAGGACAAGGTTTGACCCCCAGGATTCTCTGTGAATGTAGAGGTGGGGGTTTTAGCTGGCAGGCTCCCAGGTGCATTTAGCCTGCAGACAAGATGCTGCAAATCTCTGAACTTCCTTTATAGGATGTGTGCTGTCTAGTTTTGTCTCAGGCCCCACTGCTCCCTACTGCCTTCCACACACTGCCAGTGTCCCTCATTTACATGATCTGTCTGGTTCCTGAAGAAGACACACGAGGTCAGTGTGAAGCAGTATTGCCCACTCTAGTCTGTACCCATTTTACAGACGGGGTAAGGGAATGGTTCCGACCCAAGAGATGACTAGCCCAAGGCCTCATGGCTCTTAGTTGGTGATTATGACTCGGCTTCAAATATCCCTCCACCCCAATCAGCTGGCTTTGTAGTTGGTGGGAACTGAGAGAGAATTCTCTTCCTTCACCAGGCAGACGTCATACCCTATTTGTAAGTAGATGATTCCAGAAACAGAGTAAGACAGAATGGACTGTACTCATATCCCCTTCCACTCTCCAATAAAGAGAGGGAAAACATTCACCTGTGTGTTGTCATTAGTACCCCAAGACCCGGGCAGCATGCTGCATGGTCTTACTGTGTGCAACAAAACTTTCACTGTTTCTCCAAGTGAAGGATTTCTCTCCAAAAAACAATATCGGTAGCACATGTGTGATTGTCACCACTTATGATTGTATTTTTTAAAAATACATGTTTATTGATTTCAGAGAAGAAGGGAGAGGGAGAGAGAGAGAGAGAAATATCAGTGATGAGAGAGAATCATTGATTGGCTGTCTCCTGCACGCCCTCTACTAGGGATTGAGCCTGCAACTCAGGCATGTGCCCTTGACCATAATCAAACCCAGGACTTTTCAGTCCACAGGCCAATGCTCTATCCACTGAGCCAAACCGGCCAGGGCTATCATTGTATTTTTTTATATATTTTATTGATTTTTTACAGAGAGGAAGGGAGAGGGATAGACAGTTAGAAACATCGATGAGAGAGAAACATTGATCAGCTGCCTCCTGCACAACCCCCACTGGGGATGTGCCTGCAACCAAGGTACATGCCCTTGACCGGAATCAAACCCGGGACCCTTGAGTCTGCAGGCCAATGCACTATCCACTGAGCCAAACCGGTCAGGGCTATGATTGTATTTTTAATTCATAGCCCTGTACTTACACTCCTGTGTACTGCTGGCCCTTGAAAACTATCTTCAGAAGGTGGTTCTTAGTAACACCAGCCATACTGTGAATTAAATTTCATTGACTTGAGGAAACCTTTGCCAAGGGAACGAGAACGCAACAAAGTTAGAATTGTATTCTCAAGTGTTCCCGGAGCCTCTTCCCAGGACGGAGGGATTCAGAAGTCAAAAGGCCTTTGCCCTCCGGGGGTTTCCAGGAAAAAGACACTCAGCCATCATTTACCTTTTCCTACATCTCCCTGATTTTCTCAATCTGTTCCTATAGCAACCCTGATAGGGATTGGGTTGCTGGAAAAGCATTCGTTTCTATAGAAACAATTGGTTCTATAAGAGAAAAAGTTTACTTGGTGGCACATGAAATCTAATATTAGGATTTTGGTTTTGTTGGTGGATTTTTTTTTTTTTTTTTTGTCAGCCAGAAGGATATTTCCCAAACCACCTACAGACGTATGCTGCCCCTCTCAGCTCCAATTTCCATCTCATAGTGTGTTCTCACGTGAGTTTCCAGTGGAGCATAGAGTCTCAGTCCCTCGGCTCTTTATGAAGAAGATAAAATTAAAAACATTTTAGGCCACTCACATGCTCAGGTACAAGAGGCTGGACTAGAGGGTCTCTTGAGAGAGGCTTTTTGCTGGTACAGGAACTTGCTGTTTCTCTTGACTTCCCTGTGAAAACCCTGAAGGGCTTTTTACTAAAACCAGACCGGTGATTTTGGTGGCAAGAGACAGAAATTTAAGTCAAAACTGGTTAAGCAACAAAAAAGGCCGAGGATATATTTTCATACTTTATACGTCTGGAAGTTTCAGGTACGGCTGGATCCAGGGTCCATTAAGGCCTGGCCGCTTTCCCCTGCTCAGCTCCTCCGCCTTCCACGGTGACGGCGTCATTCCCAGGCAGGCTCTTCTCATGAGGTCCGAGCAGCTTCCGGCTGGTGTTGCTGATAGCTCCTGGACTGACATAGGTCCCATGCCCACCCCTGAAACAATCCCTGGGGACCTGGGGGAATGAAATGAGCTGATTGGCCAGGCCTGGGACCGATGCATATCTTTGGGGTCAGAGGTGAAGTCAGCACCTCCCAGCCCCCATAGACTAAGAGAGAGGGAAGAAAGTTTCTGTAGAAGAGAATGTGGAGGCATAGCTAGGAAAAAAGGGGTGGTGGTGGATGTGATACAGGCCCCTGTCTCTCACTCCAGTGACTGATTCCAAATTGCTGGAGTGGACCCATTGGGCCATCGCCTGAAATTAGAGGGCCGATCTTAAAAACTCCCTTCTTCGCAGCTCGGGCACAGAGAGGGCCAGTAAGGTTTTTCCTCTCTCAGTCACTTTGCTTTTCTAATTAACTTGCTACCAGCTTCACCCCGAGAACATCTTTCAAACAAGATTTTTTTTTTCTTGTGAAGGGAGCTGAAAAGAAATCAGAATACATTTGCATGTTACCTAAAACATTCTAAACCCGCCTCTTATCTTCGTCACTGCACCATCTTTCATATTCAAGGCTGGTAGCTATATAATTACAACCACCTTCAGCCTCACCCATTCCTCCTTGGAAAGGTTATTGTGAACGTGGGACAAAAATCATTCGGAAACACAACCTAGATATGTTTTTCAATTGTCTTCTCGTGGCAAAGTTTAGATATTTCTAGAAAATCACGGGTCAGCAGAAGCAGCACCTGAATAACCTCATATAGTGGTTTTTTTGTTTGTTTTGTTTTTAAAAACCTATTCCCTGAGCTGATGGAAGGTATGAGTTATTTCAGGGACAATGCTGGTGTGTGGCCAGTAATTTAAATTAACTGGATTTTCTGGGTTTATGGAGACCTTAAAATAGGATTGTTAACATTCAGAGAGCATTTTAGTTGGAAGTTAATTTCCACTATAGGGGTTCTTTTTATTTTAAAACATGCTCTGTTTTTATTTTATCAGCTTGCTAAGATATTGAAAAGTTTAAAATATCTTTAGGATTTTCTTTCCTTGTTAATAAACTGGGTTAATAATTTCATGGGGATTACTTCCAACAAAAAGGGCTTGCATTTTAGGCAAGAAGCTGGTCTGCTGGGATCAGAAGGGAACCCTTTGAAACCTTGAATCTCACGGCAAGACTGAGTGTTTCACATGAATGGATCCTTGGGTCTCAGCGGACGTTTGAAAGGCCCTTCCAGATACAAAGCTTGCGCTTCAGAAGAGAAAACCTTTTAAGTAGGGCTCACAAGTACGGACTCGGATAAGCCTGGCTGCAGGAGCCGTGCTAGTGTGTGCACAGGTATGCATGCATCGGTGGTCGAAGGAATTTGGTTGTGAAATGCTCTTGATAATACGGAGAACAAAGGCTGATGTTGAGATAAGAACCCCCATGTGGGTCACCCCAGAGGCCTTAACATCCGGGGAGATGCGGATGCACACGGAGAAGCAGCCCTAAGGGCAGCGCTTCCCAACCTGGAATGTACAGCCACATGCCCTGGGCATCTTGTGGGGGCGGGTGGGGGGGGGGGCAGGACTCTGCATTTGTAACAAACTCCCCAAGTGCTGCTGGTCTGCGGACCATTCTTTGAGGTTGGAGATGGTAGACTGCTTCTTCGTTTTGCTTCGACTGGGAAAGAGTCTGAAAATCATCTTTCGGATTCTACCAGTCCTGAGCAGTGCTGGCTTTGATGTATTTGAGTCTATGTCATACCAGGAAAAGAAATCCCTTTTGAAGGGTAAGGCCCAAATACCATCTAATTCTGAGGTGCTACATGATGTTCCAATCCTGGCAGAGGACTAGGCTGCAAAGAGGGAGGGGGAGAGGGAAGGAGAGAGAGAGAGAGAGAGAGAGAGAGAGAGAGAGAGAGAGAGAGAGAACAGATCAGCAATGATACCGGCAAAACTCATCTTCCACAGCAGGACTGGAAATGAAGCCTGGTGTCCCTTCAGAATTTCTAAAGAATCTTTCTAACTATGGAGACTGTGTCTCCTGAGGGACAGGTGGTGTTCCATCGTGTCTTTGTTTATTCAGCTGAAGGCAGTTTCTCTTGTCCCCTCCCCGGGGAATGATCTGGGACCTGACTCTTCAGATAAGAAGAAGCCACAGAGAAGCATTCCATCAGAATTCTCAAGGAGGCGGCGGATCGGAGGGAGAAAGGTGCAGGCATTGCATTGCTGAGCTTCTTGGAGAATCTCAAAGCAGGCAGCCTGTTTCAGGCAGCTACTGCTGCATTTACAAGCCACCCCAAAACTGAGTGGCTTCAAACAGCAACCTTTTATTACTTCTCATGAGAGTATAGGTAAGCTGAGCGGTTGTGCTGGTTTCAGCTGGTGCCGCGCACATGTCTGTGTCAGCGGGTAGATCGGCTCTGGGCTTGTGGTCCAGCCTGGCCTTGGCCGGGATGACTGGCTTTCCTCCATGTGCCTCCTCTTTCCTCGTAGTCTGGGCATGTTGTTATGGTGGTGGCGGTGATCTCGGAGAGAGCTGGCATCCCAGCTATGCCAGAGGACAAGCAGGAATACCCACCTGCTTTTCAGGCTCTGCTTGAATCACATTTACTAGAATATACCCTTGGCCAAAGCGAGTTTGTGCCCAAACTCAACATCAGAGAGGGAGGGACAACAAAGCCAGGCAAAGGGTATGTGTACAGAGAGGCCCTTCATTGGGACCTTTGGTAAAATTCAACTACACAGGCCTGATTGAAAGCTTGAAGTCGAGTCTATAAATCTCTGACTATAATGGGACTATTTCATTTACTCACTCGATCACTCATTCATTCATTCATTCATTCACTCGTTCATTCATAAAATATCCATCGTCTTTCTCTTATGCAAAGTACCAGGCTCTGTCAGACTTCTAGGTTTCACTTATTCCAAGATCCACACCCACTTAAATTCCACCTCCAGATCATCTCCATGTGGAAACTGTGAAAAGCTTTTGCTCACTCCTCAGGGAAGCTATGGGGCCTGTGGAATCATATCTGTGACATTCCACTGAGACACCGACTGCCCATTGCCATGGAGATGCTGGGTAGCTTTAAAGAGGCCCGACCTGCCACCTAATCCAGGGGCTGCTGATCTTTGAGAATGAAAGGGCCTGGCTAGAACTCAGAAGGGTTTGTGGTCCTCTGGGCCCTTGCGTTCAGCATCTTTTAGAGCCTGTTTTCATCATCATCAAAGCCAATAACAATTCTCATTTTACAGTTCTGTTGGTCTGATTTTGAAGGATTTAAAAGCATATTGTGGCCCTAACCGGTTTGGCTCAGTGGATAGAGCGTCGGCCTGCGGACTCAAGGGTCCCAGGTTCGATTCCGGTCAAGGGCATGTACCTTGGTTGCGGGCACATCCCCAGTAGGGAGTGTGCAGGAGGCAGCGGATCAATGTTTCTCTCTCATCGATGTTTCTAATTCTCTATCCTTCTCCCTTCCTCTCTGTAAAAAATCAATAAAATATATTTTTAAAAAAGCACATTGTGAATACTAAAGTGCCATGAGAGTGTCAGTGTTTCTTATCGTTACGTGTAGGAAGGAGGGCCCCCTGTACCCTCCTAGTTAGGTAGTGAATGATGTGCTGGCAGACTGTCTATGGACAGGGGTGAGGTGAGAGGGTGGGGCAGAGGCCAGATTTGTAACAATTACGGATTTCCTTGGTGTAAATTCCTCATGGCTGATTTCTACCGTGGTTGCCACCAATGATTTAATAGCCGATGTGTAAAGTGCTTGTGTAGTTAATAATCAGAATTCCTGGATATTTAACCACTTACTTTCTCAAACTCATAAGAGCCTGCCTGAGTTCACCCTGGCCTATGTTGGGTCCCACACTGCTGGATTTGACCCAGCTCTGCCTCTTACTCTCTCTGTGATTTTGTGACTTTTATTTCCTTATCTATAAAGTGGGGATATCACTGTACCTGCTTCCTAGGATTGATGTAAAGATTAAATGAGATAACTCCTATGAGATGTTTCCCATATAGTACGTGCTCAATAAATGTCAGCGATTGCTAGCTGTGCTGCATCTCTTGGTCAGCGGATGGTGCAAGGGTCTGTCACTTTCACAGCGGGGTTACCCAGTCCTGTTGGCTGAATGTTGGCTCACCCCACTTCCTGCCCAGGCCCAGCCTAAGCGTCCAGCCTCTTAGAAATCATTCATTCATCTCCTCCCCCAGAGCACAGAGCACTTCCCTTGGTCAGGCTCCTTACCGGCAGCATCTCCTGTAGTCTCCACAGCAGCCCTAGGAGGGAAGGACACAGTAATATTCCCATCTTATAGGGACAACTGAAGTTCCAGGAGGCTGAATAAATCCCACAGCTACAAGTAAGGAGAGGCAGGACTCGAATCCAGAGCCCTTGGGTCTAAACTTCCTCCCTCCCCTTTTGGAAGGAAAAAGAAAGCCCTTTCATTTAATTTCCTGAGTTTTCTCTCTTCTTCTTCTTTTTTTTTCATATAGGCCTTATTGAAACTTAATTGACATACATAAAATTCACCTTTTAAAGTGTGCAACAGGATTTTTAATATAGTCATAGAGTTGGGCCACCATCACCATGGCCTAATTTTAGAACATTTCCATCACCCCAAAAAGAAGGATGCCCCTTCTTCTTCCCAAAGAAACCCGGAGACACTGGCCTGTCTCGCTTTCACGGAAACCAGCCTCTGCTCCGCCAACCGGCCCGGGCAACGGGGAGACTTAAGCAGGAGTGTTTTGCTCACATTCACTGAACACTTTGTCCAGGTCCCAGAAAGCTTCACCTGATTATATCGAGCTATTTATTCTCCCCTCCCTCCCCCTGTGAGGAGGGAACATTTAATTATTTACAGGCTACAGGCTGTTCTCATGTTATTGCCTTGTTCCTCCCATCCTCCATCTTTCTTGATTTTGGAAGGAAGCAGGAGAGTGGTACCTCTTTCTCTGTGGTTAGCAGCCGCTTTTGTTAAAGCCTCGCTCTCCTCCCTTACCCCCATGCCTCCTTTCAGCTGCCCCTTCCCATAGTGGAAGTTCATGTAATTCTAGGCTCAGGGGATGGAAGGAGCTGTGATTGGGACCCCCTGGTGTGCCAATCAAAAAAAAAAAATAGAGAATTAAATAGTGTTTTTTCCAGACAAACCTGGAGGCAGCTAGCTGTTTGGTACTTAAAATCAGGCTGTGTTGAATCGCTGGGGGAAAATATGTATCAAGTGCAGTCTGATCATAGTATTGTCTGCACAGCCCTTGCATTTGTAAATGACATGTGGCGGGGGTATTTTTAGCTCCTGTTTTTCAGCAGCTGAACAGTTTCCCCCTCCCTTCTCCATATCAGTCTTCTCACAGGATAATCTCTCTGGTTCTGCTCCCTTCACCTTCCTTGGGCTGTTACGTATGCAAATCACGTTCAGCTCCCTCACCTTCCGGAGTTTTTCTTTGTTCCCCGACTGTGGGTGTGTGTGTGCAGGAAAAAAACAGCGACTGAGAAAATAATTCATCATTGGCTGCTTCGGAGGCCCGAGAGTCTTCGATTTGTAAGCCATGCTTGTGGGTGTATTTGTGTTTCCTGGATGCCCCCTCCCCTCTGCCCCCCGCCCCCCCCCCTTAAGTGAATCCTGTTGGCATTTGAGATATAAGAATTTCAGCAACGTTTCAATCACTCTTGCCGTGAGGGAGAGACCCAGTGGCGGAGCCAACTCAAGACTCACAAAAGGTCTTCTGGGCCCTTCATCCCCGGCAGAATTCGAATCCAGAGCCCTTGGGTCTAAACTTCCTCCTTCCCCTTTTGAAAGGAAAAAGAAAGCCCTTCTACTTCTTTTCATTTTGCGCCGAGGGTGATTTCCTGGGTGGCACATTTGGACGAAAAGGCCAGCGCCTGGCCTTGTCCACGAAACAGGACCTTCCTCTCCTTTGTGGGCCGCAGGAAGGGAGTCGATGAATTCTTATGAAATGAATAAACTTCAGAACCGAATGCGGGAGCGCACAGCGCTTTTTCTTTCTTCCTTATTGTAAATTGCCCGGATCCCAACTGCAATGGTGCTGTCAACCACATCATTAACCAAAGTAACAATAGCTCACTCCACGGCCACACCGGTGCGTGCTTCCCATGAACACACAATTTTTAAAAAAATATATTTTATTGATTTTTTTTACAGAGAGGAAGGGAGTTAGAAACATCGATGAGAGAGAAACATCGATCAGCCGCCTCCTGCACACTCCCCATTGGGGATGTGCCTGCAACCAAGGCACATGCCCTTGACCGGAATCGAACCTGGGACCCTTGCGTCTGCAGGCCGACGCTCTATCCGCTGAGCCAAACCGGTTAGGGCAGACACACGCTTTTTAATATAGGCATAGCAGGGCAGGGATTCTCACTGACAACCATGAGGGCAGGGTTTCTCATTGACATTTGGGGCAGGATAATAATTTTGACAACCAACAATCTCTTCAGATATTGCTCAGTATCCCCCGTGTGGAGTCCCCACAGTTGAGAACCACTGGAGTGACTGAGGGGGAAAAAACAACCCAGGAAAAGAGCAGGGAAAGGAGGAATAAGAACGTCGGAGAGAAACCCACACAGAGAAAAGGCGAGGTCTGAGCACAAGGGAGGACGATGAGCGGAGGTGGGGTCCGAAGACCTTGCCTGGGCTCTCGGCACCCTGGGCTAGCCTTTGCCTTCGCCGTGCCTTGATTTTCTCCTCTGTAGAATGGGCCTCTGCTGCACAAAATTAGTTGTAAAGAGCAAAGAAGTTGCCTGTTGTGAGAGTGCGATGCAGGTCCAAGTTATTCTGATTACTGCTGCATGTGCTGAAGACATACAGATTCAAATCAATCCGTCTCCTTGTCACCGTCAGCTGGCTATGGAAAGAGGATACTCTTGAATTTGCTGTCACCGTGAGAATGAGGAGGACAGCATTAGGGCATCCTCATTTACGATCAGAGCATCACTTGATTGATTAAATGCATGTTTGGACCAGGTGCAGGGCGGCACTGGTGAAGCCAGCCAGAGGAGGAAGAGTTTTGTGGCAGGGAAAATAGATGGGGCATTTCCAGGTCCAGCAGCCTCGGACGGCCCCCCTGCCCCTCCACCCGCCGCCCCCACCCCACTCTTCTTTTCTCTGCAGAATCCAGCCGAAGGGCTTCCTCAAGGAGTTTGGAGGATGCAGTGCTGAAAATTATACTTGGCAAGTGTGGCTCTCTGTCCCCGCACTCGGGAGGACAAGAAATAGAACTTGTCTTTAAGTCTATTTCAAGCCCGCCTCACTCGTTCTTGGGGCTCCTTGCCTCCTGCCCTGTCAGGGTGGAGAAAGGTTAGGGGTCCAAACCCCGAGTAGGCCCCTGTGGTCTTCTGTCCACCTTTGGTCACTTTGGAGGCACATTTTGTCCCAGCCAAACCCAGGTCTGCTGCTTTCTTCCCGCCTACTCTTGGTCAGACTGAGTCCCCGTGACCGTGACCATAGCCTTCCAAAGGCATGACACAACCCCGCCCCCACCACCACCACCACCTGAGCACGGCCAAGGCCAGAGGCCTGCTGGAAGGCCCGGAGTCTCAAGGAATCTCTTTATGCCCGGGGGCATCCCTCCCTCTCCTCTCTTGCGAGTCCTCTCCTGTTTTTCCAGGTAACCTGGCTAAATCCCATCCACAAGCTAGTCCTCCTTTAAAAATAAAGCCAGTGGTGAGACCATTCTGCAGACCACTCCTGCTCTCACCCTCCTGCCAACGTTTTATTTGCCATTGCCAGGCTTCCTGGCCCACCTGGACAAGGTTCCAAAGCCTGGAGAGCCATCCCAGACTCCAGCCAGGAGACGGCCAGTGCTGGCTCGCTGTGGGGGCTCAATGCACATGCACTGAGTGAGGGAATGAATGGGGCTTTTTTTGCTAAGTCGGAAGTGCCTGCAGCCTAGCCTTCCATGTTCAGGCTCTCAAGTCGAAGCTCACCCAGAAGGTGAGTGACTAAGGGGATGATTTAGGTTTCGACATGCCCCCCAGCTGCCTTCTTCATCTAATGACAAGTCACTTTTGTCCCCCGCTCTTCTCCTCGGTGCCAGTTGGGGAGCTGCCCATCCATGCCAGAGGGACTTGTTCTTTAATGCAGCATTGGTGCTCTGATATTTCCCCAACTCTTCGGCCCCCTCCATCTTCCTGGTTGTCAAGGAAACAGTTTCCTGGACAACCTGTTGACTTACTTGGCTGCTGAGTTTGTATTATCCAGTGTGGGAAGCTATAGTGGGGGATTTTTTAAAAATGTCACCAAGGTAACCACCGGCAGCCGCTTAATTATAGTTTTAGGTAAAGATGAATTCTCTTCTGCAAATGTTAGTGTATTTTTGGTTGGACGGGGGATGGGGTGGGGGGTGGAAAACCGCCCAGGGATGAACATTTTCTAATTATATGCCTTCAGTTGTGGACAAGTCAGTTTCATTTGCAACTAAACTTGGTTTCATTCAGGATCGGTGTTTTTTTTTCTTTTTTCTCCCCCCTCCTAGAAAACAAATAACGAAAACAAAGAGGACAAATACATCAGTTTGGTAGGAAGCAGGCATGGAGTGCGGTGGCGATGGCGGGGATATAGGCATTGATGAATGACATTGCTGGTGGCTGTTTCTCAAAACATACATTATCTGTGGCTCGGAGAGGCAGTGCAGTGTAGTGGTCACACACCTGGACTCTGGAGCCAGGCTGCCTGTGTTCAAATCCCAGCTCTGCAGCTCACTAGCTGTTTGACCTCAGGCAAGTGACTTAGCCTCTCTGTGCTTTAGTGCCCACAGCTGCAAAATGAGGGAGGGGTGGGAAGGAGGAGTTAGTCTTCGCCATGGGGGTGCAGTGATGGGTAAGATGTATTTATTAAGCCCTTAGAAAGATCCCAGTTTGACATGAGCACTTGTTAGAGTCAGCCATCACGATAGAGTTAGCCCTCCTAAAACGGTGATTCTCAACCTTCTGGCCCTTTAAATACAGTTCCTCATGTTGTGACCCAACCATAAAATGATTTTCGTTGCTACTTCATCACTGTAATGTTGCTGCTGTTATGAATCGTAATGTAAATATCTGATATGCAGGATGGTCTTAGGTGACCCCTGTGAAAGGGTCGTTCGACCGCCAAAGGGTTGGCGACCCACAGGTTGAGAACCGCTGTCCTAAAACATACTTTGTGTACAACTAGCTACCAAGGAGGCAAACAGTAAGTTTTTCAATTTTTTAAAGATCCAACTTGGAAGGACTTCAGAAGTAGCCTTCTTTGCGCCGTGTGTCACTGCTTTCCGTTCCCGCTCTGCCTGCACCGTATAGGTCTAACCGAGAACCGCAGGGAGGGGAGCCTTCGCAGTCCCCCCGCGTGCAGGGCGGTGTCCTTCCAAGGAGGGGTCCCTGGGTTTGGCCGGGGAGGCTCTGTGGGAGATGCCAGGTAGTTGCCGATTCCTCAGGCCTCATCGGTTGCTGCTGCGATGTTCATGTCCTCGGCCCAGGTCTGGGGCAGCCAGGCTGTAGAACCACAGGCTGAGGGGTGGGTTGCACGGGGGGAGGGGGGGGAGGGGGGGAAAGGAGGGGGTTGCACGGGGGGGGGGGTGGGGTGGGAGGGGAGGATGGCCTCCTCCATCATCCCTGGTAGGATGATGATGATGACCTAGTTCAGTCCAGAGAGGGACACCAAAGGTCCGGCTGTGTGAGCTAGGGCCGGCGCTTCCGTATGCTCCCAAGCTTCTGGGCCTATGAAAGCGAGGGGTGTAAACAGCCACCTCCGGTAGTTTTGCGAAGTTGGCAATGCTGTGATTCTGTGGAGACAAAGTGAGCCCAGGGCTGGCCTCGGCATCCAGGTCGGTCTGACTCCAAAGACTACTCTTGGCCACATACTAAACTCCTGCTCTGGTCGTTCCTGCAACCTCGGGCTCTGGAGCCAGAGTCCTTGGGTGAGACCCTGCCATTTCCTAACGGAGTGACCTGGGCAAGCAATGGGCCTGTCCGTGCCTCGCTTCCCCCATTGGTCAAAGCAGACGCTAATGGGCCCTCGCTCTCCGGGTTGTGGGAAAGGAAATTAAATAAAGTAAAATGTAGTGTGTACATGTCCTCACGCTCACCGTCATCATTATGTTTCTCCTACACAGGTTTCTGTGTCATTCATCCAGTTATTTTATATCTTATATCCTCTCAAATCTCCCCTAGGGACCCCTTTTTTAAAAATAAAAAAACATCTTTCAATCGAGATTCAGCTCCTGGCCAGCCTGTCAGGACCACAGCTGTAAGACCAGGGGGAATATTTGTTTTGTGTGTGTTTTGTGTGCTGTGGATTCCGTTCACTTTCATCATTTCAGAATGAAGGCCTGAATAGCAATGAACACGCTGGTCGGGAGCAGCTGGCGCCCTTAGGTTCTGGCACCGAATGCCCGTGCCCACCGGGTGGATTAATTAAGGTGCCGGAGGCTGCTCCTTCGTCAGGCCGGGGGCTTCGGAGAGGGCCAGCGGCAGGCAGCACCAGGCCTGGTCTTTCTACTCCCCACCCCACCCCTGCCGGGCGCTTTTTATTCATCACAGTCTCTTAACAAGGAACGGCAATCAGGAACACAAACCCATATCCATCTGCTCACGCCCCCTCCAGGGACCACAAAAGGTCCTTTCTGGGCATTGAAAATGCGGCTCACCCCTTCCCCACCCCCATTTTAAAAAAGCCTCAGTGTCAGATTGAAAAGCACACATCCCACCAGGATGATTGAGGAAAGGTAATTACGTATTATTAAATGCAAAAGAAGGAAAAGTTGTTCTTTGCAGCACCCCGATGGCTTGGCAGAAATGAAATAGCAAAATGCTTAAATGCTTTTCCTGCCAGCGGGATGAATGGATGCCTTCGCTCTCGATTGGAGGTCATGGGCCAAGGGGGCTTGTGCCCCATGAGTGGGGACCCCGAGGATTGGGGGTGGATGGCTCCATCGCGTGGGCCTTTGTGGAGACCTGGGTGAGCTACGGAAGGGGAGGGAGGATGTTATTCACGGGGAGCTGCCTTCCGTGTTTTCCTTGGCTCAGAAGCTGGTGGTCTCTGAAGCTGGACAGGTTACATAACCTTCCTGTGTGAGATGACGATAACACCTGATCATCCAAATCCTTGCGAAGTGCTGGAGTGTGCAGTGGAGATAGGCTGGGCCTGAGGCCTGGAACCTCAGCTCTGCTGCTTGTCAGCTGTGCAGCCTTAGGCAAGCTACTTTACCTCTCTGTGCTCCCATTTCCCATCTGAAAAATGGGGCCGGTAATGCTGTGTACCTACCGCGGTTGTTGCAGAATGAGTGAGCACATTAAAGCAAGTAGAACAGTGTCTCCGAAGCACTCTCTACGTGAGGTTATGATTATGACACCTCTCTTCTCATCACCAGTGTCCAGCTATAGGATGACGTCAGCAAAACTGGTTCAGCTTCCCCACAGGACTCCTGAGTGGAAAAAACCGGATTGGAACCCAGGCTGCTCGACTCCGCATTCTGTTGAATGTTCTTTGTGCCCTACAGCTGCTTCCGGAGGGTGGTTTTTATTTTTCAAAACTCCAACACTGTTATAACTTGCTGAGCAGAACCACACACAAAGTCCTCCATGGTCAGATGCCCCCAGATTGAATGCTCAGGACCCCCTTTCTGCTTTTCTCTCTCCACAAAATAGACTTTGTGGTAACAACCATGATCCTGCATTGCTCAGGTAGAAGCTCTGTTAAAAACTAAAGCAAATGACCAGCTGACAAGCAGAGGGTGTGAGGGGTGGGGGGTGAGGGGTGGAGGTGGGGTAATCAACCAGGGACTGTCCCCCAGGCCCTGGAAGGCCTGACAGAGGGCTTGCCTCAGCGGTGAGCCCCCACTGTGGGCCACCTAAGAAGAAGCTGGGAGTCAGAATTCAGGTTCCAGAGCCTCCAGAGTGTCCCCCTGTTTGACCTTGGGAAAGGGAGGCAACTCAGACTTTCCAAGAAGGGGCTTGGCTTTCTCAGCTAAATTAACAAAGTGCGTCATCTGCTCAGTGTCTCTCTCCCCTTTGCACAACTCAAAACAAGGCAGCATCACGGGGTGGGGGCACCCCAGTTAATGACCAGCATCGTCTGAGAGCTCCCCCCCTCTGTCTGGAAGCTTGTTGCCTCAGGGAGGGAACTCTGCCAGGGGTTCTACTTCTCCTGGTCCTGCCGTGTCCTTGGGGGGGAGGGGAGAGCAGGGACTCCCACTTTGCTGGGCACTGGAGCCCCCGGATATCTTCAGTTTCTGGTTTTGCAGGTTCTTCCATCTCGCTCCTAGTCCGTTCAGGATGCCGTCACAAATGCACTATGCACCGAGGGGCTTAAAGCAGACATTGGTTTCTCACAGGCCTGGAGGCCCAAAGTCCAAGATCGAGGTGCAGCCGATTCAGCGTCAGGGGAGGGGCCGCTTCGAGTCCACGCGTGGCTGTCTTCTCACTGTGGCCTCACGTGGCAGAAGGGGCAAGGGGGGGGGGGACCCTTTTGCAAGGACACTGATTCCATTTATCATCACGAACTAATCACCTCCCAAAGGCCTCACCTCCTGACACCATCACATTGGGGGTCAGCATTTAGTGTAAAATGTGGAAGGTCACAAATACTCAGTTCACAACGCCTTCGCAGCCATCGCCCTTTCTTTGCTGCTGGAGGACACCCGCGCCCCACACTGGTTTACTGGCGTACAGAGGGCCAGGTGAGCACGTCTGAGGCTGCCTCTCTTCCCATCCTGCTCCTGCAGAACCCCAGCCAGGAAGCACAGGCGGGGCTCTCTGCCTTCTAGGAAGAGGAGCTACAAAATGTCGGAAGGAAAAAACCCCACAAATACTAGTGAGTTCTTTTAAAAAAATTTATTCTGTCCTCAATAAAGGCTCTGAGAAGTCCTGCAATAAAGAAACGGGCCCAGCTTTCTTTAACCCAGTTCTTCTAAGCTTCTTTTACCAGGAGGCCTTGCCTCTAACACCTCATCATTTCCTCAGGGTTGTGCCAAATACACTGGAAAATACCAGCTTGGCCCTATTCCTGTGTTAGCTGATAAACGAGGAGACTTGGTACCAGAGACATAAAGACTTTCACACCGTGTTCCTCACCCACAATCCCACCCAGCAACGAGGCAGGACTTCCACGTCTATCATCTGGGAGACACTTTCCTAAAAAGAGGGAAGCAAATCAAATTTCTTTTCAGGCAAGCCGCGCTTTTGGCTCCTTCAAAGGAGCTCACTGTTTGGAGTCTCCTTTCAATGATTTCTCTAAAGCAATGGTCCCGGCCTCCCCGGCCCCCAGAGGATCATCTGTGTATCTCAACCTCATGGTCCAGCGTTTGGCTGCGAAGTGTCACAGGGACTTTGGCTCAGAGTCGGGACCTGGCAGCGCCCAGCCTCTGAGCCCCGTTTCTCCCTGTGAAGACCCACGAGCGCCCAGCCTGGCCGCCCCTGCACGGGTGTCAGCCCTCAGGCCGTGACCGTGGCGCTCCAGATGTGGCCTGTTGATAACGTCCCAGGAGACAGAGTGGCACAGGTAAAGGCACGCCCTGTCTCAGCCTCCCTGAGAGGAACTTTGACGGGGAGGGAGGGACGAAAGTAGAGTTTACTGAGACTGTTCCAAGCCAGAAATGTGCGAGGCGTTGGTTTTTTAAATTATATTTCATTTTTATAAGTAATACATGCCCAGGGCATAAGGTTTATACAAAAATGTAAATGGGGGGGGGGGAGTGTCTCCTTCCCATGTCTGTGTCCTGTTGGTCGTTAACCTCCCAGCAGGTGACCAGCACATCTTCTGGTGGCCCTCTCCTGACATCTATACATAGACTAGTGACCTGGTGCACGAATTTGTGCACATTGAAAAGAAATCAATTAGAAGAAATATCTTGATATCACAATTCTCCCTTTCTCTCTAATAGAAGTGTCAGAGATGAAAAGAAATTAGTAAAATGTACATCAAAACGATATATAAATTGCTTAATAAATAAACAATAACAACATGATAAAACAACGAATATTTTCCATTAAATTTTTACTATCAAAATCTTCGTTTATCATTAACTTTTTAAAATATGCCAGGTATTCTGTAAAATTTATATCATTTGGACAAACTTTGCCTTTACTACAACATCGAGTAATTTTTCCATCAGATGGTTTTTTATCGGAGAAATTTAGGGATAGGCAAAATTGGCATGTAACAGTCATTCCACCACAACTGTGTTCAATAACTGCATCCTCATTTACCTCATTTTCACTATGAAGGCAGTTCCTACCAGTATTGGTAGTACTTGTCAGTGACTGTTCTTCAGACAGATTCTGTCAACAATTTTGGCTTCAGAATGTCAACAAAAATGTGACGTCATTACCCAGCGCCCACAGTGGGCTGGGCTGGGCTGTGGGCAACATTTTGCGCCATGGCAGCGTTGGCTGCGATTTGGTGGGCTATTGTTCTGGGGTGGCGGTGGGGCCTGTGTCCCACTTGGGGGATGCCGAGTGTTGCTTTGTCAGCACCAGGTCTGTGGTGCAGTGTCTCTGTGTGCATCACAACAGCTCCTGCGTTGAGGGTCTGCCCCCTGGTGGTCAGTGTGCATCATAGCGACTGGTCGGACAGTGGGAAGGACACTTAGCATATTAGCCTTTTATATATATAGACTACAGGCCCAGTGCACAAAAATTTGTGCACTTGGTGGGGGGTGGGGTCCCTCAGCCCAGCCTGTGCCCTCTCACAGTCTGGGACCCCTCAGGGGATGACCACCTGCTGGCTTAGGTGGTCCCTGCTCCCCAAGGGATTGGGCCTACGCTGGCAATCAGACATCCCTCTGGCAGCCCTGCAGCCCTTGGGGGATGTCCACTTGCCAGTGGGGAGCAGACCTAAGCTGCAGTCGGACATCCTTAGCGCTGCTGAGGAGGCGGGAGAGGCTCCCACCACCACCGCTGTACTGGCAGCCATCAGCCTGGCTTGTGGCTGAGCAGAGCTCCTCCATGTGGGAGCTCACTGACCAACAGAGGGCAGCTCCTGCATTGAGCATCTGCCCCTGGTGGTCAGTGTGTGTCATAGTGACCAGTCATTCCCAGTCTTTCTGCTGTTAGGGTCAGTTTGCATATTACCTTTTTACTATATAGGATAGAGGCCTGGTGTATGGGTGGGGGCCGGCTGGTTTTCCCTGAAGGGTGTCCCGGATCAGGGTGGGGGTCTTGCTGGGGTACCTGGCCAGCCTGGGTGAGGGGCTGATGGCTGTTTGAAGCTAGTCACACCTCCTTCAGGGTGGGGATCCCGACTGGGATGCCTGGCCAGCCTGGGTGAGGGGCTAATGGCTATTTTCAGGCTGCCCACACCCCGTTTAGGGTGGGGGTCCCCACTGGAGTGCCTGGCCAGTCTGGGTGAGGGGCTGAGGGCCGTTTTCAGGCTGGCCGGTGACTGAAGCTCCCACCCTCTCCTTTTTTTCTTTCTTTTTTTAATTCTGGGATTTATTTACCTTCTATAATTGAAACTTTGTTGCTGCTCCAGCTCCGAGGCCAGGGCCTGCTGAAAGCAGGTATCTGGGGTTTTTTTTAGCTTCTATAATTGCAACTTTGTTGCTTTCAGAGCTGTTGCTTTCGGAGCTCAGAGCCAGGCCGTGGCAGGCGGGGAACCTTGGTTTCCTCCATCACTGGAGCAAGCAAGCCTCCTGCTTGCTTCAGCTGTGTGGCTCCCGGCCGCCATCTTGGTTGGGTTAATTTGCATATCCTGCTGATTAGCCAATGTGAAGCATAGCAGAGGTATGGTCAATTACCATGTTTGTCTATTATTAGATTAGATAAGCAAGTATGCAAATAAGGGGGTCACAAAAGCCAGCTTGCTATACATACTGTTCTGTGCCCTGACTTTTTTGCTCAGAGATTGTTCTGCTTTGGTGCACTTAGGACTGACTTTTTACCTGCTGCATAAAATTCACTGGATGGATGGGCCATGATTTACTGAATTGATTCTCTATGAATAGAGGGGTTTTTTTTCTCTAATTCATTTTTTTTCCTATTGATTTTTTTTCTTTATTGATTAGGGTATTACATATGTGTCCTTATCCCCCCTAACCCCCCATCTCCCCCACTCATGCCCTAGGTAGGGGAAGGTGGGGGTAAAAGGGAGAGATCAACCAAAGAACTTGTATGCATGCATATAAGCCTAACCAATGGACACAGACACCAGGAGGGGTGAGGGTATAAATATAATTTTTAAATTGTTTTATTCTTTTTATGCTTGGTCAGTGGTTCACAACTGGGAGTGATTTTGTGCCTTGCCACCCCCCACCCCCACCCCCTGAAGACATTTGGCGATGTTTGGGGAGATTTCTGGTGGTTATGGCTGGGGGTGGGTGCTGCTGGTTTATAGTGCGTAGAGGCTGGGGTGCTGGTAAATGCCTCATGATGCACAGGGCAGCCCAGTGATCCAGCCTGGGGTGTCGGTGGTGCTGAGGCTGAGAAGTCCCGAGCTGGCATCATCTCCAGTGTGTAGGGTACGTGTGGTGAGTCAGGGAGAGTGAACTTCAAGTCCAAGAGCACAGGACTGGGCAAATGCTCACGCCACACCACGAGAATGTTTCCCTTTACAGAAGGGAGGGGCCAGCCCCCCAGCTTATACCCCCTCAGAGCCTCAAGGAGACGTGTCTGGAAGGAGCCACCACCTTGAGCGGGGAGTGAGGGCTCCTCTTGTCCCTCTTCGGCTACTTGTCCCCTCGATTCTGCCTAGAAGCTCCGGAAGAGTGGGGAGGAGATGCAATTACCCTCAACACACCCAATGCAGTGATTAAACGAAATCTCAAAGCTTTTAATTACTTGTGTATTAGCATGTTATGAATGAGGAAGCTGAGTTTCCTATACAATTGCAGAGGCATCAGAGGAAATGCCTATTTTTACCACTAATTAAGAGAATATTATGGAATCGTTAGAGAATTAATTGCACTTCAGTGCATCTTTAGAAGGAAGACAATTGGATAAAGATTGCCTCTTCCCTCCCACATCACAATATTTGCAAGCAGATGGAACGATTCTGGCTGAGGAAGTGTGGTGGTATCAACACAAACCATCTCCTCCCTCCCAAGCGTTTAATCCATTAATTGGCCTCCTCTGTGCGGGATATTATTATGATTATTTACATCTCACAGCACTTTAGGTTTTCAAACTCGTCCACACGCACTGCCACGTGGAGTCCTGTGGGATGGCCAGGATGCTATCGCCTTGCTTATGGGTGAGGAACAGCTGGGAGAGAGTTACGGGGATCTCGGCGCAAGTCAGCAGCCCAACACGGTGCAGCCAGGATGTGTGCAGAGCGTTCACCTGGGGAGGGGATGACATGATGAAGCAAGAGCAGAACCTGGTGGTTGGGAAGACCCGGTTCACATCCCAGCTCTGTCCCTCTTGGGTGGTTGAACTTATCTCTTTGAACCTGTTTCCTCGTCTGTAGAAGAAGCTCTCTTGATTGTATGCAGAGCCCCACACGTGAGCATACATTGATTCCAGATGCCGTGGCTTCCTCGGCCATAGTATTCGGTGCCTCCTCTGCTGCTTGCTTCTAAGCCCATGTTTGGTCACCCCAGTCACCAGAGTTTTCTGTTCTCATGACCACCGGTCAGGCCAGCAGCTAAGGGGGGATGGCTTCTGCCCTTTGCATATGCTCCAAGGGGGGCTCACTACCGTGGGCTGCTGGGACCCCAACATGGCCCTGTGCTCGGTGAGATGGCTCTCATTACACCTTCAGTCTGTTCCTTGTCAGGATGAGCACACGTGGTCAAGGTCACTGGCTAAGGTGGCATGCAGTCCTGGGCCTCACCCAGTACCAAGAATCACTCCTTCCTTTCAAATCCGAGGCTCAGTTGCCGAGTTAGATTCGGTCCTGGAGGTAACTCTCCCAGGAGCCGGCCCTGGGAGAAGGTGCTTCTGGTCCGCCCAGCTTCCCTTCCTCTTTGCTTTGTTAATTGAACCTTAGTTTCACTTTGGGGAACTACCTGTTCTCCACTCTCAGCTCCCGTGGTGCAAGAGGGGCTGACTCAAGACCCTTGGTGCCAAGAGTATATGTGTGACCAGACCTGGCCAATGAGAATGCTTATTCCCCTGGCCACAGATTTGACTTAGGAATTGGCATGTGACCAAGTCAGGCCAATCAGAGCCAATCCCGGCACTTTTGAGGGAATTCTTAGAAAAGAGATGATCTTTCTGCTGTGGTTGCCCAGCCGGTAGATGCACACCTTGGATTGCCAAGGCTGTTTGGCAAGGACACTGGGATGCCCTCTGAGAATGATGCCAACACAGAGGATGGCAGAGGCCCTGTGAGCACCCTGATCCATCTGTGCCTGAAGATCACCAGTTTGAGTTGAGTTTCCATCATGTGCAACCAAATGAGTCCTGGCTGATTCAGGGTCCCATGTCTGGCCCAGGCATTTAAACTCCTATCAATCCCTTCCCGTCGGTTCCACCAGAACTGCCGAAATTGCTGGAATTCCATGAATGGACTGACTTCAACTTCCTTTCATGGGCATCTAAGAACATAGGTACTTTCCTGAGGGGTTAGAGAGAGAAGAAATTTCCCATGCTGAATCTCTCAGGCCTGGCCGAGGTGCTGCCTTACATTTCATTAGGCTTCTTTCCCTCACTTATTTTCCAAGACCGTCTTTGAAACTGGCCATTTCAACAGGAAATGACATAGATTATTTTTTTCATGATGGCTGCCCTTCTGTAAGCCAGCAGATATTTAATTAAAAATTTTATTACCTCCTACACTTAACTTAGAAATTCATCTATTGTGGCAGCATAAGGACCCATCTTTGAAACTCCCCTTTTGTTCCCCAGTTGAGAATCCTATCATTAGCCAAAAGCCCAGCTTCTCTTCCCTCAGCATCTCTGGATAGCGCAGGTGATAATTTTATAGTCCTGACCATCACTTCAGACAAAGCCTCCTTATGACACGTCTCTTGACCACCCCCCCCCCCAACCTCAAGCATCTCTCCTCTTTTGAATTCTTACAGCAGTGCCTGGTACTAGTAGGTGCTCAATAAATACTCACTAAAGGCACCTCTGCATGTTACATTCACTGCAGAGGGCTCAGCTCCGCAGAGGGACAGGGACCTGAAAGAAGGAAGGGAGGGGCAAGTCGTTTCCAGTGGCCGCCCCCCCTCTCCATACCATGCTCAAGGCTCAACCATTGTGGACTACTCCGTCCTTTTGTCCAATCAGATACCAGCTGCCTTTCTGTTCATCCAATCAGGCATGAGCGGCTGCCTTTCTTTTCATTCATGCATCTCATGTGTCTCCCATACATTTATTGGTACTTGTGCTGTGCCAGGTTTAAATGGATGACCATGTGCCAGGTATTCTGCACGAGACTCCTTGAATCTTCACCACAGTTCCAGGAGAAAGGCATATTGCTCCCGTTTCAGATGTGGAACCTAACATTCTGAGAGGTGAAAAAGCCAGAGATCGCCAGGCTGAAATAGTGGAGTTTGAATGAACTCTCCAATTGTCTTACATATGCATTTCACCTACCAGCTATTATAGCAATTTCTGGAAAAAAGCAGGATTGGTGTCTTGCATTTTGAGGGAAAGACTGGGTGAGGCACCTGGTAGGCTCTCAGTAGACAGACAGCTAAAAACTAGTCCTAGGGCATGTTGGTCTGGCTTTTTCCCCTGCAAGGAGGGCCCAGTCATCTCATCCTTACGGGAGGCATAAATCCCTCTGTGTTTCCTGACGGATCTGTTTCTGAATCTTCTGGGCCCCTAGCAAACACTGTTACCGATCCCTGACTCCAGCATGGACACACAACCTGGACATATGCCCTGACCTGGAATCGGACCATGACCTCCTGGTTCATAGGTCTACGTTCAACCACTGAGCCATACCAGCTGGGCTGGAACGAAGTCCCTTTTAGCAAAGTTAATGTGAATGCAACATATCGACATTGCACATACATAACCGTACATGACAGTGCTAAATAATTCAGAGAGGAAGCTGGCAGCCCAGTGTATTTTTATAGTAAATAATTCAAGTGCTCGTTCTCGATTTCCTCCCTGGTAGATCGGCATAGCTGCCTGCTGTGGAGAGAGAAGGAGGTTCCCCGGGAACAAAGCAGGTCAGGGCCATTGCAACTAAAACATTCTCCCCCGGTGTGTTTACACAGTGCGGTGGGCAACGCCGTTTCCACTTCCCTTGGATTCAGGGCACAGCAGTTCATACTTTCAGCATTTAGGCTCTTGTTACATATTTGAAAAAGCAGGGGAAACAAGAAATCAATTTCTCCTGACATCTATCTAATGAAAGATTAGCACGTGTGCCACTGTGCTTGAGAGCTGTGAGCATCTTGAGCAGCACCAGCATCCTGGGCTGGGCTCTACCTTACTAGCTACACAACTCTGGCAAGTGCTGAAACCTTGTTGTGCCTCAGTTTCTTCACCTGTATAATGGGGTCAATCGTAGTACCTATCTCGTATGATTGTCATGAGGACCAGAGGGGAGTATACATGTAAATGGTTTAGCACTGCCCAGACCAAGTCAAACCTCTCCCTTTAGTAAGGAAGTCACTGAGGCTGAAAGAGGGAGCCCAAGGGCACACAGCTATCACTAGCAGAATGTGGCAGGGGTCAAGTCCTCGGATTTCCGTCTAAATGAACTTATGGCAGAAGGGAGCGAGTGTGTCAGGGGAGCTGGGACGTAGCTGACAGGCCTTTCGTAGCTAAAAAATTCTTTGGAGCATTCAGTTTTATCACACAG
This sequence comes from Myotis nattereri, assembly GCF_964212035.1. Taxonomy (NCBI): domain Eukaryota; kingdom Metazoa; phylum Chordata; class Mammalia; order Chiroptera; family Vespertilionidae; genus Myotis; species Myotis nattereri. The sequence continues at coordinate 11,847,029 of NC_138083.1, read as the reverse complement.
TTTATATTACTCTACAGTTTATTATCAAATAACATTAATTCCTTTTACTGAACACGTTTTTTTTTAAGAACACTTAAAATTGATTTTAGAGAGAAAGGAAGGGAAGGAGAGAGAGAGAAAAAACCATTGACATGAGAGTGATACAGCGATCTGTTGCCTCTCATACTTGCCTGGACTGGGGATCAAACCCACAACCCAGGCATGTGCCCTGACTGGGAATCGAACCTGAAACCTTCTGGTGCACGGCACAATGCTCCAACCAACTGAGCCACACCAGCCAGGGCATGAACACATATTTATTTAATCTCTTCCAGCTTACGTACCGTCTCTGTGGCTATAGCTGTGAGCAAGACAGACCAGGTTCCTGCTTTTATGGAGACAATAAGGAAACCAATTGACAGATCATTTTATATTTTGGTAAGTCAAAAGGAAACCCTAAAGTAGGGGCTAGAGCATGACTGGAAGCTCCTTCTACTGGAGGCCTGAGGCCAGGGAAGTCTTCAGTGTAGAAACGATATCTGAGCCAGGACATGACTTGTGAGAAGCTGGGCATATGGTGATCTGGGCACAGTAGAGAAAGGTCAGCATGTGCAAAGGCCCTGGGGTGGGCAAATTCAATTAATTTGCCTTCTCAAAATTTCGACTAATTTTCATGATTGTATTTAATTTCTGTGGCTATGGTAACAAATGACTACAAGCCGGGTGGCTTAACACAACAGAAGTGGATTCTCTCATAGTTCTGGAGGCTGGAGACTAAAACTGAGGGGTCAGCAGGGCCACATCTGAAGGTCCTGGGGCGGAATCTGTTTTTTGCCTCTTCCAGCTCTGGTGGCTGCCAATATTCCTTGACTTGTAGGCGCATCACTCCAATTTCTGTCTCGATCCTCACATCACCTTCTCCTCTGCCATCTGTTCAACCTGCCTCTGCCTCACTCTGTGGTTTTGTCATTAGATTTAGGGCTCACCCAGATCATTCAGAAGATGCTCCTCCTCTCAAAAACCTTAAATTACTCACATCTTTCACCATATAAAGCAATGCCACAGGCTCCAGGAATTGGTCTGTGGGCATATCTTTGGGGCGGGGGGGCACCATTTAGCCCAATATATGGCTGAGGAACACATGCCAGTTCTAGACACTAAAAGCAACAACTGAGAGGCAAAACTTCACCTCTGTTTTGAGTTGAGCTAAAAAAAGAAAAGAAAAAGAAAACGTCTCAGTTGTGTTAGATATTTCTGACAACTTCGGCTTTAAAATATTCATAATTAGCTCCAAAGAAGCTGCTGGACACTGCAGTGCAGACTGAACTGGAGATGTGTAACTGCAAGTCCTCCTGGCTGGGCTCCCTCTCGTCCTGGTTTTATTTATTACAAGAGGCCCAGTGCATGAAATTTGTGCACTGGTAGGGTCCCTAGTGGCTGCCCACTGCCGGCCCAGGCCTCCCTCCCTTCCCCTGGCTGGCCCCGCCCCCTGGTCGAACTCACGGACCAACTCCCGGTTGAGGGGACAATTTGCATACTATGCTTTTACTATATAGGATGTGGCTGACTCTGTGCCTTGGGCTTATTATGTGGCTGACTCTGTGCAGGTCCTTGACTCCCCCACTAGGAATTCTCCTTTAGTAAGTCTGGTCCAGGCCCAGGCATCTGCATTGTAAACAAGCATATTAGGTGATTCTGATTCAGATGCAGGCGCTCAGAGCCACGCCTGGAGAGATGCTGAGGGAAGGGGTGGGGAGCGCATGTTTAATTACTGGGCAGTGGGTGGGGGGGCACACTGCAGTAATATACGCATAGGGCCAGACTGCCAGGGTTCCTCCCCCACGTGGAGTGCCCATCTGGAGGAATGAGGCCTACACAGGGGAGAGCTGGGGAGAGCTTTGGGGAAGTGACCCACAACCGGGGACTCCGAGTCCAGTTCTAATTCAGGCTCTGGCCTCAGCTCTAGGTTTACTGGCCCTGAGGTCTTGGCAGGTCACTCCCTTCTCTGATCCAAAGGCTCACCCCATCCCCAGGGCCTGGAACCAGCCTGGCACGCACCAGGCCCTCAACAAGTATCTGTTGGCCACACGAAGAGCTGAATGAATGAGCTGCTTGGCCCCAGAGCTGAGGGCTGTGGCTGGTATTTCATCTATAAAATGGAAATAAAACACTTAATAACCATTTATCATTGAGGTCAACTTCGTTAAGATTGAAAGGCAGGCGGGCCCTGGAGGCCAGGCGAGGGCAGGAGTCTTATTCTAAGAGCAATTAACTCTAAGAGCCTCTGGAGCTCTGAAGTGGGGATGTGACAAGTTGGGGTCACCTCGTAATAGGTCATCAGGCAGCTGCGGGTAGCACAGTGTGAACTTGGGGGTGAGAACAGACTCAGGAATTGGGGTGAGTGACCTCAGCAGCGTCCGGACCGCTGGGGAGGAGAGCTGGAGAGAAGTGGGAGGTACCCATGCCCTGTCTTCCGCACCACAAATGCAGTTGAGGCGGGGGGCGGGGGGAGGGGGGGAGGCCTGGCGGTGGGGGGTCTAACCAGGCAGGTCCCAGAATCGGTCCCTGCGTTGCCACCACATGTTCCCTTCCAGGCCCAGCCCTTCCTCTCGCCCTGTGGGTGGAGGATGGTTTATGCGAGAGCACTCCACACCCCATAAAAGTTAAGTGTATTTATACACAGTAGGCAGGCTTGGAGACCCACGCTGGAGTGGTTACGGGAAGAAATGCAGCCCCTGGAAGAGCCCTCTCGGAACCAGCGATGGTGGCCAGGGCTCCGGCCGGAGGGAAGGTGTCCCCTCAGTGGGGTCAGCTTGAGTTGAATTACTTTCAACTCGCAGTGGCCCTGAGCGTGAGGTGAGCAGGTATTTCAGATGCAGCTGATGTCCGAGCCAGGCCGGCGGCATTTTCAGGCGAGTGGGGGTAATTCATCCCCCACAGAGCGCCTTCCCTGGCAAAGAGTGCGGGCTCTTTTGGAGATCGCCACGCAGGAGGTGGGAAAGAAAAACAGGAGACACCTCTAGAACGGATTTCGTGTCCCCAGCACCGGTCCAGGGCATGTACTTATACTCCCTGGTTTCATTCTGGCAACAGCCATGTGTGGCCGGGACAAATATTATCTCAGCCACAGGGAGTGTAATAATTCACCCAAGGTCATGGGGCAGAGGCCAGGGTTCACATGCAGGTATCTGGCTCTAGGTGCTATTACCACTGGACAAGGTTGGGGACCAGGGCCGCCCCAGCCTGTCATTACAAAGACCCAGGCGACCCGAGTTTGCCCTGCTGGCCAAAATGCAGGTGGTCAGAGTTCACCTTGTCCTTGAGAAGGGACCCCCAGGACCACCTAGCGGCAGGACCTCATGTGGATGATCACACTGGATTCTTATGCCTGCTCTACCCAGCAAGGGCTGTGCTGTGCCCATTTTTCAGATGAGGAAACAGAGGCACAGAGCACCTGTGTACCTTGTCCACAGCCCCACAGCTACTAGGAGGTGAAACCAGGCTGGACCCCAGGCTGACCAAAGCCTTCTCTGTTTTTCTTCAGCCGCCAGGCTACGTGCTTGTATTTCTGGGACCCTCAAAGCCGGCGCATCCTTGTTCTCTTGATAGGCATCTGGACCCAGAGAGGTTAAGCGCTCTGCCTGAGGCCACACAGCTGGTAACACAGGGAGAGGGGACTCAAATGCAGTCAGGTCCAAGCCCCACACCCATGCTCTTTCTTCCCTTCTACACTTCATCTAAGCAGGCTGACATGGTTGGTAATCATGCGGCATCTTCCTTTATAAAGTGGATTTCCGTGTGTGTGTGTGTGTGTGTGTGTGTGTGTGTGTGTGTGGTATGATGGTCTATGACCAGATCAAATCTTGGACTGGGGATCGGAGGGACTAAGTTCTAATCCAGGTCTGCCTCTCCCCTCAGTGACCACGGTTGGCCATGCTCCCCTCTGAGCCTCGGGAGGACGGCAAGCGCACCACCTCCAGGCTGGCTGTCAGGATGAAATAAGTAGCCCACTAGGAAAGACGAGACTCCCAAAGGCTGGGGTTCGTATCTGTGTTCTCACGATCCCAATCAGCGTATGCCTGATAAATATCTCTGGAAGAAAGGGAGGGAAGGAGAGGAGGGAGGAACCACACACACGGCGGCTGTTAATATGGTCTCATCCAGAAGAACAACGGGAGAAAGTAATTCTACCCACTTTGCAGGTGGAGAACTGAGTATCTGATGTGTAAAGGGAGGGCCGGCCAGAACAAGCCAGGTGCTCACTCAAAGGGAGTCTGCCTCTTTGTTCTTAACCATGATCTCTTTCCTTCCTTCCTTCCTTCCTCCCTCCCTCCCTCCCTCCCTCCCTCCCTCCCTCCCTCCCTCCCTCCCTTCTTTCTTTCTTTCTTTCTTTCTTTCTTTCTTTCTTTCTTTCTTTCTTTCTTTCTTTCCTTCTCTACCATAAAATGTCAGAATGTCTGCATGACAAAGCGCAGGATGAATGTCTAGGAGGAGCAGCACGGAGCTCTCCCGCTGGGCTCCCAGGACTGGCTGCCAGGAGCATCTGTGAGGCAGTGCGCCCTGCCCGCCCCGCCCCCGTGAGGAACAGTCTCTCCCAGCACAGCAGGAGCCTTGGCGATCCTCCACGATAGCACCTTGTCTTCCTGCCTCCCAGACACAGCCCTCGCAGGCCCAGGAGGCCACGCTGATGGAAGGCAAGATTGAAATGTCAACCTGGACGATGCCCCACTGGGCTCAGGACCTCATCAGGGCATTCTCACTGGGAAGCAACAGCTGTTGGACAAATTTCTAATTAATTTTTATAGCCTTACTTTCTAGAAGCTTAAAATATCGCGAGGCAAGACTCAGCTGGTATGAACCTGTTTGGTTTTGATATTAGTCGTTAAAATATTGACAACAGTTTTATCCCAAACCCTTGCGTGTCCTTCCTCCACCTGGGCCACTCCGCCGGGGTCTCCCCTTATGCCACCAGGAAAGGGTTAACACCCAGCCCAGCAGGAGAGGCTGCGCCAGCCCTGGAGTCATTGTCTCTTCTGATTGGTCAGCACCCAGGGGCTCCTGATTGTTCAATATTTTGAATATTACTCTGGAGGCAATGCAGACATACAACAATGAAACGAGCCACAGGGTAAAACTCTGCAGACTGTCATCAGGGCCAGAGTGAGCTGTAATGACCCCTGATCGATGAGCAGCAAGATTCTTGGGAAGATGCCCATCCTCACTCAGCGATGGGGCAGGAGCCTTCCTATCTCACCTGGATTCCTCCTGGCCTCATGCCTCCACCCCCAGCGCCCAGCCAGCCTGTCTTCTGCTGGTGGTCAGACAGACAAATCTGGTCCCACCAGCCCCTGCTTACAACCATTCATGGCTTCTTGTTGTGCTCAGGGTCTGGGGAAAGATTGGAGCAATCACTGCACTTTACAGTTAAATGTTTGTTGGAGTTTTTGGTCTCCCCCACGGGACCTCAGGCTCTACCAAGGCTCCAGGGTCCAGCACAGTCCCTGGCGCACAGTAGGAGCTCAATAGGTATTTGCCTAATCACAGAAAGAATGGATGAATGGGCGAATGAGCATCCACTCGGAGGTCTGTAAGAGCCTGGAAAGGACCCAGGCTGCTTCCTGGGTGGGTGAGGGTCTGTAGGTAGAGAAGAGACTGGCATTCAAGGCAGGGGCACAGCCAGGTGAAGGCCAGCAGGTGGGAGGTAGGTGGCTTCATCTGCCCTTGAGGGTCCTTTAAGGAAGAAGACAATCCAAGGAAGGGGTTGAGAGCATGCATGGGGCTCTGGAGTCGGAACACCTGGGTTCAAGTCCAGGCTCCACCATTGCTAGCTGGTGATCTTGAGAGAGATGTCACCTTTCTCTGCCTCAGTTCTCTCATCTTTCAAATGGGGACAATGATGGTATCTACCTTTTAGAGCTGTTCTGAGCTCTCAGGTCTGATTGAAACAGGAAATGTACCATAAAAGTTTGCCAGTGTTTGATTCTAGGGAAAGAAATAACACTTGCCAAGTACTTTCTGTGCAGAACATTATGAGCTGAAATGATGTAACCCTTTCAGCAATGAGCAAGTTTTACTGTGCTTTCTTGGTTTGACAGCGAACTCTGACATCCACCGCTGGGGAGCCCACTGTCCCCAGGACCCCAGTGAGTAGGGCAGGTCTAGCACAGAGATGTTTAACCCTCGCTCAGGCGCCAGCATCCCCTGGAGGGCTGTTGTTAAATACCCAGACGTGGGCTCCCTCAGCCGAATGAATCAGAATTCTGGGAGTGGACTGAATGTCAGTATTTTTTGAGACTCCATGGATGATCCTAATAGGTAACCAAGTTGAGAACCATTGGTCTAAGGTTGGGTTTGAAGACCACATGGTTGTCTCAATGAGTCCCACGGGAATGGGGATGGGGGTGTGTGGGGATGAAGGCTGTGAGTCACCTCTCACCCTGACTACAGAAGCAAAGCCAGGCAAGTAACTGTACATAGAGGGGACTCAGAAGCCTGTTGCTACCCAGTGTGAGCATGCTCTGAAGGGTGGCTTCTCAGTGCTCAGCACTATTGCTTGGTGGGTCTATGAATCCCAGGCATCCTTCACTTTTTTTTTTTTTAGTGTTGTCATGTTTGCATTTAAAAAAAATATATCTTTATTGATTTCAGAGAGGAAGGGAGAGGGAAAGAGAGATAGAAACATCAATGATGAGAGAGAATCATTGATTGGCTGCCTCCTGCACGTCCCCTACTGGGGAATCAAGCCTGCAACCCAGGCATGGGCCCTTGACCGGAATCGAACCTGGGACCCTTCAGTCCGCAAGCTGACGCTCTATCCACTGAGCCAAACCAGCTAGGGCACATGAGGTTACCTGTATCAGTCAGCAAACCTCACTTTCTTTTACTGTGGGGTATAACAAAAGGGAACTTGATTCAGACAGCGATACTCTCCAGGTCTGCCTGGGGGCTGACTGTTCCTGGATCTTGGTAGAGTGTTGGGGCCCAAACCTGACTTTTCCCAGAACCCCTAGATTGCTGTTTTGCTTCCAAGCCCCTCCCAGGACAGTTTGCAAACAGAAGCCATTTCGCTAGGAAAAACCAAGATGCCCAGTTATACTAACTTTCAGATGCACAGAGAATCATTTGTGTGGGACATACTTATAGTAAACTAACTATTTGATGTGATCTGAAATTCAAGTTTACCTGGATAGCCTGTAGTTTATCTGGCAACCTTACCCAGGGCCTCACTTTCTGGCTGATTCAGGGTTAATAGTGAGGACATTGGCACCAGACATACACTTATTGGAACTAGGTCTGTCCCTTAGTGGTGACTGAGCTGCGAGCAACAACAGTACCTGCCTCTTGTGGTTTTATTAACTATAAAATAATGTATGTGAAGAATATACTAAGCTCTCAATAAATAGCAACTGTTATTAGGAAACAGAGTCAGAAACATATTTTCAATGTACAGCTTTATTTTACTAATTCTAAGAGGCATACATGCTCATTATGGAAAATTAGAAAATGCAGACAGACCTAAGAAAGAAAAGAAAAGCCACCCATATTTCCACCATTCAAAGATAAGTCCTTTTAGCATTTTGGTGATTATTCTTCTAAGCTCCCTCCCCCCAAAATATCTATCTATCTATGCATAGAAAAACCAGTCTTGTATCATAGATATTTCCCCAAGTTGTTAGGTATTCTATGAACATCTAATTTCCACTGTATGAATGTATGCAACCTCTTCCTGTTGCTCAAACACGTTTTTGTTGCTATTATAAACAGTGCTGCAAGGAGCTATCTTTTATTAAAATCATGTTAGATCTTGGTCAGACTTTCGGAGGCCTCTCCCAAAGGGCGGTCTCCTGGCCTCATTTCTGGTCGGTTGGCCCCCGCTTTTGCCAGGATGTCTCTGTCAACACCAGAGATGAATGGATTTCAGCCTTGACTGTGGGCCCAGGGCCGCTCAGGCCCCATTTGTCACTCTCTGCCTCTTGGAAGCAGAGACTGCTCAAATGTTCAAACACATAATCTTTTTTTGATCTAAGGGGAATCTTTTTCTCTGGCCTCTAGACTTAGTCCGTTCTGTTCCCAGTCACATGTGTGACATCTCCATTTATTGCCCTTATCTTTCCCTTTTCATGTTATTGAAGGTAGGGTGGGGAGGGGGTGGGGGGAAGGGTGGGAACTCCCAAGATCCTGAAGTCTTCAGACCCTTAACAGTCCTCCTTTGGGATGGGACATCACTCCTTGATTCTGCTAGGACACAGAGAGCCTTAAGTTTCCCAGTGTGTCTGCCTTTTATCTGGGTTTGCTTCCTAATCCACATGGATAAAGCCTCCTGACTTACTAGTATAAGCAACAAGCAACAAACTCATGGCTCCGTCCATTCGTAGGATTGTGCCCCTGGAAGCCTTGGGGAGAACCACCTCTTTATAGGAGGCGAGTGTTCATCTACTTTTGGGCTGTCCTGGCTTGAGAGGCCTCATGGACTTTTGAGAGCCCCATGGCTATTTGTGGGGAAGCAGGGCTGAATCCTAGGCCAATCTCATGCAGGAACATTATCCCAGAACTCAGTGGCCGCAATCGTGGGAGAAAGCGTTTTCCAGATACAAGCACAGGGACAGAGAAGAGCACTCGGGCAGAAGTGAGACACACTGAACAATTCTTCCCTGGTGTGTGTGTGTGTGTGTGTGTGTGTGTGTGTTAATGCTTTGACATCTTAACCTCAGAACATAGCTTGGTTTTATAAAATAGTTTCAGTCCAGAGGGCAGACCACATAAAAGTATTCAAACAAGTCCTCATGACTAGTTCGTGAGCTATTATTTATTAAGCTCCAAGTCCTATTTGGATTTTTTACATGAGAAACACTGAGGACAGACAGGGCTTGTCAAATGTTAATGTGTACATGAAACACCTGCAGGTCTTGTTTAGCCAGAAGTTCTTTTTCAACGGGTTGAAAGTGGGGCCTGAGACTCTGCATCTGCCACAGCCGCTGCTCCAAGGCCACACTCTGAGGTGCAAGACCTTGAGAACTTATAATAAAACTAGAGGCCTGGTGCATGAAATTTGTGCACTGGGGCGGGGGGTGGTCCCTCAGCCCAGCCTGCACCCTCTCCAATCTGGGACCCCTCGAGGGATGTCTGACTGCCCGTTTAGGCCCCATCCCGGCAGTCGGACATCCCTCTCACAATCCGGGACTGCTGGCTCCCAACCGCTCGCCTGCCTGCCTGCCTGATTGCCCCTAACCACTCCCCTGCCAGCCTGATCAATGCCTAACTGCTCCCCTGCAGGCCTGATTGCCCCCAACTGCCCTCCCCTGCAGTCCTGGTCGCCCCCAACTGCCCTCCCCTGCCGGCCTGATTGCCCCAACTGCCCTCTACTGCAGGCCCAGTCCCCCCCCAACTGCCCTTGCATGCTGGCCAGGTTCCCCCCAACTGCCCTCGCCTGCTGGCCTGGTTGCCCCCAACTGCCCTCCCCTTTAGGCCCAGTCGCTCCCAACTGCCCTCCCCTGATGGCCTGTTTGCCCCCAACTGCTCTCCCCTGCAGGCCATCTTGTGGTGACATGGGCATGGCCATCTTATGACCACATGGGGGCAGCCATCTTATGACCACATGGGGGCGGCCAACTTGTGCGAGGGCATGATGGTCAATTTGCATATCACCTCTTCATTATATAGGATGCAGATTCCAAGGCTCAAACCTAGACCCATGATTCAGGATTACTATTGAGCCTTAAGATCTCAAGGAATTTGCCTCAACTACATTTTATTATTTATTTATTTATATTTTTAAATATATGTTTTATTGATTTTTTACAGAGAGGGAGAGGGATAGAGAGTTAGAAACATTGATGAGAGAGAAACATTGATCAGCTGCCTCCTGCACACGCCCCACTGGGTATGGGCCTGCAACCAAGGTACATGCCCTTAATCAGAATTGAACCTGGGACCCCTGCATCTGTAGGCCAATGCTCTATCCACTGAGCCAACCGGTTAGGGCGCCTCAACTACATTTTAGACCTCCTGGGGACCCATCACCCCTTCCTTCTTCACTGCTTTTCCCTTTTGAATGAGAACATCTGTCCTATGGCTGTCCTGCTTGTGTTCTAGAAGTCTATAAACAGCCCCAGGCACACAGCTGCAGAGGAGTTTGCCTCAGGATGAATTGTACCTTGAGCTTCACCCATATCTCATTTAGGTGATATTTAGATGAGACTTTGGACTTTAGCCTTGAGAGTTGATACTAGAATGAGTTAAGACTCTTCGGTCTGTTGGGAGGGACTGGATGTATTTTGCCTGTGAGAAGAATATACATTTTGAGGGGGGTTGGGGGCAGAATAACAGAATTGTGCTCCCCCAAGTTCATACATTGAAGCCTTAATACCCAAAGTGATGGTATTTGGAGATGTGGTCTTTGGAAGGTTAGAAGAGGTCATAAGGGTGGGGCCCTTATGATGGGATTGGTGCCCTTGTGAGAAGAGACCCCAGAGAGCTTTATTTTATTTATTTATTTTTTGCCTTGTGAGGGCACAGTGAGAAGGCAGCTGTCTGCAAGCCAGGAAGAGAGCTTTCACCAGAACCTGACCATGCTGGTGCCCCGATCCCAGCCTCCAGCCTCCAGCCTCCAGTCTCCAGAACTGTGAGAAATAAATGTCTGTTGTTTAAGCCCCCTAGTCTGTGGTTTTGAGCTATGGAGTCTGAGCTGATTGAGGCATGAGGAATGGGGCTCAGAAGCCAAGTGTTTAACAAGGGGATTTGAATCCTTCAAATGTCTGGCTAGACCGAGTTAATTTTACTGTTAAGGATGGTGTGGTTCAAAACATGAGTGGGAGAGAACCATGCCATTATTTAGGGCTTAGTTTCTCCCTTTCGCCCAGGTGAGGCAGGACAGCTCAGTGGTAACAGTACTCCTCCTCCCAGCCATTCCCACATACACAGCTGGATGACACCTCTGTTGAAGCACAGGCCAGTGCTTAAGCATCTATTTCCTTTCTTGGGTCCATGTAACTGACTTCCAGAGTTTTCTGTACAGCGTGGCCAGGGCGCAACAAGTTGAATCTGCTCAGCTGGGGCATGTGTCAAAAATGCACCCCCACCACTGAAATCTAATTCTGCTTCTCCGCATCATCGCTGCAGATATTGAGCTGGGGCTGAGAATTGAATTTGCTCAAGTTCAAATGTGGTTTGCTGTCATTCAGGCAGAGTGGGTCTCTCTCCCCTGGATTTGTACATCTCCCTCTTGGTCATTTTGGTGAACTTTCCTGAAGAAAATGACAATTTGCTGGAATCAAAACATAATAAAAATGGTCCCCATTTTCTAATAAGTTGATGCAGGTAGAACTGAACTTAATCAAATTCCAGAGCAAAGAAGAGACAGGTCAGGTGGAAGGCTTTAGAGGGAAGGTATCAATCTTTTTGGGTAGCCTTTGCCCTTGTCTTTCATGCAAGGACACATCAAATTCTGCATCTGTATTACTTGAGTATTTTTACATGGACCTCAAGCTCTGAAAAATTGGTCTGCCCGCCTACCTCTTCAGCTATAGAGAGGTTTAGCAACTTGTCTAAGGTCACTTAGCAGGTAAATGGAGAACCTGGAATTTAAACACATTTCTAGCCAACTCTTATGCCTGTTGTTCTCTACTTTGTCATACTTGAACATGAATGAGAGCCAGGACTAAGGGCAGGGGCTGCTCGCTGATTCTTTTCTGCTTCTTGCCTGTCTGGGAGATGGTGAGAGGGTTTGGGCCTAGGAAAAAGGGTGGGGAGAGTAAATATAGCTGGTCAAGGAATAAAAAAAAAAATAGTTAACTCCTTCCTTCCTTCCTTCCTTCATTCCTTCCTTCCTTTCCTCCTCCCCGCCTGTAAATGTTTATTGAGGACTTTCCATAGATAGAGACTGTACTGGGCTCTGTAGATATAGTAGTGACCAAGACAGATCAACTTATTTTCCTTGTGCAGCTCACATTCTAGTCGGGGGTGGTGGTGGTGGTGGTGGACACTAAGCAAAGCAAGCAGGTGAAAGCCAGAGTAACGTCAAATGACGGTCAGTGCTGTGGAGATGAACTGAGTCAGGGAAGGAGGACCGAGGGTATCAGGAGGGGGACATACACTTAAAACAGGGTGGCCAGGGCGAGTTTCACTGGACAGGTGATCTTTGAGCAGAAATGAAGGACTTGAGGGGACAAGCAATGCGGATCTGGAAGAAGGGTGTTCCAGGGAGAGGAAGCATGTGCAAAGGGCCTGAGGTGCAAGTGAGCCTGGTGTGCTTGAGGAACAGAAGGAAGTGAAGTGAGTGAATGGTGATAGAGTCAGAGCAGAGATGGGGGCAAATCTTAAGGTCCCTGTAGGTTATGGGGAGGTTGTTGGATTTTATTCCAAGTGGGATGGGAACTAGGGGAGAGGAGCAGAACCAGTCTGGCTGCTGTATTGAGAACAAGGACAGAGGAAGGAAGACCAGGGAGAAGGCTAGTGCGATTATTCAGATGCGGGATGATGGTGGCTGAGGGGGAGGATGCTGCAGTGCAGGTGGGCAGAGGTGGACAGATTCCGGAACTATTCCAAAGGATGACTGGTCTGGCTTTGGAGCTTGATTGGATGTGTGGGAGGCTGTGAGGAGAGTGAGAAAGAGGAGCCTCAGACAGCCTGAGCTCTGGGTAGAAGGTGTGATGACAACAGTAACCAGATTGGCAGGGTCCCATCCCATCCACTTCTCAAGACTCAACCCAAGTGATCTTTCTGAAATGAGGATCCAGCTGCCTTGTGGGGGTTCCCTCCAGAAGCCGACTTCGTGACAAGGTTGGAGTGCAAGGCCATCCCAGGGGGCAGTGGGTATGGGAAAGAGGAAAAGAGAGGGGCTGAGAATTGAATTTTCTCAAGTTCAAATGTGGTTTGCTGTCAGTTGAGCCGAGAGGGTCTCTCTCCCCTAGATTTGTACATCTCCCTCTTGATCATTTTAGTGGACTTTCCTGAAGAAAATGATTGCTGAAATCAAAACATAATAAAAATGGTTCCCGTTTGCTAGTAAGTTGATGCAGGCAGAACAGAGCTCAGTCCGGCTGGGAACCGCTGGGAGCAGTCGGACAGCAGCCAGTGGTTGAGGGCTGCAGCCTGGGAGGGGCACTCCAGGCTGCCTACTCGCTGGCAGAATAGCTTGCACTGCCAGAAACAGCCCTCGGGGGGACCCAGGGGTGTTGGCAGGATGCAGGTAGAATGCGTGATGAGCGGCAGGGATGGGGGCAGCTGCGGACAGCATCTGCTACCCTGGCCGCCTTCTGTCCTCCTCCAACCCTGTCCGCAGCTCCCTCCGCCTTCTGGGTGAAGCCCGAAGTCCTCAGCTTGGCCAGCCTCGTCCTTCAGCCCTTCAGCGGGCCTTTCTCACTGTACTCTCTCTGCAGCGGTCAGCCAGTGTTCCTTTAAGGGCCAGGGAGCAAACATTTTCGTATTTGTTGGCCACATGGGGTCTCCGCTCTGCTGTTCTCAGGAAAGCAGCCTCAGGCCACATGTACGTGAATAAGCTTGGCTGTGTTCCCGAGCCTGAGAAAACTAGCCTCTGGCTGGATTGGGCCCGGGGGCTAGAGCTTGTTGACCTTCATGGGATGGATGGGAATCAGACGGGTGAATAGGAGCGCGGGTATGATGCCCATGCTGCTAAGGATGATTACACATGGTTGCCATCGCACAGAGGCGCACTTGACCGGGCCCCTGGAAGGTAGAGCCCTGAACAGGAACGATGCAACACCCCCCCCCCCCCCCCCAGTTTCGACCCCCTCGCATTTCCTGAGCATTGTGTTTTCCTTTTGAAAATCTCAAAGCAGCATTTATTCTAGAGGAATTTAATTAAAACCACAAAGAGATCTATGCTTATGCAACTAACTGCCTGGGTTGGCCCACAGTTAATTGCAGTCATTGGAGAATCGTTGGAAAGTGGATTTTGTCCCCTCCCGTCTGGGCCCACGACCCCGTGCTTGTCATTGTAATCAAGTCCTGGGTGCTGTGGCTTCGGAGACCATCTGGCAGGAGCTGAGTGGATATTTAATTCCATTTGCCGTTTGGTCTAACTTTCCTGATGCGCCGAGTTCAGCCATCCTGTCACCAAGGGTGACCGTCTTTCGTCGGAGTCTCGGTACGAACGTGTAGCCTGCCGTACAGAGGCCTTTGTTGTTCTCTGTCATTAGGGTCCCAAAGAGGAATAACAATTCTCGGCTTTCCTTGCCTTGGTTTCCTACTTCAAAGTCACACCCGACTCTCCAGAACAGGTCTTAGATTTGGACACGTCTGGGTTTAAATTCACTTGTGAGTTGGGTGCCTTGAGAAAGTCAGTTTTAACGTCTCAGTGTTTGAGGTTCTTTACCTGTGAAATGGACACACTGGTCCTTCTGTCCTCTCTAACTTCACTTCCCACCTGAAAACACAGATTATCACACACACGAAAAGAGCGTTTCTATGTGCCGGGCGCCTGCAGTAAACATCGCCACCATTATTGTATTAAATCATCACAAGGGCCCTATGAGGCTGGAACTACCGTCATCTTCACTTTAAAGACAGGGAAACTGAGGCACAGAAAGGAGAAGGCCCTTCCCGGTGCCAGTCACTCGGCTAGTGAACATCACAGACGGCGCCGGCAGACACTGTGAAGTGGGACAGGCGCACGGAGGACGTGTGTGGGGACCATGGACGGGACCCTCCTTGGCCCTCAGTAGGCACTCAATACCTGATCTACTGAGTAAGTGGGGGGAGCACACCCCTTCTGTTGAACTAGCTCTCTTCCACAGCTAGCTGATAGCCCCCTCCCCCTCGCCCCTTCCTCTGCTCTCTGTTTTCTTCAGTGCGCCCGGCATGGTGAGACTGGGTCTGTGGTCGCCTCACGCTCAGGAGCTGCCCCTACAGAGCAGAGGCCTCTACAAGGGCAGGGTGGGCCCCAGGGAGAAGGGCAATAGGGAGTAACCTGCTCCGGACGCTGAGAGCAGCACAGGGGCTCCCGAGGGCTCCCTGGCACATCAGGTGGGATGTGTTCAGTTGCAAGTCACAGTATAATGAACGAACAGCGTCCCAAACAGCACATGAAGGAATGTGCAGGTGGGTGACTCCACGGGTGGCTTGACTGTGTCATCAAGGACCGAGGCTCTTCCTGCTCTTCCGCTCCAGCGTCCTGCGTCTCCACTTTCCCTCCTTACCCTTGTCCCTCGGTCACAACACGGCTGCCACGGCCCCAAGCGTCTCATGGTCACACAGCCTCCTCAGAGCGGGCGTTAGAAGGAGCCTCCTTTTGGTCACTGCTGTCATCCAGGAACAAGAGCCTCCCTGGACCTCTTCTTGCATCTCATTGTCTAGAACCAGGATACACACCTTGCCCTAAACCAATCATGTCAAGAAAAGGGGGTAACATTACCATGCTGGGGACAGGGCAGTGATGGCAAACCTATGACACGCGTGTCAGAGGTGACATGCAAACTCATTTTTTTGGTTGATTTTTCTTTGTTAAATGACATTTAAATATATAAAATAAATATCAAAACTAGAAATCTTTGTTTTACTATGGTTGCAAATATCAAAAAATTTCTATATGTCACACGGCACCAGAGTTAAGTTAGGGTTTTTCAAAATGCTGACATGCCGAGTTCAAAAGGTTCGCCATCACTGATCTACGTTCATCTTCCCTAGCTGGTGGCGGGGGGGTGAGGGAGGAGGAGGGGGCGCATCACTTTCCCTGAACATGCTGGGCCCCACACAAAATTGAGGTTCTATCATCTAGGCCAGAGGGGGAGGGACCAGCTGTTGGGTGAGCAAAGAACAGCATCCACCACAAAGAGAGCGCGGTGAGAAATGGCTCAGAAGCAGGTCTCGTGTCCTCTTCCTCTGGCCTCAGCCTAAAATAAGGCGTCCTGGCTCACCTGGATGAGGGCTCCATGCTGGGAGCAAGACAGAAGTCCTGCTGATAGCGGAGTCCCTGGGTCCTGTATGACTTTAGCCGTCTGTGCCTCCACTCTCACCTGAGAATTGGGGATGGATACAGTGCCTGCCTCATAGGTTGCTGTGAGGATTAAGTGAATCAATCTGGTTAAATGCTTAGGACTATGCTTAGCAGATAATGCGTACTACAGGGGAATTACCTGCTATGTTTAGTGGGGCCAGGTAGGTACCTACCATGGCCGACAGTCTTGCTTTGCCCGGGATGGGAGGGTTGCTAGAATGTGGGACTTTTGGTTTTAAGCCCAGACCATCCGGGGCAAACAGACGAGCTGGCCACTCAGAGAGAACACGTGACCAAAGTGGGCCAGGGGGACCGGGCGGCCTGGGGCGGGTGCGCCCTGGCTACCTCGCTCCACCTGGCTGTTGCCATCTCCTGACCCCTGTGGTCAGAGGTGAGTTTGCAGGGGAAGCCAGACAGCTGGACTTTTAGGTTAAATCTCTGAATTTTGACACATTACGCATTTAAAGAAACCCCACCGCACTATTTAATTCTTGCTGACCACGTGGGCGCTCAGGCTGCCATGTCACCCTTTCCTCCTCTCTTCCCAGCCTCCACCCCGTGCACAGCGGTTTCTTGGTTCTGGAAAGCGTACATTTCCTGCGTCCCCAGAGCCGATCCTTAACTCAGTATTTGTTTCTGCAGGAAGTGCGAGACAGAAATTAAAGAAGAAAAATGCTCCGTGGGTGTGGTGGCTCCAAGTACAAAAAGATTTCCCTGATAAATATTGGTCCCCATCACTCATTTGTGAAAGCTGCATGATGGGAAATTAGAGTCGGGCGGGGCTGCTGTGGGTGACTGTCACCCCGGTTCGGGGGAAATGAAAGTCATTCATCTCAGGCCAGCGTGACAGGCAGGGCCATCAGCCTTCTCTCCACCTCACAGAGGCGGGGGGTGCAGACCCTACTTTGTTCGCAGTGAATTTGTCACCATCCAAACGGTGGCCTTCATTTCAGGAATTCAGGGAGGCTTTGGAAGTGGTTGGTGAGTATTAGGTAGTGCTTTATGAAGGCTCAAGGGCTTATAGAAACGTTTTGGAAATGCTTATGAAAAATGCACCCAAATTCTTTTACAAAATTCTTCCCACATCTCTGAGTCGCAGGCACCCATGGGAAAGTTTCCACTCCCTCACCCCTCCCATTCCCCTTCTCACGTCCACACTTGTCTCAGTTCAGTCTCGGGGGACCGGCATCAAGGGTGCTGGATTCCTGAAAGGGTGTTTCTATTTGAAGCAAGAATCACTAGTCAATCTCCTGATTGCATTTCTAGGCAAGGACAAGAAACAACATAGAATGAAGTTTAACGGACAGCACAATTCAAGTACCTAGGAATTAATGTAACGAAAGATATGTAAGAACCTATGCAAAAAAACCCCCACAATCAAATATTAGAAAGAGAAATAATAAAAGACATAAATAAATGGGGAGATGCCGTATATTTGTGAGTTAGAAAGTTGAGCAGCGTAAAGAAGTCAGTTACTCTCTAATTATGCTACAGGCATAAAGCAGTCCCTGACAACCTTAACAGGTTTCCTTTGTGTGTGTACGGAAATCGACAAGCTGATTCTTTAATTTATATGAAAATGTAACCGGTCTGGCCCAGTGGATAGAGCATCGGCCTGCGGACTGAAGGGTCCCAGGTTTGATTCCTGTCAAGGGCATGTACCTTGCTTGCGGGCACATCCTCAGTAGGGGGTGTGCAGGAGGCAGCTGATCGACGTTTCTCATCGATGTTTCTAACTCTCTATCCCTCTCCCTTCCTCTTTGTAAAAAATCAATAAAAATATATTAAACAAATAAAAAAATAAAATAAATGTCCAGAAACAACCATAACAATGTTGAGGAAGAACAAAGTTAAAGAGCACATACGACTTGATATTAAGACTTATTAGCAAGTAACAGTAACCAAGACAGTGTGATTGGTATTGGCACAAGGATAGACACACAGGCAGATGAAAAGCATGGAAAGTTTTGGAAACAGGCCCCCAGATTAACGTATGACAAAGGCGGCCTTTCAGAGTCATGGGGGAAGGGTGGTCTTTGCAACAGCATTGCTGGGTCAGCCAGCCACCCGGGAGGAGGATGGGCAGGACCAGGTGCTGAGCCGGCCTGGTGGGTGACGGGGCTGGTGGATGACACCTGGGTCGTAGTCAGCCATTTGCAACAAGTGCGCAGGCGGGAGCAGGTGGTGGCCGGCGCCGGCAGAGGGCCAGCAGGCCTTCCAGCCCAGCCACCGCCCAGCAGCCTGGTTACCTCGCAGCTGCGGCTCCGGGCGCACTGACTTCTGACCTGCTGTCTACACCAAGCCGCGGGGAGGCTCCGGGGGACGCACCGCCTGGCAGGAAGGCTGTGTCCTGACAAAACAACTGCAGTGTCAGCAAGAGAGCAGGGAGTTGCAAACAAAACTTAAATAATCTGGGTCCCGCATGCAAGCTGGGGGTGAATTCAGATGCCCACGCCTCGTTTTGGGGCCCTGAATCCCTTCCGCTCAGAAGCTGGGCATCAAGCAGTGAATGGTCTGGGTAACTCGGGATCGCCAGGAAGCCAAAGGTCTGATGGTTGGCAGCCCGTCAGCTCAGTTCCTGGTGATGATGTCTGCGATGCCATCTGTTGTTTGGGCCAACCTAGCCCACTTCCCTCTTCTTCTGGAAACAGTGTCTTGACTTCCTTTGGGGGAACCCCCCCCCCACTCCCAGTCCACTTGGTTCAGTTCGATCTGACCCCCGCCCCCCAGGAGGGAGGTGTGGCTCCCAGACCAGGCCTAGCCACTTGGTGCAGAAAGAGAGGCCTTTTCAGGAAGTTGGTCCTCTTTGGGTCATGTGCCCCTCTGTGCCCCCATCACTGTGGCAGGGCAAGGGGCACGCTGATTGGATGGACTTGGATCACATGTCACCTCCCTGATTTTCGGAGGGTGGGAGGGTTGAAGGACTCACAGCTGCACCACCCCAGAAATGGGCTCCCCTCAGGAATGATGGTGGGTGACCTCCCTTCCTGCCTCAGCTCACAACGGCCTGTGAGGAAGGCACCAATGTGAGGCCCGCACTATAGAGGGGGAGGGGACACGCAGGGGCTGAGCCGCCTGTCTCAGGTCACGGCAGGAAGAGGCAGGCCCTCTGGATGGGGGAGAAGTGGGTGGTAAGCTCAGCACCGGCAGCTGTGGATCCCATCCTGTTTCATGAACCCGTTGCGGGGCCCTTCTAAGGGGTCCCCCCTAGGGGAGGAGAGTGACTCCGAGTGGGAGCAGGCTCGCCGGGTCCAGCCTCCTCTAGGGAAGATGGTGGAAAGAGCACGTCACCGATTAGCTGTATAAACTGGGCAAATGACTTAGATTTTCTGAGCCTCAGTTTCCCTCATCTGTGTAAAGGGAGAAATACCAGGACCTACCCAAGGGTTTCTGGGAGTTTTGAGTGAGTTAGTGTTTGCGGGAGTCCTTTGTAAACGGTGGTAGCCCCCGGGTGTGAGTTCATCATGCTCTGGACCCCTGCCCCAGTCCCCTATGGTCCGAATGTGTCTGTGCCCCAGCCCCCTGCAAGGCGGGTGCTCACCTGATAGGTATGTTGGATGCGGGTGGGGCCCTGAATAGCTAATAGCGGTCACCCACGAAGTGTCCCAAGCCCTGTGTCGAGGACTCCCCATACCGTCACCTGACCCTCCACCACTCCCCAAGGTGAGTTCTCTGACTATGCCCACCTTCCAGATGAGGACACTGAGCTCAGAGGGGAAGGAATGTGTGCGTGTGAGCAGAGCTGGGATTTGAACCAGGTCTGTTGGGCTCAGACCCCGATACTTGACTGTGTGGTTGAGGACCTGATGGGATGGGGAGCTGGGATTCATCTGTGGGAGCCCCCCACCGCATCCCAGGACGGATTCGGCTGCCTTCTGCAGACACTCAGACCATCGATAATGATGAAGCCTGCCTGCTAAGCTCCCTTCCCAGGCAGCTGTGGGGCTGCACGCTGGGCCCCAGGACGCAGATGTGAAAAGCTAGAGCAGCTGGCATCGCACCGGCCTCCACACAGCACTCGGCTGGGGAGTTTTCAACACAGACCTGGGGGGGGGGTGTGACCCGCAGGAGCTGTGGCCGTGATGCCCAACTACAGAGGTTCAAATGCCCAGCTCCAGCTCCTGCGTCTCTCAGATTCCGGACATCTCCGGGTGGGCGTGAGGACCGGCTACGGGGACACTCGCCCTTTTCTTGAGTCATCAGAGGACCTGTCCTGGGCTGAGAGAACCGTGCATACTGGTGATGGATGGTTTGCAAAGGAGGAACCATACTTGTTGGGGGTGCAAGGCCACCAGCAGCACACACCCTGACAGCCGCAGCTGGAGGATGAGAAGAGCTGCTCTTAGTAAGAGGCCGGGAGCAGGCGTAGACTGACGGGTCCCAGAGGAGTGTCACCAGGCCACTGATTCTACCCCAGAGAGATAGGGAGAGGGGTAGAGAGTTAGAAACATCGATGAGAGAGATGTTTATGAGAAACATCGATCAGCTGCCTCCTGCACGCCCCCTACTGGGGATGTGCCCACAACCCAGGTACATGCCCTTGACCGGAACCGAACCTGGGACCCTTCAGTCTGCAGACCGACGCTCTATCCACTGAGCCAAACCGGTCAGGGCTCTGCCTCTTTCTTAGAAGCACATTTTTACTTCCTTTTCCTGCATCATTTCCTCCCTTAGTTCCCCATGAGTCAAGACTAAAGGCTAAGCCAAGCCTGTCCCATACACTGGCGTAGCCCAGGGCCTGCACATCGAGATACGGGGTGAACGGCTGCAGAATGAACTTCCCCAGGCGCCTTTCTGGGTTGACCTTTTGTCCTGAGATTTGTCATCTCATGGTTATAAGATGGTTCCCCAGCTCCAGGCGTGGGTCCTCACCTGTGTCTTTCCATCAGGGAAGACCCACTTGCTAGAACCTTTGAGAGACGGGCTCCTACGGCTCAGTGACCGGGCCGGGGCACATCCCACCCCGTCATAAAGGAGCCAGGAGAAGCCCAGGGCTGGAGGCAGAGGAGAAAGGGGCTGAGCTGGGGCCGGTGTCAGCCAGAGGTGGGACGGTGAGGACACAGCCCTGGGTGTTCCTCTCGTCTGGTCTGGGGGCTGAGTGGAGGCTGCCTTGGTGATGGCCCAGCCCCCCGTTTTTCTCTTGGTCCCACTACTTACTCCCCATGTGACCTCATGTAGGAGACAGGGATTCAGCCCGTGGAACAGACTGGAATCAAGTCCCAGTGGGCTTGATCCCCTCTGCAGATGCCCACTCCAACCTAAATATCTCTGACCCAACTTTTACTTGATACCTATTAAGCCTGTCTAACGAAGGCGTGTCCCCACCATCAGTCAGTAGACATGCTGTATTGTCTGCTTTTTATTTAGGGAGCCTGGACTTGCCGGGCCATGCTGCCATTAACGAGCCAGGGATGGGCAGGGGAGGGTCAGACAGGTACACCTGGGCAGGGAGGGTCAAACAAGTAAACTGGCAATCCCAACCCAGAGTGGAAAGTTCCACACACGAGATGAAGAGGGGAGCTGGTGTGACTGTGGCCTGGAGCCAGACCTCAGGCCAGGAATTCTGCCTCACCCTCACCACGTGTCAAAAGGTGATCTGCACTAGGACCACCCACCTCCCCCTGATGTGGGGAGGGTCGGCAACAGGAGTGTTGAGAGTAGCGCCCGCATAGTCTGCCTGCTCGGAAAGGCGAGGCATCCGGTTTGCTCGGAAGCCCTGGTGGGTGCCAAGGGAAAGCTGAGATTTGGAGGATGAGTGGGAGCTGGAGGGACTGGGATGGGCTGGAGGCAGGCGATGGTGAAAGAAGCTCAGGGTGGCCCAGCAGAGGTACGCGGGAGGGAGGGGGATGAGCCACGAGACTGGAGACAGCAGGGGCCCATTCCTCTGCAGACACGCGTGTGTTCATTCTGCAGCTGTTCACCTGAACTTCACATAAACAGCCGGTAATATTTTTAAGTGTAAGTATGTCCCAAGTGCTGCATGGGCCATACATCTACTAAAACATCTGCTAACTCCGACAGCCCCACCTCTGCGGGTCACAGCCTGGGACCGACGGGTGGCATTTGGTGGCACACCAGGTGCCTGAGGGGTCACCTGAGCTCAGCGAGAGCGGGGTGACATCTTCACAAGACAGAGGTGGACAGAAGACAGGGGAGCTCCCCGCCTCGGTGGAGCCTCGCGATGGACTGTCCCTCTCCGCACTCTGCTTCAGCAGAAGGCTGGTCTGACTCACCCTGGCCCTTGCCCTGCCTGTGGGTGAAGGAAGGCCACTCCCTGAGTCAGGCCCGATGCTGACTACTGAGCCAGTGCATCCCGGATCCCCTGGGGATTCTTTCATTTATATGAAAAGTAAATGTCCAGCCCTAACCGGTTTGGCCCTTTATGCGCAGGTGCTCAGGGAATCTGGCTGTGTGCGGGACTCCCCACCTGTCCCCCACGGCGGTCTTCGCGGTTTCGCAGAGCGCCCAGGCGCCGGAGCAGCAGAAGCTGCCATTGTTGGAGTCCTTCACTTCACCGGCTGGTGTGGAGTTGAACAGGATGCTGCAGGTCGAGAATCAACCTTTGGGAGTCAAACATCTTTTGGTTCGAGCCTCAGTGCACGATCTTGGGCAAGTTCCTTCTCCTTCCTGGTTGGTAGTCCAGGCTCATGGGCTTGTGGGGAGTTGAACTGAGCTCCTGTAGGTGGGATTCTGAGCTGCAAAGAGGGACTCTGTGGCACAAACCCAGGAGGGTATTGTCTCCAAGCCACCGATGAGGACACAGGTTCTCGGAGGTGAAGCCCATGGGTGAGCATCCACTAACCCGCAGAGCCAGCCCTTGACCCTGACCACCTTCCCGGAACTCAGAAGGACCCTCCGACGCGGAGCCCGTGGACTTGTTTAAAAAGCTGAAACTTGCCCTAGCTGGTTTGGCTCAGTGGATGGAGCGTCGGCCTGTGGACCACAGGGTCCGGGTTTCAATTCCAGTCAAGGGCACGTGCGCCCTGGGTTGCGGGCTCAATTCCCAGTAGGGGGCGTGCAGGAGGCAGCCAATCAATGATTCTCTCTCATCATTGATGTTTCTATCTCTCCCTCTCTCTTCCTCTCTGAAATCAATAAAAATATATTAAAAATAAATAAATAAAAAATAAATAAAAAGCTGAAACTCAGCCCTAACTGGTTTGACTCAGTGGATAGAGCGTCAGCCTGCGGACTGAAAGGATTCTGGTCAAGGGCATGTACCTTGGTTGCGGGCACATACCCAGTAGGGGGTATAGGCAGCTGATTGATGTTTCTCTCTCATCGATGTTTCTTACTCTCTATCCCTCTCCCTTCCTCTTTGTAAAAAATCAATAAAATATACTTTAAAAAAATAAAAAGCTGAAACTCATTTGACTGCCTGACTAATGCATATTCATGGAAGATAATTTAGAAGAGGCAGTTTTGCCAAAAAGAAGAAAATAAAACTCATTGGCATTCTCACTGCCCCGAGATAGCCATGGCTGACTTGCTGCCGTGTGTATTTTAAGACTGTGGGGGAAATTTTAAAAATTTAAAACTGCGGTGGCTGCGTTGCTTTTATTTATAGCCTAGAGGTGAGGCAGGTTCTCCACCCCAGCACCGTGGACACTCTGAGCCTGAGAGTTCCTGGGCAGGATGGTTGGCAGGTCCCCGCCCTCCACCCACTGCATGCCAGTGGCACCCTCTTGATTTCAGATGACCCCAATCATCTCTAGTCATTGCCAAGTGTGCCCTGGGGGGCACATAGGCCTCCGTTGAGAATAGCTGGGTCTAGGGGTAGACAGGCTGATAAGTCAGCCTTACCTGGTGTTTCATCCCAGCGCAGGTGTGGACTCTCAGGTGTGGCAGGCTAGCTGATGACTCTGAGCCCTCTGTCCTCAGCTGTGAAATGGGGGTGGGGTCTGCCCTCCTGGCAGAATTGTGGGTTAAAGGAGATGGTGCCTGGGACACGACCACCCCGTGTGAGGGGCTGCCATTGGCCCCAGCGTCCTGGGAGTGAGCGGCTTCTCTGAGGAGCCTGACTCCTCAAAAACCCCAGCGAAATCAGCAACCAAAAACTCACGTGTGCGTGTGGCAAGCCCTCCTTCCTAAGGGTCACGCACAGCTTGTTTTGCAATGGCCACCCCAGTTATGGTTAAGAAAATGCCTGTTTTGCTCCCCGGCCAGGCCCTGGTCGGGGCTCGTGCAGGAGGCAACCAATTGACGTGTTTCTCTCACATCGACGTTTCTCTGTCTTTCCCTCTCTCTAAAGATCAGTGTGAAAATATCCTTGTGTGAAGATTAAAAAAAGAAGAAGAATATGCCTGTCGTGCATCCCGTGTCGGTCACAATCACCTGTGAAAGCTCGGGCACGTGGCTGAGCATTTCTGTGCCTCAGTTCCCTCCTCTTTAAAATGAAGGCAGTGGGGGTACCTACCTCCTGGGGCTGCGAGGATTAAATGAGTTCCCCAGTCAGTGGCTGTATTACTAAGTATCATTATTACATGTGTCTAGTCCTAGGGAGACGATGCCGGGGGACAGGCACCTTGAAAACGACCCAGATGGGATCCTGCTTTGGAGACGCCTGGGTGAGGGAGCAGCTTGAGGGAGCTCCGCCACGTGGGTGCCTTCCCCTGGCTTCTTTCAGACCCCGGCCACGTCACTGTCCTCATCGCCCGAAGGCTCGTGCATGACGGGCTTGCCACCCTTGGGGTCTGGGACACTGGAGTCCACACCCAGGAAATGTCATTTAAAAAACCCATTGTTTCCTGGGGGCGCCTACATGTTTTTTTTAGAAGTGCTACAATGTACTCTAAGTCTGCCCATTTTGAGCGAACAGTTCAGTGGCATTAAGTACGTTCACATTGTTCTGCAACCACCACCGCCATTCATCTCCAGGCGTTTCCATCTTCCCCAACTGAAACGCGGTCCCCACGAAACACAAGCTTTCCTTTACCTGCCCTGCCTGTGCCCTGCCTCCATGAATGTGACCACTCGGGGCACCTCCTCTCACGCATATTTGTCCTTCTGTGTCTGGCTTATGCCACTGAGCACACTGTCTTCAAGTTTCATCCCTGTAGCATGTGTCAGCACTTCCTTCCTCGTTACAGGCTGAGTACTACTTCCCCGCGTGGACAGGCTGCGCTTTGTTGATCTGTTCATCCACTGGGGGCACTTGGGTTGCTCCCACCTTCCGGCCACTGTGAATAACGCTGCTACGAACGTGGGCGCGCACATACTCGAGTCCCTGCTTTCAGTTCTTGTAGGTGCATTCCCAGAGGTGGGATTGCTGGGTCATATGATGATTCCGCTTTTAATTTCTTGAGGAACCGCCATACCCTTGTCCACAGCGGCGAAACCATTTTATGTTCCCACCAGCAGAGCACGCGGGCTCTAATTGCTCCACATTCACCGATTCTGAAGGTTTTGAACCCAGCCTCCCGTTGGGTTTGTACACCCTGAAAATAGCGGCATGTCAGGCTAAAGCCTTTCCTCATCAGAACTCTTTGTTTTTTCAGAGCTTCAAATGTTTCCAGTGAGCAGTTAGTTGTAAGTTGAGCCTCCCAATGGCTCAACGTGGGCAAGGCTGGGAGCACCCACTGTCTCCCAGTCAGTCTCCCCATTTTGACTTCTTTTTGATCACGGAGTGAGCGGAAGAACCGTCGCAGGGAGCCCAGAGGACTGCACGCTAGAACTCGGGTCTCCTGAACTTGGGCCTCTTTCTCTTTCTGCTCTTCAAGAGCAAGCAGTCTGCCTCTTATTGGTGCCCTGTTCACGGTGCCTTGCCGTGGGCTGGGAGACTTTCCATCTGCTTGGAGGCAGGGACAGCAGGAGTCCATGCAACTTCCTCCGCCAGCCTCACCCCCGCTGCTCAGGGGCCGTTGACATGCGAGATGGGGCTTCAGCGTGGCCTGGATTGCAAAACCTCTGCTTGTCCGCAGGGATCAGAAAGCAAAGGGAGAGGAGACACCCGCAAGGAGCTCTCCCACCAGTGCTCAGTGAGCCCCTGCTTCCACAGCCTGGACACACAGAGGTGGGCAAACTCCATGGTTTGTTTGATGGGCAAGATTGCACGCACCATGTCACTCATCTCATTGGTCTTTTCCATCTTTCATGAGATAATACCAGCAGGACGGTTTGGAACACCTTTGGCCTTAAATCTTACCCTTCATGTGACACAAAATGTTCTGTATTAGGTCAATCCTAGCTGTCACTTCTTAGCCATGTGGCTCTGAGACACCCCCTACCCCCTGCTATGCTTCAATTTCCTCATCAATAACATGGAGATAGAACAGTATCTTCCTCTTAGGGTTTTTGAAACGATTAAATGAGCTAATACACATAAAAGTGTTTAACACAGTGCCCGGCATATGGCAACTACTCCATAAATACCCTTACCACTAGACGAGAGTCATCAATCACTCAGCGCAATGCCTGACGCATCATGGGCAGTAAATTAATAGTAGCGATGGTTCCCATTATTCCTCCAGCTCTGAGTACTGCCATCCAATTAATTGTTCTTCCTTCTGCCAGGTCGGCAGTATCTCGGTCTCCTTTGTTGGAGCTAATGGAGCAGGGACAGTGAAAATCAATAGTCCAGAAATTTCATATTGGCAACGCCAAGCTACTTGGGGAGATTCCAGTAGGGAGTCAGGGCTGGAGACGGCTGTAGCCGGGAAGGGTTCCACCTCTGGCTGTTACTGGCGTGTGAAGTAACAATTTGAGAAGTGAGACCATGCCGGCAGAATTCCAGGGGCTGGGCCAGCGCTCAAAACCCCATAGGGTTAGGTCAACATTGGTGATGCTTCAAGAAAGGACCATCCCTTTCTTCCTCTGTCCAAAACACCGCCTGTGCTGGTCCAGTAGGTTCCTGCCCGAAGCTGCTCCCTTTGTCCCTGCCTCCTCTGGGCAGGAGTTATTTGGCTTGGATGCGCTTTCCTTCCCTAATACAGTTTTGGCTCCCTTCTATTACCATCGTCTGCCATTGCCTACCTTCTCAGAAGAGCTGGGGGAGAAGGCACCAGAGTTTTGATCCATATTTATTCGTGCCTGGCGTGCTTGGTGTGGCCACTTCGATGTTGTTATTTAATTCCTGGTGAGCAGCTGGCTTACAGGAAACTCAATGTTGAGAGGAGCTTTCAGAAGAAATGGATCCGTGGTGCCAGATTGCTGGTAGGTGGCAGGTACTGAGGACGTGGGTTCAGGTTTCCTCCAAGTGGAGATGCATTTACCACCTGGGTGCTGTGACTCCGCCCCCTCTCCTGCTCCCGAAGCTCTGCTGGGGCCACACTGGCCTGACAGTGAGTGTTAATTTTAACACATCATTAGGAGAAAAGAACATGACCATCAAAGGTGGAACTTTCACAGACATTATTGCTTAGGAGAGGACTGAATTTTTGTAGTGAGTCTATTTAAAGAAAAATCAGTAAATAATAATCTGAGTGGTACTTGGTTTTGGCAAGAACTCATATGAGAATTGCATCTCTGGCCAAAACCTTGATTGTTAGTATAAGCAGAGGATCCAGTTACCCTTTCCTGGACTCCTGCCACGTGGGCGGAGATTGAGGTAACAAATCTGTGTTGTATGAAGCCACTAAGTTTGAGATAGTATGTAATGCAGAAATAGTAAACACATACACACGGTTAGGAATTAAGGCTGGAGAAATGTCACCCACCTGGGCAAGCTTCTGAAATCAAACCCTGTCCTCATTTGTTAGCTAATGACAGGAATACATACCTGCAGGGTTTCTGTAAGAAGAAGTGAGGAAATAAATGTAAGTTCTTACCTAATGGGAGGGGACCATTGAGCTTAATAACCGTGGATGAAAACATAAGGCTACAAGATCAATTAATTCCATAATGACCGCTTTTGCCCAGTTCCATAACCCCAGGGATGGGGAAACTGTGGCAAATTTCAATAAAACTTTAGATTTTACAATTTGGCAGACATTTCTGTAAGTCCTAGTCATTTAGTTTCTTGACTCTTAATTCCCTTCAATCATTTCAAAAGGGTCTGAACTTCGACCTGAGCCTGATGAGACATTTGAGCACAAAAATTCTGGTTACACCCCATCTTCACCAGGGAAAAATCAGAGGCTGATGCTTAGGGCTGTGGGGTCAGAGGCCAGGACCCTCAGGGGACAAGACCTCCACTGAGCTTTCCTGAGAGCCTTTCCGATGGGGTCAGGGGGAGAAGTGCTCTGAGCAGGATTTGGGTGGGACAGCAAATCACAGGGTCCCGTTTCAAGACTTTTGAAATACATCAGAAATGATTTCTTAATAAGAAAAAGGCTGCCAGTGAGAGCAGTGTCTTCATCCAGTTTGAGTTTTGCTAATTAGGAAAAGTTATTGATATGCTAAAGCTTCAATGAAGACACGAAATCACTGGGTCACTTGTTTTAAAAAAAAAACCCCAGCCCCACACCCAGAGAGAGCTGGGTTCAGGAACCAGTAGGTGGTTAGTTTCCAGCTGTTTGCATGTTTATCAAGCCCCCAGGGGAGTAGGGCGCAGGCAGGTACTGGAGGCTGCAGCACTGGCAAATGTTTACAACCGCTTTTCTGGGAAAGGAAGGCCTTTGCCGATTTCCAAGCTTTAAATACTCCTACCATGGCTGATATCATTGAAAATTGGTAAGAGCCACGTATGCCAAAATTGCAGGTTCAATCCCCGGTCAGGGCACATACAAGAATCAACCAATGAATGCATAAATAAGTGGAACAACAAAAATTGATGTTTCTCTCGTTCTCTCCCTAAAAAAACACACCAATAAACAGAAAAATTTTAAAAATAAAATTGGTAAGAGATACACAATAGCATGCCATTGTATAGTATGTCCACCGTGCAGGTAAAATAGACGTGAACAACCTCAAGACCATAGAAGTCGTTAAAGTAGTAAGAGAATTAAGAAGCAATATATTATGAGTATTTATCTTTGTTTTCCATATAATTTCTTTAATTTTAAATTTATGTAATTTAATGGTCAATAATGGTTCTATTTACTAACTGGCTGACGAAACTCCTGAAAAGTGAGCAATATGCCGAGGGACCCTGATTTAATTCTAAGCCAATTGATGATTCCTGGGGGTGGGGCAGGCAGCCTGGCTCGAACAGCTCCCCAGCTGATTCTAATGTTTATCCAGGGCTGAGGACCATAAACCCTCAGTACAAGGTGTGGCTCCTGCACCTGCCCTGTCAGCATCGCCTGGAGCTCCTTAACAACACAGACTCTCAGGCCTTGCATGGCAATAAGATCCCAGGTAAGTCCTGTGCACAATGAAGTTTAGGTGACGCCAATGGAGGTGGAGGAGTCAGAAGTGCCCTGATGCATTGGCCAGGACAGCGGCAAGCATGTGATTTAAGTGCAGACTCCTGGGCTCCCCACCAGAGGTCCCCACTGAGTAGACCTGGGGTCCAGGGACCCCTATTGGGATGAGAGGGTCTCCCTGAGTGAGTGTGCTGCACTAGGACCCAGCTGGAGAGGATTCACTTCGAATATAGTTCTAAAGGAGGGAAGGGAAGACCTAACAAAGAGGGCGAGAAAGCCTTCAACCTGTACCTGGTGAATGCCACTAGTCAAGGCTTGGAACAAAAAGGTCACATGGAGAACAGGTGACATTGAGGAGGCCGGGGGAGATGCTGTGAGTGGGGTCACACCTGGCACGCAGGGGCTGCCCCATCAGTGCCTGTCCCTGTGTGTGGAGCTAGCTCCCCGTGGGAAGAGCGTGGACTTTGGAGTTAGGGGGCCCGTCACTCAGGAGCAGTTTCCTGGCTTCTCAGTCTGGTCTTCTGTGAAATGGGTTGATAATTCCTCCCCTCCCAGGGTTACTCTAAATGAGGTCTGTGTGTGGAGGCGACCAGCACACACAGCTGTGACCTGTCCGCGATCTCATGTGCGAGCCCGTGTGTGCACCTGCACGTGCGTGCGCAGGTGTGGTCACCACTACGGGTGTGCCGGACGGCCAGAAGAAGGTAGCAAGACATCACGCTGGCTAAAGCAGAGACACTCGTGATGAGTTCAAGGACAAACTGGAGGCCAGGTAAGTGGAAAGGGGCCTGGCTGATTAGAAAGGCGCCTAACAAAATCCATAGCTAAGACCAAAGCCTCAACTTGCAAAGGGCAGGAAGAATACAAAAGCTGTTGCTGTGCATGCTGGCTGAAAGAATGGAGGGAGGAGGCGAGAACCACTGCTCCCATTGAACCTGGAAGGAAAAAGTAACAATCGGAGAGGTTGGCTCTGGACTGTTTTCTTTAGTCTATTCAGCAAAGACAAGGCACAAATAGCTGGCTGGAGGCTTCCTGGGAAAGCCGGCTGATAACAGGGTTGGCATTAAAGGTGCAGAGGGCTGAAAGCGCGAAGCCCACAGGCCCTCCCCGGCTCCTCCGTGACCTGGCAGCCTCGCCAAGCAGCTCTTAGCCCAGGGGTGGGCAAAATTTTTGACTCGAGGGCCACAATGAGTTCTTAAACTGGACCGGAGGGCCGGAACAAAAGCATGGATGGAGTGTTTGTGTGAACTAATATGAATTCAAAGTAAACATCATTACATAAAAGGGTACGGTCTTTTTTTTCAATAGTTTTATTCATTTCAAACGGGCCGGATCCGGCCCGCGGGCTGTAGTTTGCCCACTGCTGTCTTAGCCACTGCTTGTGGCCAGTTTTAGTAGCTTCCTACCGGCAGGTGACCTTCATCCCCAGCACCATAAACAACTCCATCCACCTGCAGGGATGAGTTCTGGGCTTTGGAAATACAGCCGAGAACAGGAGAGATGAAAAGCCCTGCCCTCAAGGAGCTTTCACTGTAGTTTGGGACGAGGGATGAAAAACAAGTAACATGAAATACTGTATTTCATACATTTCAAAGCCAGCCCCCTTCCAATTTTAATATCTTTGAAACTGGGAAACCTTTTGCAGTTGATTGAACTGCTCCCTATGCTTGCTTGGGGAAAGCTGTGGTCACGATGCATTTGTCATTGCATGATCCTGTGGAAGCATCCGTCCAGCCATTCTTGCAAACATCCTGGGTTAAAGGTTAGGGTTATAACCTAACCTACGTGTTGCCTCTGCTTTTACCAATAAAGGTCACTTCTGCCGGGCTCGATGCACGCTGAATTTAACAACCATTCCCATGTTTCAACCCCACCCGCTGCTGATTCGGCATTTCCATTGCGTATGCAGAAGGGCCTGAGGATAGAGTGGCAGGGCGTTTGTTGGGGGTTAGTGAAGCGAAGGTTTGCCATTGGAGTGCTCATCCTAATCCCACTTTTCATTGTAAAGCAACACCCTTTACAATGGGGTAGGCCCTAAGCAAGGGAAACACTGAAGGGTGATGTGGTTGTATTTATTGCGTTTGGTTGTTGAAATCATTGCAGAAGGACCTGTCCCATCAGCCCATCAGCAGAGGTAAAGGCAAAAGAAATGGCCACATTTCCCTGGGAAGATGAAAGAAATTTTAAAAGGATTGAGAGGTTGGTGTCACTGGCTTTTCTAATGAACTCAGGACTATCGTTAAGGCATCATGTTGTTTAATCGGAAACATTCTTTGTTTGGTGTTAGTGGTACATAAAGTACAGTGTCTCCTAGCAAATGGCATTTTAGATGCAATGAAAGACGGTGGTGTGAACAGCGGAGGCGATGGAGGAAGATTCCTTCCCGGCAGTGGAAATAGCTGGTCATCAGGCTTCCGTTCTGCCAGTGTTGACTCATCCTGCCGAGTTGGATCATGGTCCCCTAGATCCGTGGTTGGCAAACTGCGGCTCTTTGGCCCCTTGAGTGTGGCTCTTCCTAAGCCTTAGGAGTACCCTAATTAAGTTAATAACAATGTACCGCCTATATAGTTTAAGTTTAAAAAATTTGGCTCTCAAAAGAAATTTCAATCGTTGTACTGTTGATATTTGGCTCTGTTGACTAATGAGTTTGCCGACCACCGGCCTAGATGAAAGGGGGTGGCCCCTTTGACAGGCTGGGAGGAAAGGAGCTGGGAGGATAGGATCCATTCTTGGGTTCCATTGCTGACTCACTCGGCAATCTCTCGTGACTGTGGCTGGTTTGGTCTGTTTCCACAATTTTGTCCTTTTGCTCAGTTTTTGGGGATATTTAAGGAGTCCTCTGGGTCTCTTCTGATTCATGTCTGCGACAGTGGGGCCCAGGCACTCACAGTTTCCGTAGTGTCTCATTAAGCATCATCAAGTGCCGATCATCTCACTCGAGCCTCTCAACAAGCCGAACTGGGTTCTGTTTGCATCCTTGTTTATAGATGAGGAACCAGAGATCAGGGGACTTAGGTAACTTATTCAACGCCTTCAACACGAAGAAGCGGCCGAGCCAGGACTTGAACCCACGCCTGTTTGCCCCCATCCCACACCCAGCTGCTCTGATAAACCCCTGTAATACTGGGCTAAGGGTCCCACCGGGTCTGTCTGGGTAGACTCTGGGGCCCCCCCGGGGTGCTAGGTGGAGAAAGAGCAGGTCACAGTTTGCTTTTGCCCAGCGTGGCCAGCAGCTAAGGGTGACTCAGGAGGGCCCCTTGGGAAATCAGGCCACAAAGGGGACGATTGCTGGGTCCACATGACCCCTGGAGGCCATGGGAGTTTCACAGGACAGGAGAATGTATTAGCAGCCCCCATGTGCCCAAAACATTACCTCTGGACTCTCTTGTCAAGTTTTGACAACAGCAAGTAAACAAAGGTATCACCACCCCAATTTTAAAGAGTCAGGACCTAGGCTTAGAGAAGGAAGGCCGCTTGCCTAGGGTCACCCCACCAGTAAGTGATGGCTCAAGACCAGCCCATCAGTTCCTTCCCCTCATCTCATCCTTCATCAGCCCACGGACCACCCCCTGTGATCAGTGCTGGCCACGTGTCTGCTGTGCGGAGGGCAGCCGTCCTGGTTCTTCAAGTGTAGTGTAGGGCAGAGCTCACAGAAAAGCAGCCCAGCACTCAACTCCAGCCCAGAGATTTTTTTTTTCTGTTGTATTTAAGATATAATTGACATTCAGTAAAATTCATCTGCTTTGGCATACAGTTCTGGGGGCTTTGACGAACATCCGGCCGTGTAACCACCACCACCATCCAGGTATGAAGTATCTCCATCAGCCCCCCAGTTCCTCCTGCTGCCTCTTCCTGGTCAACCCTGCCCCCAACCCTCAGCTCCTGGCACTCGCGTCAGTTCCCTGTCCCTCTAGTTTTGCCTTTGCAAGACGTCATATAAATGGAATCCTACAGTGAGGAGCCCTTTGAGGCCGGCTTCTCTCACTTGCATGATGCATTTGGATTCATCCATAGCATTGTATGTATTTCCCAGTAGCTGATGTCCCCTTAGGTCAGTGGTTCTCAACCTTGGCTGCACATTAGAATCACCTAGGAATCTTGTTAAAATCCTGATTTCTGGGCCTCATTCTCCGGAAATTCTGTTTCTTTGTTACTAATGTTGTGGCCCCACCCCATAACAAAGAAACAGAATTTCTGGAGGATGAGGCCCAGAAATCAGGATTTTAACAAGATTCCCAGGTGATTCTAATGTGCAGCCAAGGTTGAGAACCACTGCCTTAGGTGAAAATGTATTTTCTGACTCCTGCTTCTACTGCTACAGCCTGGGTTGGGCCTGTGACTATTGGGGCAACTATGGGGTGGTCGTCTGCTTGGGCTACAGCAAATTATTAGAAACCTCCTCAGGGACAGAGCCTGCAGCTAACACACTGTGTATCACTCCCCGTGCCTAGACCTCTTAGATGTCTCATCTCAGGCAAATGGCTTTTCTTCCTATCACCTCAGTTTCCTCATCTGTAAAATGGGTATAATTGTCACTGTTAATAATAGTGGTAAATGGAAACAGTCTATCCTCCCCATCACGTGCTCATCTGAAAGACCTTTGGCAGTGGGTCCCACTGGTGTGAGGTTGTTGAAAGCATCGCGTTTCTCCTTAGTCCTCGGCCTGCTTTGAGTCTAACAATCACCTATCTTTGGCTATTTACCTCAAGGGACATTGATCTTCTCCAAGTTCCAGAGGCTGCAAGTCTGAGATGAGGCTGTAAGTCTGAGATGAGGCTGTGGCATGGTCGGCGGGTCTGGTGACCTGCATCTGGCCACTTTCTTGCTGTGGTGGAGACGGGCATCTGGTGTCTCTTTCTCTTCCTTTTGTTTTTTCAACAAATTATTAGAATTTATAAGCAATGTTGCCAGATACAAGATTAGCCCATAAAAATCAATAACTTTTCTCTACACCAATCATAAATCAATAGAAATAATAACCCTAAGATATATCTTTTCACAGTTTAATGTCTCTGAAATTGGGATGCATCTTGCACGATGACAGATTAGACTTGAATGAATACAGACTCGAAAATAAGACACCATTCACAGTAGTCACAGATGTGACAGAGAGTCTTGGAAACAACGAATGGTACACAGGACTCTGTGGAGAAAGCGTCCAAACTCTAACAAAGGACACAAAAGATAAATGTGAACTGACTTTCTGTAATCTTGATGGGATGATTTAATGTTATAAAGTTGTCGATGCTCCCAAAGTCACCTAAAAATTCAGTGCAATTCAGTTCCAATAAAAATTCCATATGGAGTTTCAGGGGCACACAGTAGAATTCTTACAAGGATGCCAGCCCCACCCTTATGCCCTGTTTAACCTTTATCACCTGCTCACCGGCCCTATCTCCAGATACCGTCACATCGGAGGCTAGGGGTTCAACATGTAAATTTAGGGGGACACAATTCAGTCCATAGCAGCACCCTGGCTTTTTAAAGCTTTATTGAAATACTAGAGGCCCGATGCATGAAGATTCGTGCAAGAATAGGCCTTCCTTCCCCTGGCTGCTGGCACCGGATTCCCTTCGGCACCCGGGACCCGGGCCTTCGCTCTGGCCGCCGCCTTCCACCATCGCTTCGGCCCTGCTGCCCTCCTATAGCTCCCTCCACCCCCCGCCACCCCCCCTCATAGCAGGCACCCCGCCCCACCTCGGCTGCTCCGTGCCTGTGCATGCACGCTTCCCAGAGGCCTGGAGCGGCTGGAGCAGGACGGAATGCCTGCGTCATTGCCACAGTGACAATGCAAGGGTACTGGCCCGGCCGCTGCCATCTTTGTTGCGTCAGTTTGCATATTCCCTCCTTATTGGCTGTGGGCACCTCCATCTTTGTCGTGGAGTGATGGTCAATGTGCATAATCCGTCTCTATTAGATAGGACAATTAATGAAAGAAAATTATATACATTTAAGGTGTACGATTCGATGTTTTGATATGCATATATCTTGAACAATGATGACCACAATCAAGTTAATTAACACAACCATTAACTCACATAGTTACCATTGTGTGTGTGTGTGTGTGTGTGTGTGTGTGTGTGAGAGAGAGAGAGAGAGAGAGAGAGAGAGAGAGAGAGGAAGAGAGAGAGAGATGAGATTACTTAAGATCTATTGTCTTAGCAAATTCCAAGTGTACAGTACAGTATTGCTAACTGCAGTCACCATGCTTGCTGTGCTTTCCATCCCCAGAACCTATTCATCCTGCATAACTGAAACTCTATACCCTTTGACCAATATCTCCCCATTTCCCCCACCTTCCCAACCCAGGCAACCACCTTTCTGCTCTGACTGTCTTAGATTCTACAGGTAAGTGGATGAGGCAGTATTTCTGTGTTTCTGGGTCTGGCTTCCCTTATGAAAATGTACCCCAGGTCCATCCATGCTGTTGTACATGGCAGGGTTTCCTTTCTTTTTGAAGGCAGCATACTATTCCATTTTATGTATTCACTACTTTTTAATTTGTTCATCTGTCAGATACTTAGGGTGTATTTATATCTGGACTATTGCCCATAATGTTGCAATGAACATGGGAGGCAAGCACCCTTGCATTGAACCCTGTTGTCTTGGTTTTGAGAAATCCTGGTAAACACATATAAAAAGTGTTGCCTCTGCTTTTACAAATATTAGTCGAAAACAGTCATTGCTCTCAGAGTCCTTCAACCTCCAAGTTTAGCTGTAATCAGCTCAGAACTCCATTTGCACATTTGTCTGTGTGGGAGGCAAGTTACGGTAAAGTGATTAGGTTGGAGACCTGGCTCTGCCACTGACGAGCTGTGTGACCTTGGCCATCACTTGACCTCTCAGAGCTGCAAATCCTCATTTACGTATAAGAATAGGGCTGTGCCCACCTCACAGGGTTCCTATAAGGAATAAAAGAGAGAATTATCTGGATTTAACAGACCCCAGGCCTCCCCTACTCACTGGCTGTGTGACCCTCTGAGCCTCTGCTTCCTCATCTGCCAAACAGACATAATTGTAGTTACCACCACATGGGTTTGTTGGAAGGCTCAGAGCAGGTAACACAGCCCAGCCAGTGTGGTTCAATGGTGGAGCATTAACCTGTGAACCAGGAAGTCAGGATTCCATTCCCGGTCAGGGCACATGCCTGGGTTGTGGGCTCGATCCCCAGTGTGGGGTGCGCAGGAGGCAGCTGGTCGATAATTCTCTCTCATTGATATTTCTCTCTTTCCCTTTCCCTTCCTCTCTGAAATAAAAAAAAAATAAAAAGAAAAAGAACAGGTAACACAGGTAAAGCCCATAGCAGAGTGTCTGGCACGTGGTGGCCATTATTACTGTGCACAGGAGTGTCGAGCTGCGCGGTTCAGCTCGTGGAGATGAGCGTGGACAGCACCAGGGTGTGTGCAGATCCCCTCGCACACACTTGAACCCGCGACCCAGCAGGGTTGGAACTGGAGGCTGGTGGGCAGTGGCCTGAGAGCCACCCCATGCAGCAGGCTTTGGGAATATCTGTCACCTCCCAGCGTGCGCTCTCGTGAACAGTCCTTGACCTTCCTGAGTCTTGATTTTCTCAGGGGTGGTGCCGGCATCACTCATTCCTTCAGCACTTGTCGTGTGCTATGGGCTGCTGTGGGCACTGGGCGTGGGCCAGTGAACGAAGGAAGGCCCTGCCCTCCAGGAGCTCAGCGTCCAGCGCTGGGCGGGGAGAGGCAGTGAGCACGGTGACGGAGGAGACTGCGGTTGGTTTGCGGGCGGGAGCAGCTGGAGTGAGGCCCCTGAGGTGGGCGTGCTGATGTGTTTGAGAAAAAGAGCGACTGGAGGTGAGGGTGACAGGAAATGACCACAGAGAGGAGAGGGACCAGGGCAGAGACCTGGCCTGGAGGTCGGCAGTTCCAAGAGTCATTGCTGGCGGAGACTCTCTGGGAAGAGTCTGAAGCCTGGGCCCTGGGACCCTCTGAGCTTTAGATGGTGAAGGGGATAATGGAGCCAGCAAAGGAGTGGCCATGGAGGCAGGAGGGGAGGAGAGTGTGATGGGGGGAGGGGCGGGTGGGGGAGGTGGGGTCATGGAAGCCGCATGCAGCAAGAATGTCAAGAAGGACAGTGTCCAGCTGCAGCAGTGTGCTGACTGAGGGCCATCCGAAGTGAGGGTGGCCATTGGATTGGCGGTGCGGGGTCGCTGTGACCTCCACGCACACTGGTGGGAAAGAACCCCTGGTTGGAGGGGCTCAGGAGAAGCAGGGAGAGGATGAGGTAGCAGATAGAGCAAACGGTGTCGTAAGGAGTTCACCTGTAACAGGGAGCAGAGAGGGGGCGGAGGCTGGAGGAGGATGTGGGTCCAAATGGGGAGCAAGGCCCTGAGCTGGGACCGCGCAGGTGGAGAAGGAGGAGGCGAGGAGGAGGCAAGGAGGAGGTTCGGTCCCGGTGAACCTGGCAGGTTCAGCCTCGAGAAGGGGCCTAGCATCGTTTACTTCAATGCAACGTTTGATGGAATTGCCTGGGATTTTTAATGTCTGTTTCCCAGTGTATTAATAAACATTCCCACCCCGGCTTCCTCTGTCACTAAGAGACGCTTTTAGATAATTGAGAGATTTAAAAAAATGCATTTCATCCCAATATGTCGCATATTTCTGGAGCATATTGCTGTGTGTATGTGTTTTGTTAGCAGAAGGAGACCTGAGACTTCTGGTTTCCCGGCCCTCCCAGTTCCTTAGAGCATTTGTCTTAATGCTTTCTCCCTCCCTGCCCCGCCCTCCCGCCTGCGGCCCCTCACCAGGTCCCCATCAATTCAGAGCTGATCTAATAGAAGCCTCTCCCAGCCTCCCTGACTCCGGTCTCTCCCGGCCCCTATTCATCCTGCCTCGGTAATGCTGAAATACTGCCCTCCCGGTGCTGCTAAAACCAAGCGCGTCTCTGGCTCTGCAGCCATGAAATATAGATGACCTGGCCCGAGTTCACCTCGTCTCCGCCAAGACACATTCGGGCTCACAGGAGGCCGGTCTGGCTTTCCTCTGAACACCCCAACTTGTTTTCACTCTTTCCTGCCTTTCCTGTCAGCATTGCTCTTGGGATGAACCCGAATTCCTCGCCCGCCTCCCAGTCTGCGTGCCCGCTGTCCGCTGTCCTCTGCTCACTCCTGCAACACCAGCCGAGCCCGCCCCCAACGGAGGAGCAGCTTCCTGCTCAGGACCTTGCACTTGCTCCTGCTGTGGCCGGACGCTCTGGCCCATCCCTTCACACGCCCGCATCTTATTCACTCTCCAGCTTACATGCTGCTCCTCGGAAAGACGTCTCGATGTTTCCTTGAAAAATAGTCCACCCTCCAGTTTATTTCCTTTTGCGTCTATACTTTATTTGCTTCACAGAAATCGCTACAGTTTGAATGATCTTGCTAATTTGTTTATCACCTGACTGCTCACTGGATTGTCAGCTCCCCAGGGTGGGAGCTCTTCCCTTTCCCTGGTGCCTCTGTCTCCCAGTGCTGAGGGCAGAGTGGGACCAAGTGGGGTGCTGAGGGCAGGGCGGGAGCCGAGTGGGGTGCTGAGGGCAGGGGGGGAACTGAGTGGGGTGCTGAGGGCGGGGCGGGATGAGTGGGGTGCTGAGGGCAGGGCAGGATGAGTGGGGTGCTGAGGGCAGGATGAGTGGGGTGCTGAGGCAGGGCAGGACTGAGTGGGGTGCTGAGGGCAGGGCAGGATGAGTGGGGTGCTGAGGGCAGGGCGGGATGAGTGGGGTGCTGAGGGCAGGGCGGGATGAGTGGGACTGCGTCAATGCTGCCGAGGTAGTGGATGGCCTTTTCCCTGCCTGCCTCTGCACTCCCAGGCAATCCGTCATTGTCCATGATGTTCCCTGCAGGTACCCTGGTGTCCGACACATGGCGTTGCTCAACAAAGAATCCTTAGCCCCCCTCACCCAGGAATCCAGCCCTGCCCTCCTATGTGCTGCTTGTTTCCCTCTCGCATTCGTCACCAAGTGTGGCTCCTTCCTGCTGTTTGTTACCTTGACATGCTTCCTAAGAGCTCCACTCACCGCTGCCACATACACTCACAGGCGTCAGCGAGGGAGGCAGGATCAGCTCTGTTTACAGATGAGGAAGAGTGAGAGCAGGAACGACTACCTGCCTCCCAGCCCCATGGCTACTAAGTGATGGAGCGGGGGAAGGGGGGGGGGGCGCGGTGGAGCATGACAAACCTGTCAATTATCTGAGCATGTGTGGGGCATGTTTTTAACTATCAGATTCAATGTGCTCTTTCAATACCACTATTTTGTAACATCCTCCCATCCTAAACTGATATTCATCCTATCTAATAAAGAGGAAATATGCTAATTGACCCTCACAGTGTCACAAAGATGGCGGCACCCACAGCCAATAAGGAGGGAATATGCTAATTGACTGCCCCACCCTCAAAGATGGCAGCACCCACAGCCAATAAGGAGGGAATATGCTAATTGCCATGCCCTCAAAGATGGCAGTGCCCACAGCAACAATATGGAGGCGCCTAGTCCCCTCAGCCCCCTAGCCCCCCAGGGCCACCCAAGGCTCAGGTAACCAGGCCTGGCAGAGGTGCAGGTAACCACCACCGGCAGAGGCTTGTGCTGCCGGCAGTGGCAGCAGCAGAGGTGTGATGGGGCATCTCCTTCCCCTGATCGCCGGGTTGCCTCCTGCCCCTGAGGGCTCCCGGACAGTGAGAGGGGGCAGGCCGGGCTGAGGGACACCCCCTCCAGGGCATGAATTTTCATGCACTGGGACTCTAATAGATAATACAAATTTAAAAAACATAAAACATAAATATTAACATAAAACATGTTGCCAAAACCGGTTTGGTTCAGTGGGTAGAGCGTCGGCCTGCAGACTGAAAGGTCCCAGGTTCGATTCCGGTCAAGGGCATGTACCTGGGTTGCGGGCACATCCCCAGTAGGAGATGTGCAGGAGGCGGCTGACGATGTTTCTCTCCCATCGATGTTTCTAACTCTCTATCTCTCTCTCCCTTCCACTCTGTAAAAAATCAATAAAATATATTTAAAAAAAAAAACATGTTAAAAAAAACATAAAACCATAACATAAAGGACATAAGTAAAAGGCAAGTCATTTGCATAACGTCACGTAGCCGAGTGAGTGCTCTGAGGCGACCAAGGGAAATGAAGTGGCCACAGGCTTCCCCCAGGGCATGAAGCGACATGCAGCTGAGCCTCTCTGGCACTTTTTATCTTTTAGAGAAATGGGGCCACGTCAGGCTCACCGTGTGATGTCTCAGCCACAGTGCACACCAGGCATGTGTGCTGTGTTGTGACTCGAATAGGACCGGCGGTGCTAGACATGGGCAGTTCTTCCTCCTGGGCATGGCAGGCACCAGCATCGCTGGCCCTCCCTCCAAATGTCAGCCATGCCCCCCAAATGCCCCTGTGGATTTCCAAAATGCCCTCTGGGGGCAGTTCCATCCCCACTGAGACCCACAGGTGTGGGGAGGGCTGGGCTTAGTTTGGGTGAGTTGGCTAGCCTCACTAAGCCTCTTTTTTTCCTAAAATGGGGGATCATTGCCGAAACCGGTTTGGCTCAGTGGATAGAGCGTCGGCCTGCGGACTGAGGGGTCCCAGGTTCGATTCCGGTCAAGGGCATGTGCCTGGGTTGCGGGCACATCCCCAGTAGGAGGTGTGCAGAGGCGGCTGATCGATGTTTCTCTCTCATTGATGTTTCTGGCTCTCTATCTCTCTCCCTTCCTCTCTGTAAAAAATCAATAAAATATATTTAAAAAAAAATAAATAAATAAATAAAATAAAATGGGGGATCATAAATCTTCCCTCTGAAGAAATATTTGAGGGTGAAATGATCTGATGTGTGTGCTGCCTCTGATGCAGTGACCCGGCACCCAGAAGGCCCCCACACCAGCCTGTCGCTTTCTCTGTCCCTGGGCAAACCTGCTCTCTACCGGCCAGGTAATAAATACTGTAGGCTTAGTGGGCCATGTGCTCCCTGTTGCAACTATTCAGCTCTATGGCTATAGCAGGAAAACAACCACAGATGATTTAGAAACAAATGGGCGTGGCCATATTCCAATAAAACTTTATTGACAAAATCCAGTGGTGGGCGGATTTGTTCTGGGGGCTGCATAGTTCACCGATCCTTGCTCTGTGCCCATAAAACATCAGTTCACCACTTTATCTGTCTGCTCAACTGGATTTAAACCTCCCTGGAGTCCATGTTTCTCAGTTTCATCATAATAGGCCGGGAAGAAGAGCGTTATCAGACGTGGGTGAGCAGGCAGGCCCCACGACGGTTGGCAGAGATAATGAAGTATGTATGAAGTGGAACAACCTCTCATCCCCAGCCAGCTGCCTTCAGGGATCCACGTGGGGCTGCTAACGACCAAGTTCAGGGAAGAGAAAGTCATAGGATGAAAGAGTGTGGGTGAGGCGGGCGAGATCCCCGTGCAAGGGGGCCAAGCCTTGAATCTACTGGGTAGCATGTTTCCGAGGGAAATCCCAATCTGTCCCTTGCATTTCTTTTCTGAAAGCTTCTTGTCCTTCCAATGGAAGAAAAAATAAAGTTTAAAAAGGGTCAGAGGTCATCCAGTAAGCTGGTCGGAACGCAGCGGCTGCTAATCTCAAAGAAAGTGTAACCTGCCTTTAGCTGCCCCGGCAGTGTTGTAGATTTCCATTTTAAATGGTGGTGGTAGGTCTGGGGGGAAGATGCAAGACAGGGACCGTAGGGAGCACAGAGCCACACACCAGCAGCTGCAGGCCAGCCTCTGCAGGAGGGCACATTGGTTTCAATACTCACAGAGAGGGTCTGCTTGCCTAAAAGAAAATTAGGTTCCTACGTAAAAACCAGAAGCCCAGGCACTCTGGGACCCTCTTCCACCAGCACAGTGGATGGGTGGGTGGGGGCCGAGGGGGCTGCTGCCTGTGGTGGGTGCTCCCCCATCCTGCCTGCGTTCTCCACTGGGGCCTCTGTAGGCATTTGCATTTGGGGTGTTTGTGTCCCTAAGCTGTGGCACACCACAAGGTCCCTCATGAGCCACACACTGCGTGGAAGATGAGGGTGGCCTGGTGAGGACACCTGGCCTCCGAAGTGGCCTTCTTGCTTCTAACCTTGGCTCCTACAGTTGGTTCTCCACGGAGGAGGCGGACGAGTGGGTGAAAATGCCCAGCTAGCCTGCTACTCCAGGGCTCAATCCCCTCGCTGGTTCCCATTGCCATTTGGGCAAAGACCCCA
The DNA here is from genome assembly GCF_964212035.1 of Myotis nattereri. NCBI lineage: Eukaryota > Metazoa > Chordata > Mammalia > Chiroptera > Vespertilionidae > Myotis > Myotis nattereri. Next base: position 11,804,647 of record NC_138083.1, on the reverse strand, counting down.
ACCCTTACATGGCCTGCAGGGCCCGGGGTGGTCTCATCTCTGCCCACCTCCCAGCTGCCTTTCTCCCTCTATGCTCCCCACTTGCCGTTCAAATGCCATAGTCCAGACACATGGAGCTTTTTTCTTTAAAATATATTTTTAACTATGTTTCTATTGATTTTAGAGAGAGAGAGGAAGGGAGAAGGAAAAGGAGAAAGAGAGAGGGGAGAGAGAGAGAGAGATTGATGTGAGGGAGAAATATTGATCGGTTGCCTCCCATACACACCCCAACCAGGGACCCTGTACCTGACTGGGGATCAAACCTTCGATCTTTTGGTGCACAGGATGGTGCTCAACCAACTGAGCCACACTGGCCAGGACTGAACTTCTTTTATTCCCATGAATTGCTTGTTGAGCCCCTTCATGCTTTTATGAATCCAGATTTTCAATGTACAACTTTGTTGAGACAGACTCATTTCAGTTAAGGTTGGGTTTGATTGAACTTGACAGAAATTCAAAATAAGCAAAAGGGAAGCTTGTTTCCCTCATGTAACCATCCAAGTAGGCACCCAGGGCTGGGAGGCATGGCAGCTGCTGGTGTCAGCGATGCAGTCGCTCCTCTCCTGTCACTCTGCTGCCCCCTGATCCAAAACCGAGCAGCATCCCAGTTCCAGGCCATGGGATAGAGAGAAGGAAGAAGGGAGCTCTGGGGGCATGCACACCAGCTCATAAGTGGGGTTCCTGGAAGAGGATTCAGAGATGTGGACTTCTCACTAAATTCTGGCCAATGGGGTGACACAAGGCCACCTGAGCTGCAAGGAAGCTGGGAAATGTAGTCTTTATTCTAGGAAGCCACGTGCCCACAGAAGAAGGTGTAACTACTGCAAACCTGCACGGGCCTCCGTTAGTCTCCAGCGGTCCCTGTCTTCTTTGCCACCAGCATTGTTAGGAGTAGGACTTGGATTCAGATCATCTGCCCCCAGAGCTGTGCTCGTAACTGGTTGTCTACACTGCTTCTGGACACGCAGCGCACACAGTAGGCATTTACACCTGCTCTCAGAGTAACGAGATGTGGATTGCACTAGGTGCTCTTGGGAAGTGTTGGTCTTCAGGCTGCTTCATGAATTTTCTTAGAGTTTTTAAGATCTTAGACCTGCCGAGAATGGCTCTCCTTTTAAAATTTAAATGACTTATGTACCTACCAGAAAAAGCACTCATTTCAAGCCTACAGTTTGATGAGTTTTGACAAATGTAAGCCCTTGTAACCATCACCTCCATCGAGAGATCAAACATTTCCATCACCTCAGAAGGTTCCTCGTATCCCTTTGCAGGCAGCCCCTGACCCCCACGCCACTCCAGGAAAGCGCCGATTCGTTTTCTATTATTTTATATTAATTTTGCCTGTTCTCAGACTTCACAGGAATGGAATCACGCCATGTGAGCCATCTGAGCTCTTTTATTTCTGGCTTCTTTAGCTCGGCATGTTGTTTTGTAGTGTGATCCCTGTTACTGATTATATCGGCCCTTTGCTTCTTTTTGTCGCCAAGTAGTGCTTCACTGTATGCCTATACTCAGACTGCTTATCCACTCTCCTGCGGACTGACATTTGGGTTGTTTCCAGTTATTGGCCATTATGAGTACAGCTATTGAACATTCATGTCTGGGTCTTTTTACTTTCATTCTCTTACATAAATCCTTAAAGAGTGGGATTGCTTGGTCACAGGATACGGAGATTTAACCTTCATGATAAACTGCTAACCTGATTTCCACTTCGGTAGCAGCAGTGAGAGCTGCAGTGGCTCCCCATCTCCCCTGACACTTGGTGTCACCAGGTTTTAGTTTTGAACTTGTCTTATGCTGATGGGTAGGCCGGAGCGTCTCGCTGGGGTTTTGGTTTGCGTTTCCCTGATAACTGAAGGTGTTGAGCCTCTTTTCACATGTTTACTGGCCATTTATATCTTCTTTTTGGAAGTGTCTGTTCGAATGTTTTGTTCATTCTATTGTTTTTTTTGTCTTATTATTGAGCTGCCAGAGTTCATCATATATTGAGTCCTTTGTCAGATGTATAGGGGTGGGCAAAAGTAGGTGTACAGATGTTTGTATGGAAAAAGCCATGCAAGTTATGATTATTACAAAGGCTTTATTAACAAAAGAATGGCACTCACAACTGTAAGCCTACTTTTGCCTACCACATATTGTATTTTGAACATATTCCCCCGGTTTCTGACTTGCCCTTTAATTGTCATAATGGGGTCTTTTGATGAGTAGGGAGTCCTCATTTTTATTCATTTGTCCAGTTTTTCTTTTATGGTGGATGCTTTTGTGTCATGATTTTAAAGCGTGCTGTGTGCCTGCTGTGTAGATAGTCAGGAGATGTTTGCTGAAATGCTTGGACCCTTCAGAGCAGGGGTCGCCTGCAAGTCTATAAAGACCTGGCCTCCCTGGGCTCCTCCGGTTCTGGGGGTTCGTGATGGCAGGCTGGGCCTCTGACGCCCTAGGAGTCAGGCTGATGAAGGGCCAAATCAACCTCTGTGTTTGCACATGTGTGTGTATGTGTGCACAGGTATGCATGTCTGCGAGGCATGCACACACATGAGCGCATGCATGTATATGTGTGCACATGAATGTATATGTGTGCATGTGTATGTGTGTGCACATGTGTATGGTAAAAACCAGCAAACCTCTTTGTCTTCATGGAGTGAAGCTTCTCCAGGCACCTTCTTGGCCTGAGCGTCCTGGGAAATGTTGCCTCATAAATATTGAATCGTGCCGCTGCCCTCGGCACCCGCTGCCCTCGGCACACGCCGCCGGCGACTGCTTCCTGGGAATGAATTCGGAGTCATGCGTTAATTACCCCTGGAAGTGTTCATTCAAGTCTGAGAGCAGATTAAATAATGAATAGGAATGCCATTTATTCATTCTAATTTAGAGCCCTGTCTCATTTTTATCTGGATGAAATTGAATGTCAAGAGAAGGGGGAAACTTGAGGTAAGGGGGTGGGAGTGGAACAGGAGGATGGGCTGACTCACGATGCTGGGGAGGGGGTTTTGTTGGGGGAGAGGGGCGGGACCCTCTGCCCTCCAAGGCCTGAGCCGAGTAGCAGGGCTGTGGGGCCAGGAGGGTGGTGCAGACAGAATGAGGGACGTGCCCACAGGTGCTGTCCCTTGCTCCCTCTCCATCACCATTTCCCACCTTCTGACACTTTTCTCTTAGAGAGAGCTGCAAAGTGCAGAACAGCATTAAAGGAGACAGTTTCATCCAATGTCCTGCTACCCAGTGGCTACCACGGTTAGCGTGTGGGAGCACTTCCTTTGCCAGTCTTTTTTCTCTGCTGAGTTTATTTTTTTAAAACATAATTTGAGAGCATCGGTAAATACGGTGGCATGTCCCCCGTGTTGGTGCACCTGCACGCTCAGGACGTAGCCTTGTTGAGTAGGATTGCATGTACTTGATGAGCAGCAAACACCATGGCTCTGGGACCCTTGTCCATTCCGCCACTGTGTCCCCAGTGCCCCACATGGTGCCAGCACATGGCAGGCGCTTGGGGAGCGTGTTGGGAGGACAGGCCACTTTTAGTGCCTGCGAATCACTCCAACAGTATAGGGTGCTTGTGCGGTGCCAGACACATGCTAAGAGCTCTATAGTGTCTTCCACATTTACTCTGTACATGAGAACTCATGAGCTGGACTGTCTCTCTGCATTTGTATCCAGATTCATTGTTTTTTAGCTGTGTGACCAAGGGTAAGTCCCTTAACTTCTCTGTGCCTCTGTTTCTTCAGGTATAAAAAGGCTCTGGTAATCATATCTACATTGTGGAATTGTCAACAGGATTCAGTGAAATAACTCTGATCAGGGGATGACAGACAGAAAGTGGTTTGGACTATTAGCTAGAATGATTATTATTCACGATCTGGGTGACCTTGAGCAAGTCATTTTACCTCTGAGACTTAGTTCCCTTACCTGGAAGATGGAGAGTGGTTGTAATAATTGAAATAAGACATGCAATGAGCTGAGCCCAGAGCCTGGTTCATAGTAGGGTCGCAACAAAGATTAGTTTTATTATGTACTGAAAAAGCAAGGTCTTTCAAGCTCTTACTCCTTGTAAACTCATCTCAAGGGTCACTTCCTCCAGATGTCTTCCTTGATTTCTCTCCTTTCCCCCCAGGTCTCCTCCCTCTTCCTCCAATGCTCTGTGCTGCCTCTGTCACAGCACCTCCATGAGGCCCTGTGGTCTGTTTTCACTTGTCCCCACCAGAGCCTCAACTCTTGGAAGGCAGGGACCTCCCATTATTCCCCACTGCATGACAGATTCCAGTGTTGGGCGCAGGAACTGCTCTATAAAGCGTCTGTGGAGGGCAGCGTGACTGGGGCAGCCAGGTCCAGCGGGAGCTTCTGCTGAGTCATCTCAGAGGGGAGATGTTAGCAGAGGCTTCTGGAAAAATCCGCTGCTCATCATAAATTCCAGTTCTGTTTGGTAATGCTGGGCCAATCTGTCTTTTCCTGTCTTAATTCAAAATTGGATGGGAGGGAAAGAAATGTGTCTGAGTGACTCCAAGTCCCCAAGCTGTGATGATGTGCTGGGAACCGTGTGGCTGGGAGCCATCCGTTTCCAGGGAGGAGGGCAGCTGTGGCATCTTAGGGGGTTGTCAAGGGACCCAGGCCGGAGGATTCTGGGTTTGTCAGAATCCCCAAGTTCTGAAGACCCTTTATTACTTGTCTTTAAAACAAACTTCATTGAGGCATAATTTACATACAATACAATACCCCCATTTTACCTATACAGTTTGGTTTTAACAAAGGCGTGCACACCTGTGTGACCACCACGTTGAACAAGAGATAGAACTTTCTAGCTCTCTATGAAGTGCCCTCGTGCCTCTCTGCGCTCAGGCCCCTCAGCTCCTGCTCTGGGCAGCGACCGATCCTCTTTCTGTTGCTATAAATGTGTTTTGCCTGTTGTAGAATTTCATACAAATGGAATCATGTAGAATAGACTCTTTTGTATCTGGTTTCTTTCTTTCAGAACATTGCTTTTGAGAATCATATGCTTTAAAGTAAGAGTTAATCCTGCTTCATCATTATACGAATCCTTTCCCATCGTCCAGTGCGGCAGGTGTGGCAGCCGTGGGGCATGTTCTCATGCGGACTCTGTGCAGCTTCGCCCTCTGCTCTGAGATCCCTTCCCGGACACCCCCCAGCAGAGCTGGCCACGCTGCTGCTGGCTACCTGCCATTCAATGAGTCCCTTCCTTATTAATAAGAATTTGGTTCACAAAGGTTGTTCTATTACCACAGCTCTCATCTGAGTTAGCTATTAGTGTCCCCACTACGAAGAGAAACATAAAAACACAGCTAAGGCTCAGAGAGGCGGAGCCACTGAGCTGCCATCACACAGCTAAACAGCAGCAGAGCCAGAGTTGGAGCCAGGACTGTGACCCTGGAACTGGGCCTTGTAGGTGGACTGCTGTCTTCACCTGTATCCGCATGGCCCCTCTTACAGCTCCTGGTGCACAGTTTTATAGTTATCTGTTTACTGTCTGAATTCCTATCAGTCTGAATTCTTAGCTGCAATTGACAGAATCTACTCCAGCCATTTAAATAGAAAGAAAATGTATTAAAGGAAATCAGATGGTTCACAGAATCTCCAGGAGGGTCAGACTCAGCTGGGAGGCTATGCAGCCAGGAATAAAGCTAAAATTTGGCTGATACCATAGTCCCGGCTGTCCTAAAAGCCAGACACCCTCCCCAGACTAGATTCTTTGGGCACCTATCTCTTCAGTTGCTCACTTCTAATTGAAGTATCATGAAACACTCTCTGATTGGTGGAGCCTGTCACATGACTATGCCATTGGTGCAAGGGATGCTGGGATAATGAGTCTCTAGTTTCTGCCTTGGGCAAAGGCAGAAATTTCCCTCAACATGGGAAGGGGATTAAAAGGACCTGGACAGACAGAAACTATGACAAGTGTCCATCACAGGTCTTCCTAGACCACAGCTCCCTCCAGGACAGGGAAGGTGTCTCATTTATTTCTGTATCCTCAACACCTAGGACATGGCAGGCATAGCGTGATTACCAAAGCAGTCTACATGTGGCGAATGAATGAATATGGAGATGGATGGATGAGTGTGGCTTTGACAGAGACAAGCCCTCAAGGCATCCTGGAGGAGGAGGCATTGAGTCCTTTTGAGAGATGGTTTCTTGGCTTCATCCTTCAGTCATTCCTTCAAGAGTTGAGGGTGACTCAAGCCTGGGGCCCCAGACACGGGATCTCAAGGCCCCCTCTCTGAATGAGGCAGCTGCATGGACCAATCTAGGCATGAATGGGGGAAACCATTTACTACTTATCCAAACAGGCAGTCAGGCTCTCTGGAAGCAGTGTGTCGGCCACCGGCAGAGCGACAGCCTGCTGTGTGCCTGGCCCAGTGACAGCACTGGGGGTGAGGAGCAGGGGGGACTAACATTTATTGAGCACCTGCAATGCTCCAGGCACTCTACATCCTCTTACTTAAGTCTTATGCCAACCCCTTGAGGTAAAACTAATATTCCCATTCTATAGATGAGGAAACTGAGTTTCAGAGAGACTGAGTAACCTGCCTGAGACCAGCTGGCTGCTATGGTTTAGAATTCTTTCTGCCCCAATCACCAGACTTTTGTATGGAAATCTGGCTCTAACACGTTGTGCCTTCGGGCAAATTGCTTAGCCTCAGTGTGCCCCTCTGAGCATTGGAAGCGGGAATAATTCTGACTTCACAGCATATTACACAGATAAAAGATGGCGATGCATTGGGGGGGGGAGGGAACATGGTGCTTGACATGTAGCAAGTGCTCAATATGGATGGCCAATTCTTCCAGCACAGTTTACTGAAAAGATTACTGTTTCTCCATTGAATTATCTCTGCGACTTGGTCAAACACCAGTCGACTATATTTGTGTGGGTCCATTTCTCTCCTCTCTGTCCTGTTCCATTGAGCTATGTATCCGTCCTCTCACCAATGCCATAGCATCGTAATTACTGAAGCCTCAAGTAAGCTTTGAAACCAAGCAGTGCAATTCCTCCAACTTCATTCTCCTTTTTCAGAATTGCCTACCACGTGCATCTTGATGCGCTGTTGTTAGGTACACACACATTTAGAACTGTTTTGTCTTCCTGGAGAGCAGGCACCTTTATCATGATGGCATAACCCTCCTGATCCCTGAAACAGTCTTTGTTCTAACCCAGGGGTGGGCAAACTTTTTGACTCGAGGGCCACAATGGGTTCTTAAACTGGACCGGAGGGCCGGAACAAAAGCATGGATGAAGTGTTTGTTTGAACTAATATAAATTCAAAGTAAACATCATTACATAAAAGGATACGGTCTTTTTTTTTTTAAATTTTATTCATTTCAAACGGGCCGGATCCGGCCTGCGGGCCGTAGTTTGCCCACGGCTGTATCTAACCTCAGCTTTGTCGGAAATGAACGCAGCTACTCCAGCTGTCTCTGGGTTGGTGTTTGTGTTTCTGGAGCAACTGACATGCCCACGCAGGGGGCCTGGGAGAAGCTGGGGGAAGAACCTCTTTTTCCAAACTTTCAGGGGTCCTCGTGTTTCCACAGAGCCAGATGGGAATCTCGAATGGGAGCCCAGTGATTCCCAGCACTGTCAGCCCTGCAGCCCCTGCAGCCCCATGTCTGCAGCCAGACTTCCCAGGGAGAGACAGGCTTGGGGATACCTCCACGGCCTTGGAGGCTCCTCAGACTTGGAAGCTGCACCATCCCAAACATCTCTTCACCTTCCACATCACTTGTCGCTGCCCAAGGAACTCACCTTTTAAAGGGACACTCGGTGTGTGCACTGGAGGAAGGGTAGAGGGGTTAGCTGCAGATGTAATTTTTACGAAAAAGCAGCTCTGTCACAAGCCCCACTGCTGTGTCATCCATCGCACGATGGGCTCTGAAAGGAAGGGGAAGCCTCCCCCGGTTCAACAGGAAACCCCTGAAGGACACAGGGACCACGGCGTGCCTGGGAGAGTAGGCTGACTCCGGCACCTTGCTCTCTGGCCAGCTCCTAATTATTGGTATTCTCTGGGAGTTTTAATTTCCACAAGAGTGGGGAGGCACAGGGAGGGGAGGGGATGTCACTGCGGTCCTCATTTATATTGGGTCACCAGAAATAGCCTTCCGATGGTAATCGAATATAACTGGAGACAGAGTCAGGCTGGCTGGCTGGAAGCTGGCAGATTATCTGCCTTCATAGCCGGAGGGTGGGGAGTACGGGTGGGGGTGGCAGGGTGGAGACAAAAGGCCCTGTCTGCCAGTTCTGCGCTATTCCTCACTGTACTGGCAGCAAAGACGAAGGTCAGGCAGCCCGAGTTCAAAGCTCACCTGCCTGCTGGGTGACTTAGCTCTTCTCTGCCTCAGTTTCCCTATCTGTAAAATGAGGATAATATGCACTTAGAGGAGGGCTGTGAGGTTAAAGTGAAATAATCCACGTAAGTTATTTCTCTTCTGTCCTTGCTTCTCAAAATGTGGCTCACAGACCAGCAGCACTGGCTTCCCCGGGAGCTTGTAGGAGATGCAGAATCCCAGACGACCCCCCCCCCCCGCCCCGCCCCGAGTCTCCACACTTTAACGCAGTGGTTTCCAAACTTATTTGGCCTACCGCCCCCTTTCCAGAAAAAAATATTACTCAGCGCCCCCTGGAAATTAATTTTTTAAAAATTTTAATAGCAATTAAACAGAAAGAAATATGTATTAATGTTTCTACCTTTTTCGTAAAATATAGTAAAGAAAGGTGTAAATTAGAAACATTGAAGTTTGAAATTATGAAACTATTTATTGAACTCAGAATAGAAAGGTAATACAAAAAAAAGTTAAAACAAATGCACCTGTGGCCATCACCGCCCCCCTGGATCGCTGCAGCGCCCACCAGGGGGCGGTAGCGCCCACTTTGGGAATCACTGCTTTAAGGGGTCGCAGTGGGTTCCACTGCCCGGGGAAGTTTGGAGCTGACTGCCTTTCCTACCCCCTTCCTCCTTCCACGCGGAGCCCGCGACATGTCTGGGCACTGGGCTTCCTGTGGTCTCTGTCCTCCGTTCTCTAGAAGGGCTCTTTCCACCCACAGTCAACAGCGCTCGGAGCACAGAGCACGTGGGCGGCAGTTTCCTGCTGCGCCGGGGAGCCCTGACCTGAGGAGCATTCAGCTGAAGTCCTTCCTTGCATTCACCTCCCCGGCCCTGTCCATAGACCACAAGCCACCAGCACTTTGTGCATCTAGTCAAACCTCAGTCCTGGAACATCTCCCTTCTCGAACAGTTTGCTTCTCAGCTCCACAACCCTTTCATGCTGCTACCTGTATGACCAGTAACAGACAAAGGAGAGAATGCTCCAGGAAGAGTCAGTTTACCACTGTTAACATTTCAAGGAAATTGTGCTCTGAATATTTTTGTTTGGTTTTATTTTTTTGCTTTTGTTGCTGGTTATTACTATTATTAAATTTTTATTAAAAATTTTGAAATATGTTTTTATTAATTTTAGAGAGAGAGGAAGGGAGAGGGATAGAGATAGAAACATTGATGGAAGAGAAACATTATCGATTGGCTGCCTACTGCATGCCCCCTAATGGAGATCGAGCTCACAACCCAGGCATATGCCCTGACTGGGAATCGAACCAGTCACCTCTTGGTTCATGGGTCAGTGCTCAACCACTGAACCACACCAACTAGGCTAAATTTTGATTTCCATTTCATGTCCTTTTTGTTTTAAAGTGTTTACTGATAGATTAAATACTACATTAGACATGTACTATATATAAGAAAGGTTAAAACAGGGGGTCTGGAAAGGACTAGTTCAATTTACATGATTTCTAATGGGAAAAAAAATGCTTTGGTTTTCGAACAGCCTTCCAGAACGAATTAAGTTTGAGAACCGAGGTTCCACTGTATTAATATCTGTGAGTACATAGTCTTTTGGCAACTTAGATCCCATTTTTTTAAATGTACCGTTTAAAGAAACCCCATGGCGCATCCTTCTGCAGAGCAAATAATTGCCAACTAATTCATCTATTTTACAAAGCTCGATTTTTGCATATTATGATTTCAGAACAAAGCAGGTTGAGCTGTTGGAAGCTTTAGCTATTAGCAATGTTCAGGATTGAAAAATGGTGTGTTGAAATGGGCTGCTTTTCCCAGTCTCAGGGGGGTGTCAAAATCACATGGAGCTTTATATTTTTAGTGCATACATGTTCAGTGCATGGCTTGATGAAGTTTACATATGTATACACCTGTGTAGTTATGATATGGAGTGTTTTAAGGGCCCCCAAAGCTCCTTGGGTCTCTCGCTAGTCAACAGTACGTCCTCAGAGGGTCACCTTTTTCTGATTTCTGTCGAATAGATGAACTTTTCCTGCTTTTGAATTTCATATAATGGAATTATACAGTAAGGATTCTTTCACCTGTTGCCAGACTCATGGCTTCAATCAAGGAAAACTAGAAAGTCGAACAAAGCTACCGTATTTCCCCTCCACCGGGGCCTCTCAAACATTGGCCTTCCTCACAATCCTGTGACAGTGCAGGGCTGTTAAAACTGTGCTGGAGTAAATCAGAGTTTGTGATTCTGAGGTCTGGGGTGGGGCCTGAGGATTTGCGTTTCCAGCAAGTTCCCAGGTGCTGCTGGTGCAGGTTCCACACTTTGTTTCTTTTTAAATAACAATAATAGAGTTTTAAAATTTTTGTCATGGAATTCAAGGTGTCAAATACAATGGCAAGTTGCCAACTTTTGTTAATATCCTAATTGATCAGAAGACATTACTCACTGCTTAAGATTTAGAAAATAAAAAAATATGAAATAAGATGCAATGCAAGAAGTTTGCTGTTTTTTAATAGGAGACTCCAATTATAAAGGAAGAATGACGAAGGGAATCACGAGAGGTTCATTCCCACAAAACTTAGCAAATATTATTTGAGTTTCTACCATAGGTTCACTAATGAACACAGCATAGGTCAGAAAGAAAGAATATGCACATTAATTAAAACCATCCCCTGAGAGCAATAGCTGACCCTGGGCGGATTCACCTTATATCTAAGTTGTCGATATATGATATATTTTTCCGGTTGGTGTAAGAAACCTACAAACCTGCAGAGAATTTTTATGAGTTTATTTGAGCCAAGCTGGTGACAATTCCCGGGAATTCTCAGCGGGTTGAAAAAAATGCTCCCCAAAATGGCAGTTTTAGACTTATTTTATCATCAAAGGGGAAGACAGACGTAGGGGGTTACATGAATTCCATTGGTGATAGATTAGGGAGGCAGGAGAAAGCAAAGTGGGGAAATCTCTGAGATTGAGTAAACACAGACACATATTTTTACATTGGTGGGTATAGGACAGTTAACAATATTTGCGGCACATAGAGCTGTAAGTGGGAGAACAGAGAACAGTGAGGGGTTCTGTGGTCTCCTGGCGGGAGATTGTGCCCTGAGGGTCTGGAAAAAGGGATTACTCTGACATTCCATGGGTATGTTGTCATAGATCAGTGGTTCCCAACCTTCCTAATGCCGCGACCCTTTAATACAGCTCCTCATGTTGTGGTGACCCCCAATTTCATTGATACAAATTGAACATAATTAAAGCATAGTGATTAATCACAAAAACAATACGTAATTATATATGTGTTTTCCGATGGCCTTTGGTGACCCCTATGAAAGGGTTGTTCGACCCCCAAAGGGGTCGCGACCCACAGGTTGAGAACCGCTGTCATAGATGCACTAGACAGGCTCAATTAAGACTGACCTTGTCAAGGAAGCGACAGGCCTAGCACATGACTACTTTTACTGGTTAGTCATGACTCACTTTTAGTGAAGGCTTAAGTTCAGACCATCCTATGTGTTACTTTAGGTCTCTGAGTTCCTAAGGCTGCCATTGGGCTGCCCCTGAACTTGTCAGGTTGCGTAGGAGACCCCATTTTCATCCACATTTCTGTAGATGCCCCCACACTGTGGTCGCCAGTCACTGTTTTGCCTGTGTGGGGGGAAGATGGGAGCCCTGGGTGTCGGCATTTCTCAGCAATCGTGTGCCCTGATTTCTCTACGGTCTTGGATAAAGGGGTAATTAATGGGAACATATCTGTCTTCAGTGTATTTTTAATGAAACAAAACAGTATGTTTCTACAGACAGCAGTTCTGAGGCAAAAGAAACAGAACAAAAGGGAACATTTTAAGCTTCTGCACAGACTTCTCTGTCAGCCCCTGAACCACATGGGCCCCCAGCTCACCCTGACCCCGTAGAGATCGTCTACAGGGGGCTCCCGACTGGCTGATGAACTAGAAAGAAGTCGTTTGCTCCACTGTGGCCTCTTCCCAGCTCTGCCCAGTCCTGAGAGAAGGGGGCAGGGAGGAAACCCAGGCCGACCTGGAGGCTGTGTCTCCAGGATCCTGAAACCCAAAGACCCCTGGGGTGGTTCACTCTCCTTTGACAATAAAGACGAAAAACCAAGTCTGCTGACCTTAAAGGAAGTGTATATCTTTCTAATTTTCTGAACAAAAATAATTTCCACATCTAAAAGAATGTTTGAATCCCCCCTTTTCCCATTTCCTTACTTTTAACTGCCCTCCAGCTGCAAACTACCTACTACTCCTCCGCATTGCGCATTTCTCCCCACCATTCAGCAGCCCACCTTCCCCCAGAGATATTTGTCTCCAAATGAGTGGTTTCCTACCCTACAGACTCATCATTTCCCTTTATAACATGCTCTGTGATGCCTCTGTTACCCTCACGAAACAAAATTAAGAGACAGCACAACCTGTCTACACATACACGTTCAAATAAGTGTATGGGTTGCCCTAAGTATCATGTGTAGGAGAAAGAAAATGAAAATAATTTCTAGTAAAATAGTCCACATGCCAGTAAGCAAATGCTGCTGTATACCAGCCAGAAGATCAGCAGTACTCTCAGGTGCTCACCTGTACCCAGCTCTGGAAACACAGGGCGAGAGCCGCAGGTTCAGCGACCCAGGTGTGTGCATCGGCGCTCAGATAGCACGGCTGCAACTGCTGTAGGTGAGGGGATTTTCCAAAGTGGCCAATATTTCTTCTTAAAACATTAAAGCAAAGAGACATACAGTCTCTTCTTGATTTATGTTTACATGATAGTTGCATTCCTGAAAAAGCCAGGATCTGTCAGAGTCGTGCAAAAATTCCCTTTTTTATATGTAAACAGGAGTTAAGTTCTAGGAGTGCAGTTTTAAAACGTTTTTCTCCTATGTAAATATCAGCTGGGAGCTCTAAATTCATGTGGGGTTTGGGACAGTTCCTTTGGTGGGGGGTCCTGAACATTGCAGGTTGCCAATGGAGTTCCCCATCACTGTCACCCAGTCCCTTTCCAGATAGCCAGCGTCTCACTCAGGCCGTGGTGGTGATGCAGTGGGAGGGAGAAGGCTATTGTAGTCATCGAGGGGAGGTGTCTGATGGCCTGATCCAGGACGGTAACCAGGAGGCGGAGAGAGAAGCAGGTGGATTGTGGAAATAGCATTGGAAGGACTTGGATCAGACGTGTGGAGTGTGTAGGTTCAGGAAAGGGAGATGCCAGGGAGAACTTGCAGGTTTCTGCCTGGAGCAACTGGATGGTCCCATTGACGTCCAAGGAGAAGACGGGAGGAAACGGAATGGGCAGAGAGACCAACACATCCACCTTAGACATATTGCGTTTGAGATGCCGGTGGGAGAGCAAAGTGGATCTGTCCAATATGCACTTGACTTGTGAGTCTAGGCTTAGAAACTAGACAGAGGCAGAGAGACCCAGTTTGAAGAGTTAGGGGTAGATGAGGTCTCCTGGAAAGAGATGTAGAGAGCCACGGGAAAAAGGCACGGCCCAGGGCCTCAATGAACCCTGACATCTAAAGGCTGGGCATGGAGAGAGAGCCCCGAGTTCCTCCGTCTGCCATTTGTATAAGCCAACTCTCCCCAACTCAGTGCTGAAGTCTTCGATGCAGGTCTCTAATGAACGCATCGCTGTGCCCCTGAGCCCCAGCACCTTCTCCCTGAGGATGCTATGGGCCCATGTGCATTGGTTATCGGCTGTCCAGAGGTGCACAGTGATCACATGTATTTCCAATGTGTATGTGAAAGCAAGACAAAGCCATTCCGAGTATGCCATTGGTTTCTTCAACTCTGGTGACGCTTAGAAACCCCGAGTCAGGGGATTGGCTGGGACCAAGTTGGTGGCATTCCAAGTTGAGGTGCTGGAGGGAACAGCGCCAGGGGCCAGTGGGTGCCGACTGGCATGAAAGGCCCACAATTAACCTGTCTCACTTCTTACCTCACAGAGAGGACACGCTGTCCATTTTATTTTATTAAAATATATTTTATTGATTTTTTACAGAGAGGAAGGGAGAGGGATAGAGAGTTAGAAACATCAGTGGGAGAGAAACATTGAGCAGCTGCCTCCTGCACACCTCCTACTGGGGATGTGCCCACAACCAAAGTACATTCCCTTGACCGGAATCGAACCTGGGACCTTTCAGTCTGCAGGCCGACGCTCTATCCACTGAGCCAAACCAGTTAGGGCTGTGCATTTTAATTGAATGAGCCTGCAGCACTGAGGTCTCAGAAAGGAAGAGAACCGTTCGGAGGCCCTGAAGGTCCAGGCCACCAATTGAATAGGGTCTGATGAGATTCAATGGTAGCAAATGTGTCAGCCAACCAGTGCCACAACCCTGCTACATAACAACCCATCCCCAAATTCGTGGCTTATAAGAATAATCATTCCCTCCGGTTCATATGTCCATGGGTTGCCTGATCAAGGCCGGGCTCTTTGGGGCTTAAATCCAGGCCACTTTCTTCTTGGATCAGCAGCCACCCAGAGTGTGTACACCTCATGGCAATGGCAAAAGGTCAAGAGCAGCATATCTGCATTGGCCTATGCTTGTGTCACATCTGCCCAAGTCCCATTAACCAAACAAGTGATATGGCTGAACCCCAGGTCAAAGAGTATAGAAATGCATTCTCTCTCTACCAGGGGGAACAGCAAAGTCACTCGTGCAGTGGAAGTGGTACGAATTGGAGACCATAATGCCACCGATAAGAAAAAGGATTGCAAATTCCCATGTCTACCAGGGCCAGGCATGGCACCATAAACAACAAAGATGCTGGGTAGAATTGATGGAGGGATATTTTGTGTCAATAAAGGCATAGCCATGTTCATAACATCCACAAACTGATAGGATCAACCCCAAATTTTCTGGAGCGATTTGTCCCTCAATCTTATATTGTCCCACTGTGGATAGAAATGTGGATCCAGAGAATGACTTTTCTGCCTGAAGAATAAGCACTAACAGCGTTGAAAGTGGGCAGGGCTAGGGAGGCTATGAGGAATAGTGGGGGCTGCGGCAAAGTGGAGAGCATGTGTCTTGTCTGTAGGGGCAGCTGCCCATTGTTGTCAGATGGGAATGCAGGCTCAGCATTGCCTGGTCTCTGAGAGGTCAAGAGAAGCTGAAAAACCCACATTTTATGTGAAATTTCCAAAGTTTAAAAGGTCGAACAAATGAAACCCTTTGAAAGGCAGAAAATGGACGGTAGGCCACCAAACTTGTAACTTCTGTTCTCTAAGTGTGCGTTCACAAGGCTGGTGAGAGCCAGGGCAGGACTCTTTTGTTGTTGTTGTTATTTTCCTGCTCTCATGTGGCCACCAAGGGCGTGGTTCCTGGACACCAGCTCTCTGAGGTCCTAACAGCCAGTTTCCTTTAAGGAGTGAGGTCAGTGAATTCCGATGTTAGAACTATTTCCTCCTAGTGCTCCTGTTCCCATAAAATTTCAGTTCTGTTTGAGCTGCAAGGTATAGTGAGCCTTAATTACTATATTTCTAAAATTTATACCCAATTAGAGTGGGTTTTCAGGAACCAGGCCAATTCTCTCCCAGAAAGCGCAGTGAAAAGCACATCTTACAAGGACAAAAGATGCTTTGGGGGCAGCACTGCAAGGTGACACCCTCTAGGGTCATATTGGTCATTGGCTTTTAGGGGCAGAATATAGGTTCTTTCTGGGCTCTTGGCGGTAGCTTGGACCCAAATCAGCCTGGAGACATCAGGATTGCTTCTGGGAGATTGTGTGTAGAGTGGCTGTGTTTCCTGGACCAGCAGTCAGGGCACCTGGATAGCCAAGGGTTTCATGTGCTTGACACATCAGAAAGGAAATCAAAGGGAGACAGAGGCGCTTCTTGGTGGTGGGATGGCCAGGTGACCCTGGAGTCCCGGATCCCCTCCAGGCATGTGACTTCCCGCGAGAGGCAAGGGACAAAGCCCTGCTGGTGGAGTCAGACCAGAATGAGACCCACGGGGCTGCCTTCTCCTCAACCCCAAATCTCGGGCCCACAGGACTCTCGCCCAGGCCAGAGGAGCCGGAACCAGAAAGAACATGTTCCCCAAAGCTGAGCTTCAAATGAGACCCCGCCTGCACCCACCGTGCAGCTCACCCCGCTACTCCGGCCCTGGCGATCCATCACACCCGCCCATCTACTTGCTGTTTCCTGAGCATGCCTTGGGCTGACACCTCTTCCCTTGCCCATCTGTCAAGACCCAGTCATCGTGGTCTTCCCGGGGGCGCTTTCCCTGATGCCCACCCCATGCAGAACCCAGCGCCCTCTCCTCTGAGCTCGCCTCTCCCTGGACGCTGCAACTGCTTGTCTGGGTGCGTCCATTTCCTCCTCTGGGTCTCACAGTATTGCAGGTGTGAGCTGCTCAGGGCAGGTGTGTGCTGCTGGGTGCAGGGAGCCAGGCTCCTGCCTCTCATTGTTGCTCCATCATTCTTCGGGGCGTCTTCCCCTGCATGGACCCGGATACTCTCCGTTACCAGGCAGATCTCCTGCGGCTGTGAAGGGAGAAGGGGCTGGGGGGGGGGGGGAGGGCTTGCCTCTTTTTCTCAAGGAAGCTGCACTCATTCATGAACTCATTTAACATATATTTATTGAGTATTTTTCACATGCTAAACACTGCTTTTAGATACTGGAGATTCAGCCATGAACAATATTAAAAAAAAATTATTAAAACATAATCCCTGCCAGTTTTGGGGGGAGAGAGAAGTTAATACAATGAGATGTAACATATATGCTGGATAGCATGAAAACTACCAAAAAAGAAGAAATTTGCTCGTAGGGAGCTTCCAGTGCCAGGAGGGGCGCTTGGGCTGTGGAGGGAGGTGTTTGCATTCAGTAACAGATGGGGCAGGTGGCTCCTTGGTGGTTACCAGAGGGCAACTGATCATCCAGCAGTGCCGCGCTCCCTCCTGCAGGTGGCGTCCCTGAGCGGGTGCACCCGCAACCTGTTTCCCTGCAGGTGCAGGATGCTGCCGCAGGGAGGGGACCTGCCTTGGGCTCCCCCTGGAGTCCTGTTAGCGGCCTGGACCGCCTCTCATGTCTTACACAGAGCCTGTGCCATTCTCAAAGATGGATCATTTTATCTTCAACAATGGAAGATCTATTTTCCCCAAAGTCTCATTTCATTCATTTTTCAGCAGCAGAAGCTCATTTCTCTTGGCTTGAATTTAAGACACTCTTGTCACTTCTTTTTATTCCCTCATTTGAAATAGCAGGTGGTTCCAACTTTCTGTGTTTCCTTTTGTTCCCAGGTTTGACAGAGAGCTCTCTGGCAGCATTCCAAAACTCCTCTAGTTTCTCTTTCCTGCCCACCCCCACCCCACCCCACCTCCAGCCCGTGGTGCCATCTCCTCGGCTACAAAATGATGCCGCCCTCGTGACGGCTAAATGGCATGAAGTGTATAAGCAAGGTTGCCAGATTCCGCAAATAAAAATGCAGGTGCCTGTGCCTAATGTGTTTGATAAATAATTTTTTTCCAAGTGTAAGTATGTCTCAAATATTGCCTGGGATATACTTATACTAAAAAATATATATATCTTGAATTTTTCACATGAAACTCAAATTTCCCTGGGTACCCTGTATTTCCCTGGCAATTCTAATAGAAGGAGCTTACCAGAGGCCTTGCTATGTAGTCAGGGTGAGTGGTAATGACACCGATGAGGGTGACGATGACTTTAATGTGTTCTGACTGAGTCTTGAAGAACTTCTTTCATTTATTCATCAAACAAATAATTGAGCATTTATTATGCACCAGGCTTTGTTCTAGGTGCTAGTGAGCAAAACAGATAAAAATGACTGCCCCCCTGGGCTTGAAGTATTAGCGGGGGAGACGGGCAGTAAAGAAGATAAAATATGTAGCACGTTGGATCAATGCTAAGGAGAAAATATAAGGCAAAATGGGGCATATGAAACGTTGGCATGAGTTGAAGTTTTGGAATGTGTGCAAAGGAAGGTCTTACTGAGAAGCTGACCTAAGTAAAGATGTGAAGGGTGTGAGAGACTGAGCCACGCAGATATGCAGGGAAGGATCACTCCAGGAAAGAGAAAAGGCCAGTGCAAAGGTCCTGAGGTGGGAGTGTGTCGGATATGCCTGCGAAGCAGTGAGGAGGCCAGTGTGGCAGGAGCAGAGTGTGGGGGTGGGAAGGCAGGGGGATGCAGGCTGAATTGTACAGAATCTGGGGGGACACTTGGCTTTGACTTTGAATGAGATGGAGCCACCACAAGGCTTTGAATGACATAATGTAACGTCCATTTAAACAGATGCCCCGTGGCTGCTGGTAGAGGGTACACTGTGGGGCAGAAACAGGCACTGCAGGGTCCAGGCGACAGAGCCAGTGGGCGGGACCAGGCTGGAAGCCTGTGAGTACATTGAGAAGGGAGCACTATATATTCTAGCCTCGGCTAAACTGGGGAAGTGGAGGCAGCTAGACGGGCCTCAGCCCAACCGTTTTAAATGGCCCAATGGGAGACCGCAAGACCTAGGCCACGTCTGAGGAAACAGGTGACCCCATGGTGCTCAGCCACTGAGGAGCCGGAGGAGGGACTGAATAAAGGGCTGTGTTTGCTGCCCCGGGTGTGCCTGTACAACCAGCCACACACCCGCTCTCCAGGGCACGTAGTAAAACTCTCGTTTTCGCCATACTTCTGTCTCCGAGGCCGTTGTTTGACTTCGGACAGGTGGGCGCTTCTTGCGATGACCTTGCCTGCGGGGTCCCCTAGTGTCACTGCAGCATCTCAGAGCCTCCCCAGTTTCAGGGGAGGGGGGCGTAGACACGGGAGAGACGAGCACGCGGCAGGAAATGCTGTTCATGGGAAACAGAATCTGCCAGAGCCACCAACTTGACAACTCACCAGGAGCAAAGACTCTGCCTGAATCCCAGACCAAGGCCCTGGCGCAGAGATGGGATGGGGCTGCCCCGAGGGAGTTCCCAGCCCCATAAGGGACCCTGCACTCCCGGGTGTTCGGAGTGAAAGGTTCAGCAGATGGCGTTGGAGCAACAGAAGGGCTTCCAGAAGGAAAGCAGTTTGGGGATTTACGTTTAATACAGCATCACACTCATGGCTGCAGCAATGCACCAGACTGTCGGGGGAGCGCGTTGCAAGAATAATTCTTGCAATCCGATTTTTTTTTTTTTTTTGTAAAGGCAAGGTTGTGTTTTTGCAACCCACTTTTGGCTCGTGGCGTCTCCCACCAGCAGAATCATTTGTGCACCGAGGATCAGCCGGGTTTAGTCCCAAACCTGTGTCTGCCAGTCGTGCTTCTTGACTCGAGTACAAATTTCAAGCAAACGTTA
Source organism: Myotis nattereri (assembly GCF_964212035.1). NCBI lineage: Eukaryota > Metazoa > Chordata > Mammalia > Chiroptera > Vespertilionidae > Myotis > Myotis nattereri. The sequence goes on along the minus strand of NC_138083.1, from coordinate 11,785,039 downwards.
GGTGAACCCGTAAATGTGAGTGTGAAAGACTCGTCCCTTGGGAAAATGCAATCAAGTTGAGTTCCTAAATGAATTGCTATTGAGTCGTGTGAAGATGGAACAACTATAAAACACTGGAGGGAACTGCTAGCACTCTAGAAGTGTTCTGCTCTGGGGTTTCTAAATCACTGTATTTAAGTGTTTGTTCCTCCTCAAACTGTCACTAGCAATCATAAGTCTGCCTCAGTGAATTAATTTGTGCAAGAAAGGTGACACAGCCCACCAATTGGCTGGCACAGATGTTAAGAGAAGGCCTTGGCCCTACAGAGAATGGCTGGTGAATGATGTGAAATTGATGCATTGCAAATAAAATAAATTAACAATTTAATGAGATAACAATTTCCCCCCTGCCTTCACTTTTTGGCTTTCAGTCTCACTGGATAAGATGACTTCTATATACATTCATAGAAAAGATATCATGTTTTTGTAGGGTTTCATTTGACATGTGTGTTTTTATGTTATGCTATTACCTTACCAAAATCAAGGGTGTCCCCAGTGGCTTAATTTTGTTTTGTGTTTAAATGAGCAACATCATCGAGGCTCAAGATGTGGAGAGACACCATATGAAGCTATTACAGCTGTTTCTCCCCACCCCCCAAACCAGTATTACCATCACCCAGAAGTGACCCACAGGGCTTCAGCCTCTGCTGGTGAGGTTCCGGCTCTTTTCTCAAATGTCTGATAGTTTCTGAACATCCATCTCCGCTTCCCCACTCAACCAGATGCCCCAATGAGAGTCAGATGGGGGGGGCATCCTCTCCTTTGTACCAACTCCCCCGGGGGGGGAGGGGGCATGGTGGCTGCCCGCACAGGCCACCCAATGGGAGGGACCAAGTGGAGGCAGGTTCCATGGGTGGCGCTCTCTTCCTCTCTCTAGTGACATGGACTCCCCTGGGGAAGAGAGAAAGAGAGAGACTGCTCAGGGGAACTTGGCAAGCATTTCCTGTTCCCCACGTGGCAATGTGTGCAAATGCCTTTTGGAAAATACTTAGTGATCACCACGTTATTTCAGGATGATCCTCAGTTGGGCTCATCTCATTTGTTTCCCATCCGATGGGAAAAATCATTCCTCACTAGATGCAAATCAGGGGACTTCAGTTCCAGGTGGGGAAATGGCCCGAGGGCACCCCCCAGACACCGCCTCTAGCACTGTGTATTGGAGAACTTTCCGTAAGGGTTTGTGCAGAACCACCTAGTGTTTTTTAATGGCTGCGTCGCATTCCACGTTGCGGGGAGAGCACATTCTAACTGGTAGGGATGTACAGCTAGCTTTTTAACAGACAGTGAGGGAAGTCAACTGAGAGCCTTGGGTTTCACGTCCAAGATCAGCCTACACCAGCTGTGTGATCTTGGACAAGTCTCTCAACCTCTCTGTGCCTCAGGTTCCTCATTTGTAAACTAGGAATAGTCATCGCATCTATCTCATAGGGAGTTAAAAGAGGGATTACATGCACAGGATGTAGAACAGCATCTGGGACATAGTTAGCACTCAGTAAATATTAGCAATATCAGGATTGCATTTTTTACCGTGACTAGGAAAAATCCACAGCGCAGCAATATGACAACTTTTGCACACTTCCTTGTCTTCGTGTCTCAGGAATAGGGTTTGAAAGCAGGTTTTAAGAAACTTGCTAGTTAGCAAAACGAGTACCTGCTAATAATAGTAATTTTAGAAATAGAAAGAAGAAAATTACCCAAGTAATCACTGTTACTATCTTTGGCCTCTTTCCAGTGTAGTTGTCTTTTTCTAAGGGTAAGTTTTGTCAGCTTCTATTTCTCTGCATATATAGTGAGGATTATTACAATTGAGTTTGTATCCTGATTTTTCTTCTTTAAGTTTTTACAGTTTTATGGAGGTATGGCTGACAAATGAAAATTGTAGATTTTAAGAGTTGCAACTTGATGTATACATATACATTGGGAAATGGTGACTGCAAGCTGATTAATACACCGACCCCCTCTCATAGCTACCATTTGTGTGTGTGTGTGTGTGTGTGTGTGTGTGTGTGTGTGTGTGTAGAGAACGCTTAGACCTGTGTTTGAAAAGTTCAAGTATGCAATGCGGTATTGTTAACCATAGTCACCATGCTGCACGTGTGGTCTCCGGAACTTATCCCATAACTGAAAGTTTCCCCCCTTGACCAGCATCTCTTTCTTCTTATTTCCCCTTATTTTTGAGCTGGGTTAGGACAGTGGTCGGCAAACTGTGGCTCACGAGCCACATGCAGCTCTTTGGCCCCTTGAGTGTGGCTCTTCCACAAAATACCACATGTGGGCGCGCATGTACAGTGTGAAGTTGACTTAAAACTTTAAGTAAAGTTTATTAAGTTAATTTTAGAGAACACTGTGGAGTGAAAGAAGATGTAGTATCGAGGATTGAGAAAGCTATATTGAGATGGTTTGGACATATAGAGAGGATGAACGAAAAGAGATAGACGAAACAAGTATACAAGACGAGTGTGGGTGGGAGAGTTGCAAGGGGTCGACCTCAGCGAACGTACCTCAATCAGATTGAGGATGTTTTTAGCAAAGGCCAGTTTAGGAGTACCCTAATGAAGTTAATAACAATGTACCTACCTATATAGTTTAAGTTTAAAAAATTTGGCTCTCAAAAGAAATTTCAATTGTTGTACTGTTGATATTTGGCTCTGTTGACTAATGGGTTTGCCCACCACTGGGTTAGGAGAATAAAGAGAGAGGAGGGGCAAGTGTGGGCACCAACATGCCCAGCACCGTGAGGAACAGGAATGTCACTACTTTCAATCTGCCTGCAAACATTTGGTGACATGTTTGAAATCGCCCCCCGTTTGTTGGGATCCAGCCCCAGTAGGTCCAGAGGTTCCCAAAGGTGTGGATGGAGTCAGTGAAGAAGGAATGACATGGAGACAGCATTCAGTTGATCAGCATAGCGAGGTTCTCCAGCCAGGTTCTGTCGCCAGGATCTCTTACCTATGTTTTATTGTCTTGTTACATCTGTATTTATACCAGTTGATTTTAATCCTATCAATTTCTATTCCAAAGGTTAGGGCGTTTCTTTTTTTTTTCCCCCACAAGAGTATGAAATATTTATAAAAAAAAATCATGCATTAGACTGTACAGTCTAGAAATAAAGGAAGATTCAAATTCAGTAATAAAGGTGAGAGCAATGCGTGCTCTCACAGTTAAGACCTTGAAATCCCAGCAGATCCTGGGCTCAGTTATCCTTTTCTGCTTGCAGAGAAGCTGCAGCCAGGGCGACTGCCGTGACAGGCTGGGCGATTCCATGGAGCTGCATCTTTGCAAGTTTCTTCTGTTCACACTCTGTGACCAAACGGTTCAACTCTGCCACACTGTATCCAATAACAGTCTTCAAGTCACAGACAAACTTGTACACAAATCTCTTGCCCTGAACTTTACAAATCACATCTCCATCATAATAATACCTTAATGCATGACTGAGTTTCTCATAGTTCATTGTAGGTTTATTTTTACGTTGTCCCCATTTTTGTGCAACCAGTTCAGGCTGATTTAGTTTAAACTCGCCTTCATCACCAACCCAAGAAATGCAGTCTCGAGCATCCTTGTCAGTAAGAAGTTCTAGCAAAAACTGCCACAGTTGAATCTGGCCATTGTTTCCAGGTGAAATCCTTGGAGCTCTTTGTACTTTAGCTGCCTTTGCACTGCTGTTTATACCTTTAATCGTAGTTGGTGTTGCAGACTGAACTGATGCTGGAAGAATTTGGACAGGTTGATCAATTGTAACTATCTCATTCATCTGTTGTTCCTGGCTTGCCAATACATATTTTCGAAGAAGCTCCAGATGACCCCAGAGAATGTCTCCCCCAGGGACCCTCTGAAAAAAATCTTCTTGGTTGAGACTACATAATTCTCGTCCTGAAATGTTGAGTGTGCTGAGGTCTATATCACTCATGCTGAATTCCTTCCTGACCCAAACTACCCAACGCAAGACTTGGTCTGTAGACCACTGTATAGGGTCATACGGTATCCCAAGGCGTTCTTGCTCTTTCCTATAACCTTCTAGTGCGGCAGCCCATCTTGTCACTTCTTCCGAGGTTTCACCTGAAATGGTCGTCATGTGTTTTGTGCCATCAAGAGTTATCACTTGAGCTTCTTCAACAAGATGTGCTTCTGCTTCAGCATGATGAGCATCTGGATCAATGACTACTTCAACGGTTTCCGCAGGTTTAACAATTTCAAGGATATTGAGCTTTGGTTCAATTCCTTGGTAAGAAGTCACCTGCACACTAAGTTGTACAGTTCCATCTGTCTTTACTCCTTGGTCAAATAAACTTCGTTCTGGATCCAGCTGAATATCTTGTCGACAAATTTCATGAGCATCCGAAGAACACTGTAGTCTTGGTTCTAGTAGTTTCTTTAACTTGCCTATTGGCTCCTTGATGTCTATGGCCTGGCTTACACATTCACCTGGGGTGTAGGTCTGTTCTACAATGCTTTCTTCTGTGCATTCTGTTTTCTTAGTTCCATCAATTTCAATTTCTATCAGCTCCTCTGCTTCTCTTTTTGTCATGGTTGAAGTACTTCAAAAGCTCAGCCCCTCCACTTCCTCCCATTTGCCTTCGGCCTCACCTAGAGCCATCTGGATGCAGACTGTCTCTCAGGCGTTTCTTATCTCCATTCCAGGGAATAAGGATTATGTAGCTTAAGCGTGATTGTTCATAGTTAAAGTGACTAACTACCCGCCTGGCACTTAGTTAAGGGTTTTATTCCCTCCCTAACTTCAGGGAAAAATCCCTACCTGGGGAAGCAACCTTTCTCAGAGGAGTGACCTTGGTTAAAACACATAGCGCCAAGAAGGGGAGCAAACATATTAAGAACAGTATGCCATATACGCCAGGTCCCTTGAAACATATGCTGTGCAGATGTTTCTTCCCTGCAGCGACTGTGTCAAGCAGCAAGGATGGACCGGCTTCCAGCAATGATAGCCATTCTGACAGGTGTGAGATGGTACCTCATTGTCATTTTGCTTTTCATCTCTTGGATGATTAGTGAGGTTGAGCATGTTTTCATATGTCTCTTGGCATTCCTTATGACCTCTTTCGAAAAGTATCTATTTAGATCTGTTGCCCATTTTTTGATTGGGTTGTTTGTCTTCCTTCTGTTAAGTTGCATGCGTTCCCTGTAAATGCTGGAGATTAAACCCTTATCAGAGATATCGTTGACAAATATGTTCTCCCATGCAGTGGGGTTTCTTGTTGTTTTGTTGATGGTTTCTTTTTCCACTTCTCTCATTTGAAGAAGCCCTCTAGCGTTTGAACCCTTGTTCTTTGTCTCTTCCAAGGCTTCTATCAACAGTCCTACCTAGAGGGCACCCAATCTGAAATGGTCTTGGGTGAGAGATAAGGTGCTAGGATAAAGAAACTGTGTTAATTTATTTGGAAGTACTAAAACCCCTTAACTAAGTGCCAGGCGGGTAGTTAATCACTTTAACTACGAACAATCACGCTTAAGCTACATAATCTTTACTCCCTGGAATGGAGATAAGAAACACCCTAACCTTTGGAATGGAAATTGATAGGATTAAAATCAACTGGTATAGCCCTAGCTGGTTTGCTCAGTGGATAGAGGGTGGGCCTGCAGACTGAAAGGTCCCGGTTCGATTTCAGTCAAGGGCACATGCCTGGGTTTCGGGCTCAATCCCCAGTGGGGGCGTGCAGAAGGCAGCCAATCAATGATTCTCTCTCATCATTGATGTTTCTATCTCTCTCTCCCCCTCTCCCTTCCTCTCTGAAATTAATTTAAAAAAAACATATTTAAATCAACTGGTATAAATACCGATGTAACAAGACAATAAAACACAGAACCTGGTAGGAGAACCTTGCTATGCTGATCAACTGAACACTGTCTCTGTGTCATTCCTTCTTCGCCGACTCCATCCACACCTTTGGGAACCCCTGGACCTGTTAGGGTTGGACCCCAACATTCCAGACAGGGCTCAGAGGGCACCTTTTCCCTGTGGATGCTTTGCTCCCATGGCACAGTTCCTGTTCGACAGCGATCTGCACTCCCTGTGCAGCTGGACACCCCCATCGCCAGTGCGCCCCCCTTGTGCACTGGCAGCACAAAGCTAAGGAACCCTCCGGGCCCGCCCCCTCACCCATGTGGGCAGCCAATTGGTCCCAGCCGGCAGGACCCCAGGCCACACTCAGGGTCAGTGGGGGCGGTGGGGCGGTGGGAGCGAGGAGGACCCATGGCTGACAGCCGCCTGCGGGTCTCCTCCCTCAAGAGGCGAGTGGGACTGTCTGCGTCCCTCTCCACCCTAGGCAAATCCAGCTCCAAGATTCAGACCAATCCCAGCAAACCTGGCGGGGACCGCTATATCCCCCATCGCAGTGCGACCCAGATGGAGGTGGCCAGCTTCCTCCTGAGTAAGAAGAACCATTCGGAAAACAGCCAGACGCCCACCAAGAAGGAACGTCAGAAAGCCTGGGCTTTGAACCTGAACGGTTTTGACGTGGAGGAAGCCAGGATCCTTCGGCTCAGCGGGAAACCACAAAACATTCCAGAGGGTTACGAGAACAGACTGGAAGTCCTCTACAGCCAGAAGGCCACGCCTGGCTTCAGCAAGAGGACCTGCCCTTACATCCCTTCTCTGCCGGACCGGATCCTGGATGCCCCTGAAATCCGCAACGACTATTACCTGGACCTGGTGGATTGGAGCTCGGGGACGTGCTGGCCATGGCATTGGACCACAGTGTGTACTTGTGGGGCGCTAGCACTGGCAACGTCCTGTAGCAACTGCAGGTGGAGCAGCCTGGAGACTATGCTTCTTCTGTGCCCTGGATCAGAGGGCAGCTACCTGGCTGTGGGCACCAGCAGCCCTGAGGCTCAGCTATGGGATGTCAGCAGCAGAAGCGGCTTCGGAACATGACCAGTCATTCTGCACGAGTCGGCTCCCTGTGTTGGAATAGCTACATACTGTCCAGTGGCTCACGCTCTGGTCACATCCATCACCATGATGTTCGGGTAGCACAACACCATGTGGCCACAGTGAGTGGTCACAGCCAGGAAGTGTGTGGCTGCGCCGGTCCCCAGATGGACGACATTTGGCCAGTGGCGGCAATGATAACTTGGTCAATGTGTGGCTTCGTGCTGCTTTAGAGGCGGGCTGGGTTCCCCCGCAGACATTCACCCAGCATCAAGGGGCTGTCAGGGCTGTAGCTTGGTGTCCCTGGCAGTCCAATAGACTGGCAACTGGAGGGGGCACCAGTGATCGGCACATTCGGATCTGGAACGTCTGCTCTGGGGCCTGTCTGAAGGCTATGGCTGCCCACTCCCAGGGGTGCTCCATCCTCTGGTCTTCCCACTACAAGGAACTTATCTCAGGTCGTGGCTTTGCCCAGAACCAGCTGGTTATTTGGAAGTACCCAACCATGGTCAAGGTGGCTGAGCTCAAAGGTCACACAGCCCGGGCCCTAAGTTTGGCCATGAGTCCAGATGGGGCCATGGTGGCATCAGCAGCAGCAGATGAGACCCTACGCATGTGGCGCTGCTTTGAGTTGGACCCTGCATGGCGGCGGGAGCGGGAAACGGCTAGTGCAACCAAAAGCAGCCTGTCCATCAAGGCATCCGTTGAGGACCAACTCATCACTTCAGTTTTTATGTTTGCTTTTTTCATTTTTCTAATAAAGTCATGTCTCTCTTCTCCTTGCAAAAAAAAAAAAAAAAAAAAAAAAAAAGAGGAGAGAGAACCTGGCTATGATGATCACCTGAACGCTGCCTCCGAGTCCTTCCTTCTTCGCCGACTCTGTCCACACCTTTGGGAACCCCTGGACCTGCTGGGGCTGGACCCCAACGCCCGTTCTCGCCCAGGTTAGAATGACTCTAACCCCAGGGGTCCCTCGATGTGTTACCCATCCCAGCGGGAGGGCTGGGTGTGCCGGGGGTGGAGTGTGTGCGCCTGTGCAGTTTACATTTCAAACATTTGTCCCTGAGAGCTTTGTCCAGCGGGCGCCTTCAGAGAGCCAGGCCAGGAGGCTCGGCCAGAGGCGGGCTTTGATATCTGGGAGCGCATTAAAGAGCTGCTTTTGATAGACCCAGTGATTCTCTGGTTCGCGGCTGCTGAATAGGAAATAGTCCTCATCCATAATGCATGCCCTTTAGAAGAAAGACAGAGACGAAAGTCTAAATGTGGCAGAGGCTGGGGAAAGGGGCCGCGTGACTGAGAGCAACACTCGGAACAGGCTGTGCCCTGTGCTCAGCGAACTCCGCGTCCCGCGGCGGCAGGGCAAGGTCTGCGTGGGGCTCACGGGGTGGGGGTGTCGGCATCAGAGCGGCCGGGGCACCTCCCAGGAGGTAAGGAAGAGGTGACGGAAGGCAGACAGGGACCACATACTTAGAGGGGATTTTTCTAACCCCCAAATTGACTCAAATATTTTAGATCTTTGTGAGGCTTTATTTTGGGAATCTTCATTTTGGCTGGCGTGTTCGCCAATGGAAACACAACGACAGAAACATATGGGCTTGGGGGGCCTTGACTGAATTACATTTCCCGGCCTAAATATATCACCAGGCGCAGGCAGCAGCCTGTTGAACGTGTCGAGCCTCATTCCCAGAGCCGGGAGATGTCCATTCGGTGTCTGGTGTTCGGTGAATCACCGTGGCAGGGGGGGGGGGACTTCCCAGGACCCTTTGCTGCTGGGAAGGGTGAGTTTTGGAAGCACTGCGGGAAATGCTTTTAGTGGGTGGAACAGTGTCCCCAGCGAGATACGTCCAAGTCCTCACCTGCAGCCCCTGTGACTGTGACCTTGGCAGAAACAGGGTCTGGGCACGTGTCATGAAGTTCAGGTCAGGGTGTCTTTCTGGACTGGATTCTAAACCCAGGGACTGGTGTCCTTCCACAAAGAGAAGAGGACACAAAGGAAAGAGGGCCGAGTGAAAACCGAGACAGAGGTTGGGGTGATGTGGCCACAAGCCAAGGACACCTGGAGCCCCCAGAAAGGGAGGAGGGGAGGCATGGATTCTCTCTGGAGCCTTCGGAGGGGCTGCAGCCCTGCCCACACCTGGATTTCAGACTTCTGGACCGTGAGAGTGAATTCCTGTGGTTTAAGCCTCCCAGCTTGTGCGGATTTGTAGGAGCAGCTGCAGGAATCTCACACAGCGATGCAGGCCTGAACCCCTCGGACCCAGCGTCCCCCTTCCCGCCGCTCTCCCGCAGGCTCCAGCCACTCCGGCTTCCTCCCAGTCTGCAGTTCTTTCCCCAACAGTGGCTTCCCCCATGCTGTCCCCCTGGCTACGCGCTTCTGGTGCTGACACCACCACCCCTCCCCTCGCCCTTCAGAATCAGGCTCTCCTTATTACAGAAGCCTTTCCCGACACCCTCACCTCAGAGGATATTCGTCCCCCAAATGGTCCAGGGACTTCCCAGGGTTGGGAGCGATAATCCACGTGTGTGACGGACCTGCCTCTCCCACCAGGCCTTTGGTTCATTCACGCAACAACTGTTTACTGGACACTTAGCACCTCGCGGGCACTAGTCTAGCCGGGGCAACAGAGAGTTAAAGTGCATATGAGACATTTTCTTTTTTGGGGAAAAAAATCGGTATTCTGATACATATTAACAAGCCTATACCTGATACTGTGGCTTTAAGAATTAGATGGGGAAATATGCAAAAAGCTCCAAACAGTGTCTGGTCCACAGGAAGAGCTCAGTAGATTCTAGTTGTTGTTATGGTTCCTGTTATTAAGGAGTTATTATTGGAAAAAACAGCGTGTAGCCCAAACAGAGCGTGAGTCTGAGCCAAATTTTGCCCGTGGGCTCACTATTCTTTTGTAAGCAAGAGAAGGAGGGGGGGAACTGTTGGCTGTGGGGGAATGGACGTTTGCCACCGTCTCCAAGTCTGCCCCGTCCGTATCTCTCTCTCTCTCTCTCTCTCTCTCTCTCTCTCTCTCTCTCTCTCTCTCTTACACACACACACACATGCATGTGCCCACACACATGCACACACACTCAGCCATGCCACCCAGGGAAAGTCCTGAGGCCACAGGAGAGGCCTCAGAATTCACTGCCTTCCGGGTCTGAGCTCACAGGAGCAGCAGGCAGGCCGCCCATTGCTGCTGTAACAAATCACACAAGCTTTACGGCTTAAAACAGCACACATTCATGACCTTGTGGTTTGGAGGTCAGAAGTCCGAAAGGGATCATCAGAGGTGCGCTCTTTCTGGGGAGAATCCATTTCGTGGTCTTTTCCAATGTCCAGAAGCTGCCTTCATGCCTTGGCTTACGGCCCCCTCCCATCTTCCCAGCCAGCAGTTTCATCCTCAAATCAATCTCTTCCTCTCTCTCCCCGCCTCTCTCCAGTCTTCCCCCTCTCCCCCTCTCCCTCCCCCCTCTTTCCCTCTCCCCCACTCTCCCTTCCTCTTCTTTCCTTCTCCCCCCCCTCCCTGCCCCCATCTGACCTCTCTTCTGTCATCACATCTCATTCTCCGGCTCTGAGCCTCCTGCTCCCTCATGAGGACCTGTATGATTCAAGAGGGCTGACTCAGATAATCCAGGATCATCTCCCCAATTCCAAGATCCTTAATTTAATCCCGTCTGCAAAGTCCCTTTGGCCTAGTAAGGTAACCCATTCACAGGTCTGGGGCTTAGGACGCGGACATCTTTGGGGAGCCATTACTCTGCCACACCCCACTCAACTGGCCGTGGCAGCTTTCCCAGGGGATCTCAGGCTTCAGGGAAAGTTCTCGGAATCCACTTCGCTCCAGGTGTGAGCAGGCAGGACACAGCTGCCCCTGCCAGGCGGCCCACCTCACCACCTGCAGGATGCGCCTTAATCGCGGCTGGTTTGGCGGGGGACCGTGTCGGTGTTCATCTCCGGTGGGTCAGCTGCGGTGCAGGGACCGATGGGTCCCGTGGTGGGGAGGCCAGCATCTTCCTGCAGCGGCGGGAGGTGGGGCAGGAGGTGCGACTCACCCCCTTTCCACTCCTGCCTCCGTCCCCCAGGACTTCGGGGGCTGGGGAATCTCATGAGGGTGAAGTGCACTTCCAGTGACGTGTGTGAAGCAGTGCCTGAGGGAATGTCCGCCGCTGGGAGGAAGAGGCAGGGCCATTCCGTGCGCTGGTTTAATTCAGAGGAGGGACCAGGGCCACAGGGCCCACGGGAGGGCTGGGGGCTGCGTGGTGCTTTGAAAAGTTGTGAGTTAGTACTCGGTGCTTAAAAATGGGCAGGTTTCATGTGTTCATTCCGGCGTTTGAGACCTAGAGAGCTCTGGCCGTGGGAAGTCTGGTTCTCTGTTGGCCACAGTGGGCTGCGGCCTGTCTCTGTCCCTTTTAGATGAGACATGGGCCCTCCAGTCCCCGCCCGCTCGCTCCTCGCCCCACCTCCGAGCTGCCCTGCAGGGCTCTGGTTCCCGGTGGGGTGGCTGGTTCTTCGGCTTCGAGGGCACACAGCCCCAGCCCGTGCTCGGGAATCTTTGCCAACAGACCCAGGACCGAGGGCAGACGGGAAGGTTAAAACCCTATTTGTCCACCACCCTGGGGGCTCTGTGCCTCTCCCCCAGGCCTCCAAGTCCCGTCTCAGGCACAGCAGACCCGAGGGCACGAGGAAAAGCAGCATGTGGCTGTCTATGCCGAAGCCATGTGCGTTTGCACTGATCTCTCTAACTCCAGCCCGACACCACGGGGCTCCGCCGTGCCTTTGTGTACCCGCAGGGGCATCTCCTCTCCCACAGCGGGAGCCTGGGCTTCCAACTCAGCCGGTATTTACTCACCGTTTAACCCTCAGCACACTCAAAGCAACCGCAGAATGACGATGCTTAAGCCACTGCCACACATGTCTGCTCGCTAGGGTGCGAGGGTCATTCAAGTCCTCTTCTGTCATCAAACGGAGGGCTGATCGCCCAAGGCCTGGGTCCAAAGTGACCTGGGTTAGTGGCCTCTGTGTGGTCCTCTGATTTTGTTTTTATTCCATGTTAGGGGTTTTCTCTATTCTTGTTCATATAATTGTATTTTTATAAAATATTTATAAACATATATTCATGATGTATATAAAACATATCATGTTATTTTTTGAAAAAGAAATGATTTTATTTTTTGAACTTGAAATGATTTTTTTAAAATGTGATTTTATTGACTAGAGAGAGACGGAGAGAGAAACCTCGATCGGCTGCCTCCTGCACACCCCCTACCAGAACTTACAACCCGGCCACATGCCCTGAGGAGGAGCCAGGAACCAGATTTTTGGTGCATAGGGTGGCGCTCAACCGGCTGAGCCACACGGGCCAGGGCGAACATGAAATGCCTTTATTTTGGTCTTGTTCAGGATAAGCAGGGCTCCAGAAGGTTCTTACTGTGTAAAACAGTCCACGCAGCACGGCATCCCTCCCTCCCCTGTCCTCTACCAGGCTCTCACCACCCCCTGCAGGCACCAGGCTCATTAGTCTTTACTTCTTTTTTCAAAACTAAACAAATACCTGTAAAACCACAACAATAATTATCGCGGGAGGAGGGAAGAAATGGTGGGAGTTCTGTGATTTGAAGGGGCCCGGGCCGTGCAGCAGGCCGCCAGATGCGACTATAAAATAACGCGAGGAGAGGAAGCAGCGAGCGCTAAGGTTGGCCAGGTCTCCCTGCTGCTCTGCGCCTCCTCAGGCAGGGAGCCAGGCCTCATTTGGGGTCTGAGATCGCTGGTCCCACTGCTGTTCCTTGTCCCACCCCCACCCGGGGAAGTGTGGGAGCTCCACAGACCCCTGGCACACTGCCCCCTGCGGGCATCACAGCTCAGGTGAGCGCCATTCCTCCAGGACGGGTGATGTTACAAATACAGGTTCATGTCCTCATTCGCAGACCCCACTTCCTGGGGGCCTGAGCCTTCTGCTGGGTGACTCCCCTGCGGATCTTGGGAAGCAGGATCCTCTGGTTGCCTTGGGCTGGCAGCAGGGCTGGCAGATGCGAAGGGAAAGGTGCTGTTTGTGGGTTCCAGGATCCAGACCTTCCTAAAGTCAGCCTGGAGATGTTCCTAGATGAGGCCTGGAGTTAAGTGATGTACGATATAGTGTAAAAGGGGCTGGCTGCTCTGCAAACGTGCCATGGTCTGACCCTGCCTACCCACCCCCTCACCAACCTCCCTCCCCACTTCTTCAAGGTGACCACTGCACTGAGTCCTCTCTCTGCCTGCCCCCCTCGGGCCTCTGCACTTCCTGCTTCCTGCCTGATGAATAATTTCTCCAGAGCTCTCTGTGAGGCAGGTTGTACTTGCCATTCAACTCCAATGTCACCTTCTTGGTAAGGCCTTTCTGACTGTATTAGTCAACTCCGGCTGCCACAACAAAGTCCCACAGTCTGAGTGGCTTAAACAACAGAATTTATTGTCTCGCATTCTGCAGGCTGGAAGTCCGAGATCAGGGTGTCTGTGGGGTTGGTTTCTTCTGAAGCTACTCTCCTTCCTTGGTCTGAAATCTGGTGTGTACTTCACGCTCAACAGCACATCTCAGTTTGGCTGAGCCACATTTTAAGTGCCCCAGGGCCACATGTGGCTTGTGGCTCCATATTCGGCCACGTGACTTTAGGCTATAAGTTCCAGGAGAGCAGACCCTTATTCCTTTGGGTTGGCACTGTATCCCCCAGGCCCAGAGTGGGTATCGATACTTGCTGAATGACTGAGTGGATAGAAAATGTGTTATACGTACCCCAAGCTGACTTTGTTAATCAACCAGGATGGTTTTTCCTAACAGTTGGGAGAAGATCCTGAATTCTTGTTCCTTCCATGCCAAGTGACCCTATTTGCCGTCTCTTACCCACCTCATCCCCCCGGTTGCCTGCCCTTGTCTGATGCCCATGTTTCTGCTGTTTGACTCACAGCCTCCTTGCTTGTCTGGGGTCTGAGCATTACCAGCATGAGAGTGAGATGCAGATCCTCACGTCCCAGGAAGCGCCTGGCCAGAAGGGGGGGTGAGGGTGCCGTTTTGTCGGGTTGGTAGAAAGTTTGACTTGGGGTGACTTCCTTGCTTCCTAAACATCCTTCTGGGGTAAGAAACAATTGTGAATGTGTGCCTTTATTTACCCTGGAGAGCCCATCACACTGCATTTTGCTCGATTTCATATTCTTCCGATTGTAGTGTCGTTGAGCGCTACGCTGTGCTTGAATCATGACTCAGCTCCTAGCTGTGCTTCTAGAATCCCAGCCTGGTACAAGCAGCCCCAAGCTGACACATTATTTATAAGTCTCGTTCAGCTCATTGGTTGTGCAGCATTTCTGCTGGAGTCTGCAAGCCAGGATGGCTTTGATCTTGTTTGAAGTTCTTCGCATACGGAGAATGCCCGGAGCTTTGGCTGTCCTGACCCGTGCTGGCTCACAGGCCCCATCTCTCCCGAGCCACAAGACCCTGCAGGACCTGGCAAGGAGCGGGGTTTGATTCGCACGTGCTGGGATGTCATAGGAGTGTTCTGAGCAGAGGAGGAACAGGACCCAACTTGGGTTCCAGGGTCCCTCTGGCTGGGAGAAGGTGGGGAGCAGGGAAACCAGGCAGGAGGGAGGCCTCTGCATGGGTCCAGGCAGGAGAATGCCCCGCTGGTCTGCAGGTCCAGTGGCTTCTCTGTCATCACCTTCCCATCACCTTCCCCCGGAGGTAGGAGGAGGCACTGGGCTCATCACTGCTGTGCTGGAACCTTCCTGAGGAATTTGGGGAGCTCCTAAGAAGGCCCTAACATGCATAATAAGGATCATTTTTTCTGGAACATGCATAGTCAGGCTGAATGAGATGCCTCCTCAGAAGCTGGGAGTATCTTTTGGAAGAGGGTTCTTTTTACTATTCTGTGATTTGTGGAGAGTTCTAAATTATCTGGATCTCTTAAAAAACTGTCTAAGGATCGTGCCAATCCTCAAAGAAGGAGTGTGTGGTCTGTTAGGCTGGAGGAGTAGAGGAATGTTCCAGAACCCTTTAAACTCCCAAATGAGTGCCTGGCTGCTGCCTGAAATGTCACCATTAGACCCCTTTGGGCCACGCATCACCCTCCTCCTGCTTCCTCTCCCCCTCCCCGCCTACCCTGGTTTTTCACTGCAGACCCTGCGGGGCCCATGATTGCATTTTCTCCTTTCTCCCAGCAGAAGTGGCTAAGAGGGTGGGCCCTGGGGCCAGGAGGCCTGCACACGAGGCCCAGCTCCGTGGCTTCCTAGCTGCGTGACTTTGGACCAGCTCTTAGACCTCGAAGCCTCCCTGCTGAGTGGTGATAAGGAGCTTGTTAAGAAGATTAAAAGAATTAATCCCAGAGGCTGGGCTCGAAGAGGTCTGGTAGGTGGAACCTGAGCAGTTTGTCCAAGGACACTCAGCCAGGAAGAGCAGAAATCAGCGTCCTGCCTGGGGCTCCTGGCCACGTGGTCCCCTCAGGAAAATGAAGGGGCACTGGGGTGAGAAAGGGGAGGCCTCCCAGCTCTACAAGACGATTCTGTAAGAAAAGCTCTGCCTGCCAGAGCTAACATCTTTCAACCCCCACCCTGTGTCCTCCATAACAGCTTCCTGGGAGAGCCAGTGGGTGACAGAAAGCTGACCCAGGGCCGCCACGGAGGACACTCTGCCTTGTTCTCGCAGGACAGGAAGTGCGAGCGATCGTGTCCAGTTGTCCCGGCACAGCGCGGAGCCAGCGGCCTCCGCAGCAAGCAGTGGGCTTTCAGTGTCCGGGCTGCAAATCGCCTCGTCACCCTCCCCCATCCTCACCTGCCCAGCCCCAGCCCCAGCCCCAGCAAGAACTGTGGGGAAACACCTCTGAGGCAGAACTGCAGTGGGTCCTTTTCAAAATTTATTTTACTTTTTAAGTTTCTGCCTTTTTGGAAGCTGTTTTTATCACTTCTCGGTCCCTTTTCAGCGCCCCTGGCAATGCTTGCTCCTTTAGGAGGTGTTTTCTCCTGAGAACTTTGTTTTGCGACCTCCGTCCGTGTGATCCTGGGCGATGAAAAGAGCTCCTGGTGTCTGGGTGCCCTTTCACACGCATCACCCGAGGAGGAGGCAGGGCGGTGGGTTTGGTTCTCCCAGTTCAGATGATGAAGCTGAGGTTGGGGAGGAGATGTTTGCAGATGAGGGCAGCCCGCTGAGTCATCTGTGCAGGCGTGATGTCCAGTGCTGAACAAGAGGCAGCTGTGGGGCTGGAGCAGGGCCCGGAGGCCTGGGCGGTGGCAGGCACTGACTATTTAGCTGCAGCGTCGCAGGGAGGCCCAGGGCACCAGGGGCAGGTCTGGGTGACAGGAGGGCACTCATGTCTGTGGGCAGGAATTACTGACCAACTAGTGCAGGTTACTCACAGCTGGTGCCAGTGCACAGCATTCAGGATTCCTGGGTTGCCAGCAACAGAAACTACGTCTGGCTAATTTAAGCAGCAAGGGGCTGTCTTCCTCTGGGCTGCTGTGACATATAACCATGGGCTGTGTGGCAACAAACACTTATTGCTCCCTGTTCTGGGGGCCGGAAGTCGGAGGTCGCAGTGCCAACACGGTCAGGTTCTGGTGAGGACTCTCTTCCAGGTTGCAGATGGCTCCTCCTTGTATCCTCACGTGGCAGAGAGAGAGCGCTCCTGGGCCTCTTCTTATAAAGGCACTAATCCCGTGTGTGAGGGCTCCACCCTCCTGATCTCATCACCTCCCAGAGACCCTACTTCCTGATACCCTCACACTGGGATCAGGGTTCCAACATTGGCATTTGAGAAGGACACAAGCATTCATTCCATCTCGGGGACTTTCTGAAGGACATGGCGGTGGCTCACAGAGTGGACGGGAAGGTGACCAACCAGGCCCAGGGAAGGATGGGGGACAGAGCTCCAGGAGCCTGTGTGGCAGGAAGTCGTGGGCAATCTCTTTGGAGCCCTGCGTTAGGAACAGCCTAGACCTCCAGTGTGGTGGTCCTTACACCATCCAGGAGAAAGTCTGGTTGGTCCAGCTTGGGTCACATGTCCTCTTCTTGGAGGGAGGGCTGGGTGTCCTGATTGACAGCCCCACCAAGACCATGTGCAGTGGGGGGTGAGTGGTGCTCCAAAGAAATATTCAGGTGCTCTTACCAGAAACAGGGGCAATGGGAGCTGAATAGATGGAAGCAGCAGACGTCTGTTGCACGTGGAGTGAGAGCAATCAGAGAATGTCCTTGCTAAGCAGGCCCATCATTGAGCCAGTGGGAGGACATGGGCCCAGAGAGGTTCAGAGACTGACCTGTGATCACACAGCGGGGTATTTATTATCACCCAAAATTATCTGGGGTCATCAGTGGGTGATCTTTTCTCCTCCAACCATTGACTTTCTAAGAAAACTTTGCTCCAATAAATAGGCTTAATAGATGTTGGCTAATCTCCTGTTTCTCCTCACTGGACACACACCGTGTGCCAGTCGCTATATAGCTGTGCAGGCGACAAGGTCTCCCTCCCTCCCACCTGCAGCAGCTCAGGAGCTCTGGGGACGAGGCCACAGTTTCACTTTCTTGGTGAACTTCCTATCCTGGCACAGCTGCCAGAGCCTGATGTCAAAACTGCGATTTCAAAGGTTCACTGACACTGTTTTCAAGCTCTGTCATTCAAACAAGACTTGTCAACCAAGCCAAGAATCTGTTTTTCCTCCAACGCTGTGGCTATATTTTTGCAGCCAAGTGGGCTTCCTCTTTCTTTTTTTATGACAACCAACTCTTCCAGCTCATCTGCATATTCCTTAAATGTCAAGTGCATTGAAGGGAGACACTACGTCCATTTCCCACCACCACTGGGACGTCGTTGTTATCACCATCGTCATCACCACACGGATTTCTATTTTTAGAGTCTTTTCACATTGTCTCACTTGACCCCCACAGTAAACCCTGAGACAGCAGCAGAGCAGGGAAATGGGGAAGGAAGCGGCGAGTGCGTGGGGCCAACAACGGCTCCTGCAGAATCAAGTCTCATCTATGCTCAGGTGTTTGGATGCTCATGTAGAGGCTCTGAATTTTCAAACCACAAATTCAGGCATGCAAGAAATGTGTACTTTTTTCCCTATGGTTGAACTTAACCTTCCATTCTGCCCAATGGTAGAAATCTTAACTGTCAAAGGAGTCATTTCCAGGATTTTTTTTCTCAGTTGTTTCAGGTTTAAACTCAGCGGCTTCAGGATCCCCTTACCCTCACCCAGGGTGGCAGCAGGGGCCTGCTTCTCCAGCCCCAGCAGCTGATCTGAGTCCCCATGGGTCTCCAGTTATGGACCAACACCAGCCTTGTCCTACCATGAGCTTTTCTCTGCCCCTGACCCACTCTCTGTCACCTCTTTGCTTTCCTCAAGGGCTTGGGACACTTGCGGGTGCCCCCTGAACCCGCCGGGACCACAGGCGACAGGAGCTCACAGGTCCTCTCCTGCTGCCATGCTGGTGGGCAGGGAGTCTGCAGGTCCCTCTAGTCACGTTCGATCATGTCCATAGCTTGTCATATGGTGTTGCTCTCTCCCTCACCACCAGGTCTAGATGGAGAAAGGGAAGGGGAGGGAGGCTTTCATTAAATGCCAACGTTTTCTTCTCTCTGATGCCCTGCCCCCTTACCCACTTAGCCTATGGAGTCATATTTTAAAGGCACATTCAGCCCATCACCTGTATCTTAGAAGGGTTGTTTTCCCTTCTGTTGAAATGGACTGCCTCTCAAATGATCATTGTTCTTCCTAAAGATGGTCTAGGCTTGTATGTTGCTTAAGTTTGTGACACATTGTCGTTTGGACACAAGTATTGGCTCTAGTCCGCTCTGTGTGACATGTGCTGGGACTAAATCCTGCATCCGGAGATGTTCACTGTTTCCTCTCGACCTTGTGGTGGTTGCTGTGGACTCTCCATCAGAGGCAGAAGGTGCAGTGTACACCTCCAAAATAGGGAAGAGTGATATCCCCAGGAAAAGGGACTTATTAGAAACTAGTGGCCCAGTGCACAAATTCGTGCACACATGGGGTCTGGCCGGCCCGCCCTGATCAGGGCCGATCAGGCCAGGCCAGCCAGGGGGAGGGGGCGCAGGAGGTGGGCCGGCTCGCCCTGCCCCCTGGTCAAACTCTTGGTAGAACTCTCAGTCAAGGGGACAATTTGCATATTAGCCTTTTATTATATGGGATGATAAATCACAGACATTAACAGCAATGCATCACCTGCCTATAGTTATCATGCTGAGAAAAAGGTTCACGGGCATTTCATCTTACTGTGAAATAAAATACAATTTCGGAGAAGGCGATTCCTGTAGGTGAATCTTAGGAGGGTTGTGTGAGCTTTGAGAAACCCCCAATATTCCATCTCGTGTTGAACCTAATGACGGGACCAGCGAATGGACAATCGCCATGTCACTGCTCCCACACCTGTGGTGTGGTTGCCATAGGCGCGTGATCCAGCAGAGGCAGGCCTGTCATTCCTGCTTTGCAGGTGGATTGAAGGGACTGGATCGGGCCCCCCAGAGAGGAAGCAGCAGAGTCCAGCTTCTACCTGCTCCATGGGGGCCACACTGGCCCCTGCCTCGGATATAGGGCCTCCCTCCTTGAAGGCCCAGGGAGCATGGAGCCCAGGACCCTTTCCCATTCTCTCCGTCACCACAGAGAAGCATTTGCACTCCCTTCACAGCCACTGCTCAAAGCAGCACACTTTCAAGGTGCAAATGCCACCCCTGGGCAGTGTGACTTTAGCACCACTTTTTAATAAAACCATCTTCTCAGAAAAGTAAAGTGAGGACCGTGGAAGGCTGGGCTCTGACCTCCACGCCCAGCCTCACACCTTCCTCCCGGGGGCTGGCTCGGGCCAGAGGTATCAGGAGAGACTTAACAATGGAAAACGAGGAACCGGCCATTGCAACCTCCAGGCCATGTTTTCAGGATGCAAGAGAGTCTCGAGATGAGTGAGCTTCAGTACCACTTGGGGAGTTTGTGGGCAGTGCCAATGCTCGGGCCTCCCCCCACGGCTTTGGATTCTGTAGCTCTGGGGTGGGTGGAGGGGTCAGGCTTTTCCCAAGCTCCCCACGGCACTCAGCGCAGGGGATCTGCAGGCCCCTCCTTGTGAAGTTCGACATCGAACCTTCCATCCTGCCGGGAACAGCGTGGAGGCCCAGCTGACGGTGGGCTCTGGACTTGGCACTAGCTTCAAAGCAGCTTGGTGTAGTGGGGCTCAGGACACCTGGGTCAAGTTCAGGCCTCATCCTAAGCAAGTCTGTGCAGCTTCTCTGAGCCTCAGTTTTATCCTCTGCAAACAGGCACTCACCAACGTGTGCGCCTGAGTTGAGCAAAGTCACTGGAGAGATTTCACCTTGATCACTGTGGCTGGAACAGAGGGGGAGAGATTAGGCTTCAGGAGTGGGCATGGCCTCGTCAGCCTCCAGAAGTTTGAACTTCTGATTTGGACAAAGGACCAATGGGAGTGGAGGTAGGAAGACAGGTCAACAAGAGAGTGAGCAAGGAAGGGCAGTGCCCTGACCTAACAGGTAGCACCATCGTTAGAAAGGAGTCAGCTAGAGAGGTGAGAGGGAGACCCAAGCAGGAGAAATCTGCCTCCCACCCCCAACTCCATCTTAACACCCAGAGTCATCCCTGGCACATGGAGACACTCAAAAATAACTATTGCATGAATGAACAATTGACTGAACTATCTTAGTTCTAGACCCTGTCTGGCTATGAAGAACAGATGAGATCTTCACATAAAAGCATTGGAAACTTGTATAAATTTAGAAAGTGGTTCGGCTACTGAAAGTCCCAAAATAGCAATGGCCGCAACCTAACCAAGCTTTCTCTCACTCTCTCATCCAACCGTCTGCATAACCACATGTGGCCAGTGGGCCAGCTTCACAGTCGTCTGAGACCCAGGCTTGGTTCTCTCTTTTCTTCCCCTTCTCTCTGTCGTTGTTGTTCTTCCACCTTCCATACATAGTTTCGACGCCCTGGCCCAAGATAGCTGCCCTAGCTCCTGCCGCCACATCTGCATCCCAACCGTCTTCATTTTACCTGTGCGCCAGCCACTGGCAAAGGAGAAGAGTGTGAACCTCCTGTAAGGACGTGACCCAAAAGCGGTACACAGCCCTTCTAGTCAGATACGATGGGCCAATGGGCAGTTGTATGACCCCACCCAGCTACGAGAGGCTGGGAACTGCGCTCATTCCAGCAGTCACATCCCCCGCTGAAACATGCGGGCTCTGTCTAAACAGAGAGGGAAGAACAAATAAGAGGCGAATCTTAATGAGGTGAAGGTAGCACGAGGAGGGCATCAAGGGTTCCAGGAGGCAAGACTGACGAAGGGCTTCAGGGATTTAGCAGCGAGTGGGGCCCACTGCCCCCAGGGGAATCCACAGGCAGTTCACTCACCCGGGCACGAAAGAGGAGAGCAAGCAGAAGCTTCCAGACTCGGGCTCCCATGAGCTTCCCTTGCGAAGTGCCCTGTTCTGTTAGGTGCAGACGCGCCCCTTGTAACTTCTTCCTCATTCTCTCCAAAACCTGCCCTCGCCCCATCCTGGCCCCCACCCGTCAGAGGAAGGGAATTGCTGAGGGGAGCGGGGAAGGACTCCTTGGAATCCTTGCCCTGAGAGAAGGTATGGCCCAGCTGAGGCAGAGAAGGTGCAAATTGAACCAAGCCCAGGGTGGTAAGCCCTGCCTTTCGCAGCCAGGCAGGCGCAGGCAGGAGCCGGGGAGACAAGGCAGCAGGCCGCAGGGTCAGCGGGCGAGCTGCTCCTGGCTCACGGAGCTTTTGCCAGTGTCTGGCTGGGCGTGGGGCCAAATGCACAGCCCAGGGTCTGAAGCGCTGCAATTGGTTAAATGTGCCCCCTCGCCCCCCGAGAAAGTGGACAACACTATCGATTTTGCAGATTCTCGAAAGTAGTGGTTAACGTTAGCATGTTAATGGTGCCATGCAACTTGGTGTCCAGTTTATTTTGGGGGCACAGTTCACGTTAATTTAGAGCATCATGAGGTCTGCAGGGGACATTTTCGTTACATTTTCCCGAAGTTTAGAGAGACATTAAATATGGCAACAGGGATTGCCAATTTGAGCGTTTGTAAGGCCTCTGGAGGCAGCTGTTGTGAAGGGTGCCGGGGTGTTTTGCTGGCAAATGTGACGGTCAGTGGAGAGACGGCTTCTGTTTTCTGTCTACCTTGAAGCCCCACCCACCCGGCCTGGCTCCCAGCACCTGGATGTGACTAGAACCCTTCAACAGCAGGGAACAGACGACAGCAGGTGCCACTTTGACTTTTACGTTCAGGCCAACAACTGTGGGCAGGTCACTCGGGCTCCTGGGGCCTCAGTCTCCTAATCTGTAAAATGGAAATAACCATCCTTCCTAAGGCTGTGGTTAAATGAGACAGTGACTAGCAAATGTGGGCACTGCTGTATTTGGTGCTGGACACATTTCCTAAACATCAGGCGCCGCTTGAGCTGATGATGTTATTGCGAAGATGAGGGACGCTGGCACGCATGGCCAATGCAGGCCGGTGGTGGAGGCAGGAGGAAAGGCGTGGGCATCTGAAAGCAGACAGCGGGTGTTTTCCACCAGCCAAATCTTCTCTCTCCCCCAAGCTCCCAGCATTTCCCTCAGGTAAAAACCCTCCCCCGGCCCTCCCCCCCCCCCGCCCCCCCCCCCCCCCCCCAGTCAGTGCTTTGGAGAAAGCTGACTCCACCCTTTTGTTCCTGTGGTGCGCCCTGATTGGCTCACAGGGATTCACAAAGCCCGTTTCCTGCCCAGTCGTTGGTTCACAGGCCAGCATGTGACCCAGGGGGTCCAATTAGGGGTGCCTCTTGTTTGGACCGGTGCTCACCAGCCCCGGGATGTGAGCAGGGTGCTGGTGGCCTGGCTGGGATATTGCTGAGATGGCAGAGCTAAGACATAGAAAACACCTGGAGCACAGGTGACATTGGGGAGCCTCTGGACCGCCCTGCCGGAAGCTTGATCTTACCTGAACATTCCCTTTGCGTGAAACGCATCCCCTCGATTGCACCAGCCAGTTCACCACGCAGCTGCACCTTCGCACAAGCAGTGATCTGCTTTCATCTGCCTTGCAGCGGACAGTGACCTCTTCGTACCCGCCGCACTGCCCGCCAGTGTCTCGGACACCCAGGCACCTCACCACTGCTTGTGGCATTCGTAGCACATGACTTACCTCATGGGCCCTGCAGTCTCCTTGAACAGTGAGACACGTGGCTCTGAATGTAAATAAGTTGTGAGACAAGCTGTGACCAGGCTCAGGGCCGGTTCTCCAGGCAACACTGTTGTCACACCCAGGCCTCCTCCTTGAAGGGACCTTGTAAATGCTGTTTTGAATGAGCAGGGCAAACAGCAGATGACAGACCCACTCATGGAGACCAATGGCTTTAGGGAAGATTCACCGAGAGGCTGGGGGCTTCTGTTTTTCTTAAAAAATAAGCTGGCCGAGTCGGTGTGGCTCCATGGTTGAGCATAGTCCAGGCACCAGGAGGTCACCTGCTCCATTTCCGGTCCGGACACATGCCCGGGTTGCAGGCTCAATCCCCAGTAGGGGATGTGCAGGAGGCAGCCAATCAATGATTCTCTGTCCATCTCCCTTCTTCTCTCTGACATCAATAAATACGTATTTGTTAAGTAAGCTGGAATGGTACTGAAAGGAGAAGACAGGCCCTGAACAGTGTTCCATTAGGACAGTTTTGGTTGAAATGGGACAGAAAATTGGCTGCAAAATAGCGTAAGGAAGAGAGAGAGAGAGAGAGAGAGAGAGAGAGAGAGAGAGAGAGAGAGAGAGAGAATTTATAGGTTGGTGTAAAGCAAAATCTAGGGGTGCATCGGTCTTCAGGCGTGAAAATGTGAGTGAAACCTCAGCCTCTGGCCATCGTTGGCTTCAGCCTCTTGCTCTGCCTGGGACAAGACGGTGGCAGCAGCTGCCGCCCGCACATCCCCGCACGCTCACAGCGAGTGGGAAGGAGCTGGGGCTTCCTCCTACTCCACTGGCCACGTGCCCATTCCACAACGGTTGCTGTGGCTGGGGTGGGGGGGGCGGGGGGTGATGCTTTGATGCGTTTAGGTTTCAGCCACGGGCTTTACCCTTTAGTGCAGGCCCGCTGTCAGGCCTGTGACACTGGGGCCCTATTGCCAGAGAAGGGTGAGAGGTGAGGGGGACAAAATCAAGAGCTATCAACCATGTCACGTGGTGGCACACGTCAATGGCAGTGAACACAAGAGGTTTGCCTATTCTCACAGCACACACTCTGGACGGCCTGCCACTCGCCAGACCCTGTGCCGGGGGCATGGGGGCAAATGAGAGACAGGGCCTGGCTCTGAGGCTCACAGCCAGAGGAAGGTGGGAGTCTGGCTCCTGTTCGATTGGGATGAGAAGGAGGCACAGAGCTGGGCATGGCCTCTGGGTCCCCCAGTCCCTTACCCCTTGTCTTCCATTCACTGTGACAGGGAGCTGGAGGGGCGCCGGCCTTGCCCAGTGAGCTGGGAAGGACCCGGGCAGATGGAGCCTTGGTCTTCTGAGGGGGGCACGTGGCTTCAAGGACAAGAGAAGAGTAGAGAGTGAGAGAAAACAAGCTCTCGGGGCAATGCCTTCTGTAAAGGCAGAGCTTGCTCCCTATTCCTCGGGGCAGCCCAGGAGGTTGAATAAGTCATTTCTTGCAGTTTTTTGTTTATTTTTTAAGAATTAAACTAAAGTCTTAAAAATACTTTTATTGATTTTTAGAGAGAGAGGGAGAGGGTGAGGGAGAGGGAGAGGGAGAGAGAGAGAGAGAGAGAGAGAGAGAGAGAGAGAGAGAGAGAGAGAGAGAAACATCAATGGGAGAGTGAAACATCTATCAGCTGCCTCCTGCACACTCCCTACCAGGAGCAAGCCCACAACCTGGCCATGTGCCCTGATGTCATGCCCTGACAGGGAATCGATCCGGCAACCTTTCGGTGCCTAGAACGACATCCAACCAACTGAGCCAGATGGGCGAGGCCTCTTGCAGGTTTTTGGGTTTTATTTTTTTTTGTTTTTTGTAATTTCCCCCCACTTCACTATACTTCTAAGACTTGGCCCCGGAGGTGAATGTTGCCTTATAGTTTATTTTAATCACTCTGCAGCGTGAAGCCCAGGGCCTGGCACACAGTAGGTGATCAGCCGTTCGGCTTCCCAGCATGTCCATAAACGCATCATGCACCACCAGTCCTCCAGGAGAGGGGTCACTATCCTTATAACCTTCTTGCTGCAGTCAGGGCTGGAAAGGAGAGAAACAACAACAGACTTAATGATAATGATCCCCTGCTGAGCACCTACTATGTGTTAGACTCTGTGCCAGCACTTGACATGTTCTTTCAAATCCCCACCCACCCTCCCCTGTGGGGATTATTATCCTCATTTTCTCAAGAGACAGCTGCGATGTAGAGATGGTGAATAATTAGCTGTTTCCTTCAGAGCGGGCACTGGCAACGCACAGCCCATGGGTCAAATCTGGCCCACCACCTGCTGCTGTAAATAAAGTTTTATTGGCACACAGCCACAGTTATTCATTTACATAATGTCTACGTCTTTGTGCTGCTAAGGCAGAGTCGAGTAATTGCGACAGAGACCATATGGCCTGCAGAGCCTGAAATATTTACTATCTGGCCCTCTACTGAGAAAGTTTGGCTGGTTGAGAGGAAACATTTGCATACTTTGCTTTTGCCAGGCTGGAGATCAGACCAGGGAGGACTTGAGACTCGGGCTGGCGAGGGCTGGCCACTGCGGGGGTTTGAACAGAGAAAGGACAGGGCTGGCTTTGTGTTTCAGGACGACCCGTCTGGCTGCTGAGGGGGAAATTGCTACAGCAGGGAGCCTGGAGACAGGGAGCCTTGAGAGGAGTCTTAAAATAACCCAAGTACGAGAAGACTGGGGGGGGGGGGGACGACAGTCCATGGGGTGAGCAATTGAGGGGGGAGAATCCACAGGCGTCCACAACCGGTTATCTGGGCTGAGGAGGGAGAGAGCAGTCAGGGAAATGCTTCAGTTGGGGGTTTAGAGGCATCATGCCCTGAGCGGAGCTGGAAGCCCAGATGGAGGGGCAGGAGCAGCTGGCGTGGGAGCAGGGGGTTGCGCTTGGGAGGGGTTGCGTTTGAGGTGTCTGTCGGCTGTCTCAGCCAAGATGTCCAGCTGGAGGTCGGCCCTGTGGGTGTGGAGCTCAGAGGGAGGGGCAGGTGTGAGCTGGAAGGGGGGGATTTAGGAATCCAGCGTAGAGATGTCCATGGCATAACGAGCGAGCTGAACATGGGCTGAGGTGAGGAAAACCCATACTCCTGCAGCTCCAGCACCGTGTCCCCCTGTGTCCCCCCGAGACCCTCTCTGTGCACCAGGTGAAGCTGCAGGCGGAGAGGGGAGTCCAGAGCCCAAAGCCCAGGAAAGCCCAGCCAGCCCCCGGACAGCCGGGCCCTACCCCAGGCCTCCAGCAGGGAAGAACCTCCTACCCAGAGCCAGAGATCCACGAGTGCTAGAGGCCGTCACTCTTCTTGAGAAGCTGACACCTGTCAGGCTGATGAGGCCCATTGGTGCCTTGCACCCCAAGCTGTGCTTTTGCTCTGCAGACTGGCTCCGGGAGCTGGTTGCACTCCGGCAGGGCTGTTTCTCTGAAGGTGTTTCCTCCTGTGGGCTCAGGTGAGCACAGGAGAGAGCGGGAGAGGCCCAGCTGGCCCCCGGCTACCATTTCAAGCGCACAGCATCCAGGAGGCCTGCCTGGTGTGGGCCTGGGAACGGAAGGCAAGCGGAGGGCATCCAACAGGCCGGGCCTGTTTTGCACCTTAAAGAAGGCAGAGGGAGTCTTTTCCTCCAAAGATATGCCTAGTGCCCGACACCCCAAGAGGAGTGAGGGAAGCAGGGCCCTCGAAGCCCGCTGCATAGCTCAGCTCACGCTCCCTCTCTCTGGGAAGATGCGGTTTCTTCGTCACAGCTTTGGTTGGCTTTGGGTGGACTTCTGGCTTATCTGCCCTCCGGTTTTGTCTGCCTCCCCCCTTTCTAGTGGGGAACATTGCCTTCCATCTTCCCTGAGAAGTGTGGGGAGGGTGGCGGTGACCCCAGCAGCTTGGACCGTTGGGGGAAGGTGCCCCTCTCTCCATGGCTGGTCCCCCCGCCTGCCTCCTCACATGTCTCAACTAGCCAGCTATTGACTCATGCTTGTCCCAGGAGCAGAACAATTTTGGTGGCAAGTGACAAATTCAAGTCCAACTCACTTAAGCATAAAAGGGAATTTATTGGCTTGAGTCACTGAGCATTTCAGGAGCCGAGTCTGTGTCAGGTAAAGCTGGATCCAGGTGCTCAAATGATATCATCAGAAATCTGTCTTTCTCTGCCTCTGGGCTCTGTGCCCTCTGGGCTGGTTTTATGCTCAGACCGGCTGTCCCCAGGCCGTGGGAAGAAGTGGGACGATGGCTGTCAGCTCCAGCAACTGTGGTTTTACACTTACCTAGCATGACGTACCCAACAGAGACAGTGCCTTTTGCCGATTACCCTGCAGCCAAAGTCCTGGGACTCAAGGTCATTGGCCCCAGCTGGAGTCATGTGACCATTTCTAACCAATCACTGTGGCCAGGAAAATTCTGTATTCCTATTGCCCAGGCCTGGGTCATGTGCCCAGCATGGAGCTGGGGATGGGGTGGGCTCCATCTGAGCTGTGGGGGCTGAGGGTGCGGGAAGGGAGGTTTTCCAGAGGCAACATTGGGGATCTGTTCCCAGATGGGAACAGTGTGCGGGAGGCAGGCAGAAATAACAGATGAATAATATGCTCGATCCTGCTGAGAACGGTGACGTGGAACTGTTATCTGTGAACTGGACTGGCTGTCGAGATACAAAGGAAGGAAGTGCTAGTGCATTGGAGTCCAGTGGGGGTTGTGCGTGAGGGGAATGTGGGCAGGTGGTGAGGGAACCCAGACCCGGGTGTGTGGGGAAGAGAGGCTCCAGAACGGGCTGGGGAGATGGGTCGCCAGCCTCCTCCTCCCCCTCCCACCTTCTCACCCTCCCTCTTTTCTTTCTTCCTGTCTCAGTCCTCCTCCCTCCCCAAATATCTCAGGGCCTGTTCTGTGCCGGCCACTCGGCACTAGGAGTACAGAGAAGAACACGATGGAAGTATTCTCTCCAAGAGCTGAGCTAGAAAGCCACTGAAGTGTGGGCAGCCGCTTTTACCAGGGTGGTCAGGGAGGGCTTCATTGAGGAGGTGATGTTTTGGCTGAAACGAAATGATGGAAAGGAGCCAGCCCTGGAAAGAGGGGGATGGGAGAGGGAGGGGCCGGAGAACAGAGGCCCTGAGGGAGCAGAGAGCCCTGGGTACTCAAGAAACAGGCACCAGCCACGTGCGTGGAGCCTGGGGATGGAGAACGTGCTAGAGACCATCGTGGGGCTGGGCAGGCCTGGAAGGCCGGGCGAGGAGTTTGGATTTCAGGGCCATTGCGTGGGGACTGAGCATTGCTGCCTCCTGGACGCCACGGCGATGGAGCCACCCTGTGGCCCAGCTTCCAGGGGGAGAAGGAGAAGGCAGAAGGACCAATGTCCTCCAGGGCCACCTCTGTACCAGCTGCCATGTGGCCATGTCCCTGACCTTCAGTGACCCTATGAAAGGTACGATCCCATTTTATGGATGAGGAAACTGAGGCTCAGAGAGGTCACTGGCCTAATGTCTCTCACCAACCTGTAGCAGAGATCCAATGAGAACGCGGGTCTTTTCAACCCCTAAACCCTCCCTCCTCCACAGACCTGCCTCTCTCTCTCCACGCTGCATTCGAGCGAGGCAGCGGTCCAAGTGATTCATCACTTTTCTTCCACCGCCCGCATTTCCTTTCTTAATTTCCACACTTCTGAGCTGAGGCAGGCTGGTATTTAAATTTGCCAGTAGCAGATGGGGGTGGAGGTGGAGGCAGCACTGGCCCGGCAGAGCCTGAAGGATCGAGGCTACACCCCACCTGGCCGCTGAGGCTGGCAGGACCCCCGGGACCAGATGCTCCCCGGGACCACATGCTCCTAGAAGATGCTGGGGTGCGCGTGCCAGCGTCCCCCTCCCCGGCTCCTGAAATGGGTTTGGAGCAGGAGAGAAGCGATGCTTCTCCTGGTAGGCAATGTCACTTTGCCTCATGCCTCCCTCTCACGTCCGCTCAGCTGGAAAGTGGCCGCTATCTCCGCAGGGCAGGCTGGCTTCCCCTGCCCAGCGCCGCCGCCACGGTCACCCGCCGCGGCCCAGGGCCCAGGGGCAGAGCATCTTTGAATTCTGAGAGCATCTTCGCCAGGCCCGTGGGAGAGTGGAAGGTCGCTCTCCTAAGCGACCAGGTGTCCTGTGTCACGGGGGTTTTCAGGGCCCTCACGAGAAGCCCGAATTCTGGGGTTGGTCGTGGAAACCCTGCCCTGGGCTGAGGCTTGCGGAGTTGGCTGTGGAAGAAAGAGCGCCTGGGTCACGGAGACATTTTGTAGGTGTCTCTTGATTTTTCCTGCCCGGTCACCTCTGAGAATAGGATCTTAATTCCCCTGGGGCGTTGCTGCCGCCTCTACCCTGGGCTCATGCGTTATGGGTGAGGGTGAAATCCACCCCGCTGCCCCCCCCCCCCTCACATTTTGAGGAGCCGCCACACTACCCAGGTCTGGCCAGAGGTCACGTTCTCCCCCTCATCTGCCCGGATGATTCAGACATGAACAGGAAGCCCAAGCCAGGCCAGCAAGGTTTGGGTTCGACTAGAGACTTCTATGGGAATCACTAGGAAAGAGAAGTTGTCCTACTAGGAACTGGCTGAGTGTCTCAGATGGAAGCCAGGAGCTGCTGGTGGCCAGAGTTTTTTTGGGGGAAAGTCTCCTTGATACTGAAGTCAACACGAGGAAAACAGAGTTAAAACTGGGGGGAGAGGAGAAGATGGAGTTCTGACGACATCTCTTGAGCACCTGGATCCAGCCATTCCTGAAGCTAATTAATTCTGAACGTGGTAGTTATAGGAGTTCATAAATTTAGTTTGATGGCCGGCAGACTGACTAATTCCTGTTGGAATGATCCTGGCTGCAAAAAGCAACCTTGTCTCCGAATTCTTCCACTTCCATATGTTGCTGCAAAGATACAGCTCAGAGCAAGTAGGGTAGGAGTAAGGCAAAGACACCACTGCTCCCACCCATGCAGACCCCATGGGGCCTCTGTTGAAGGTCCAGCTGCTCTCTGGGGTTCCCTGAGAAGGATATTCAAAGTATAAAGGCAGGGCTATCAGCTGGGACAAAGTTGGAAGTTGGGGGGAAGAGAGGGACAGGACTCTGGGGTCCACAGAGTAAAGGCCTCCCATAGGGCCTCTCCCTTCCGCCCCCTGCCTCCCCCCCTCCCCGCTTTAACACAGGGACCTCAATCCTCCCAGGTTGCATTCGGTAAAGGGCTCTTACAAGGGCTTCCATTCTGCTGACTCACTGTGACTCAGCCAGTGCTGACTGAGGCCCGTGCCAGGCACTGGGGGTTGACAGACTTGGGCCTGGTGACTGCGTGGGGTGGAGCAGGGTCTCTGTGCTCAGAGCGTCCACGGCCTTACCTGTAGACCAGGGATAACAACATCCCTGCTTCAGAGGGTCGTTAGGGGGGTCAGTGTTCAGCTCTGGGTGGCACACAGTAAGCAACCGATAAGCATTTGACCGCATTCCTGTTCCACAGGTGATAGCATCCTAGTCTCCTGGAGGGGGTGGATGGAGGTGGATCGAGTTTTAAAGGGAGAGTTACATAAATGGATCGTTTCTATATTGTGTAGTTGATGATAAGATGGACATGAGCCACAGGTACAAGCAGCTCCAGGGGCCCAGGAGGCGTGTCCACCCATAGGTGGGATTCAGGGAAGGCTTCCAGGAGGAGGTGACCGTGGAGCTGAGTCTCCAGGATTGAGGAGAAGCTGGTCCAGAGAATATCAGGGGCAGATGCTTAGGGACACAGCATGAGCAGGAAGTGTGCCCCATGTTGAGTGACTAGACAGTGGAATATGATGGGATGTGTCAGAGGGTGAGATTAGGTAGACCCGTGGGGGGTGGGGGGATACAATGGTGAACGTTTGGAGTGGAGCCTGGGGGCAGGCAGAAGCCCTTGGAGGGTTTTCTAATGAAGAAGTGGAATGATCAGATTGGGTTTTAGGGTGTCCACCCCATTTGTTATGCAGTGGCAAGGTTAGAGGGAGAGGTCCCGTTTGAGGGAGGGGGTTGCTGGTGGCACCTGGACAGAAGCGAATGCGGTCCAGGACCGGAGGTGAGGGGCAGGGCCAGCGGTGGGAGGGAGGGCGGGGACTCACCTGGATGAAACACCGAGCGCCGAGTTCCCCTCGGGCCTCTGCTTCCCCTTGACCGTGATTTGAAAACACATTGCACGTGCCTTACCGAGTGACGGGTTGTTTACCAGCCTCTCTAAACGACGACATCATCTCTCCCCAAATTAGCCTCCTCTTTCTCAGCCAATCTGCCATTTCTGGGCATGTTGTGTTTTGATCAACAGTTGTCTTATTTTTATTTTTTTCCCCCCCATCCTAACATGTACCTTAACTCTTAGTCATAGACCTGATTCTCTAAATTGGTGCCTTTGCCCAGACAGGACAGCCACTGCTGAGGGGCCTTGTCTGTTTCCTCGTCTGGAGAACTGGGTTACCTATCGTTACAAAACTTATTTCCTCCCCTCAGAATCTCAGGAGCTGTAGGGAGGCTCAGGAGGATAATGCAGGTTAATCCCTTAGCCCAGCGTCCAACCCTAAGTGAGCCTTCCTATTGGCTGATGGAAAAGGAGGAGTCCCATATTCAGCCAGAAGAATCCTTTATATTCAGGGGGACACTGTTTACAGGAAGGATTTACATACATCATCTCATTTAATCTCGCCTGTGGGTACCACCACCCCTATTTCACAGGTGAATTAACGGGGGTTCGGAAAGACCCAGCCGTTTGCTCCAGGCCACACAGATCTGCAAGCAGCAGAGTCAGGGCTGGGAGCCACACCTCCAACTGCAGGAGCCGGCCAGGGAGGTGGGACCAGTGAGGCGCTGGCCCCAGGTGCAGAATGTAGGGGGCACCATGTAGCTCAGTCATCAAGATGAATTATGTTTGAATGCAATATTTTTTTAAAATAAAAATTGATTTTGCAAAGTCCAGCCGGTGTTGCTCAGTGGTTGAGCATTGACCTATGAACCAGGAGGTAATGGTTTGATTCCCAGTCAGAGCACGTGCCCAGGTTATGGCTCGATCCTCCGTGGGGGGCGTGCAGGAGGCAGCCAATAAATGATTCTCTTTCATCATTGATGTTTCTATCTCTCTCCCCCTTTCCCTTGCTCTCTGAAATCAATAAAAAAATATATATATTTTTAAAAAGGCACACACACACAAAATTGATTTTTAGAAAATCCATGGCAAACCCACAAGGCAAAATATCAAAATTTACAAGAAAAACAGGATCATTCTGACTTATTTTTCCTTTTGCTCAGGCTCAGCGTGGCTCAGCATGGGCTGTGGCTGACCCTGTGCTGGTGGGCGAGGTGAACCCCCAGCAGCTGCGGGCATGTGTCTCCTCCCCGCCTCCCCCGCCCCCACCCCAGGAAATGCAAACAGAATCAGTGGACCAGATTCTCATCTTCTCAGGGGAGCAGGCCTGACCTCCTGCTCACATCCAGAAGTGGGAGGGAAACCAACCCGATCACACATGGTGACAGTTGGGAAGGAGTGGCCCCCAAAATATTGGGGTGCTGTTTCAAGTCTAAAAAGACGACTGGATGTCTACAACAGGGGGCAGTGGCGAGTTAAAGGACTGGTGTCCAGTGGGTAGATGCTGCCTTTCGCCCTGGACCCCAGCATACACACACGTGTAGAAAGGCTGTATCAGCTCTCCTGCCTACCTTTCAGCACGAGGACGAAGGCACCTGGCATGCCCATGCCCCTGCAGAGACAGAGAGCCATTCAAGCTTGTCTGTCAAGCTTTCCCTGAATGTCGGAAGTTTCAAACACCGGACAACGCTCTATGAATTACACAGTAAAACTGGAAGCACCGCCCACCATGTAGGGTAACGTGAAACTGATAAAAGTGATTTGAAAAAAACTATTCAATTTCTATCCAAAGACTTTGACAAGCCAGGATCTGGTGGGATTGGTCCATTTAAAACTCAAAGGAGCCCTAGCCAGTTTGGCTAAGTGGTTAGAGCATTGGCCCGCAGACTGAAGGGTCGAGGGTTCAGTCCCGGTCAAGGGCACATACCTTGGTTGCAGGCTCGATCCTCAGGGTGCATGTGGGAGGCAACCAATCAATGTGTCTCATTCACATCGATGTTTCTTTCTCTGTATCTCTCCCCCTCCCTTCCACTCTTTCTAAAAATCAATAGGAAAAAATATCCTCTGGTGAGGATTAACAAAAACAACAACAATTTTTTTTTAATCAAAAGAGAAAAAAATTGGTAAGGATAATGACGGGGTTAACTGCTTGGAACAAGGACCCCCAAGGCTGAGTGTGTTCCTTGGGAAAATGAATCCAGCCTGGAAATGACCCTCTTCATAACAGGATTTAAAAACGGAATCTTAAGTCAAGGATGTCATTTGTGTGGTGCTATCAAAATTTTTGTAGGGAAAATTACTTCAAAAGAAAACACCGAATCCATTCATTCTATTGTTCATGGTAACAACTTCACATTTAATTATAACTTAAAATCTGAAAGGGTTTATAAACTATTGTCTCGGCTTTGTATTGCATGTTTCAAACTATAGCCTAGCATCTGTTGCTGTTGTTCCTGTGAAATGCAGGTCCAAGTTTCAAGTGTAACCTCCTTAGGAGAGCATTTGCTAGAATCAGCTTCTTCGAATATGAAAAGCCTTTCATACTTTCCATCCGGCGTGTGGGACTGGCCTGCTGTCGTGCTCTGTCCAACTGTGAAGAGTTGTGAGCACTGTCACCTGCCTGAGGTATGGGTGTGACTAATGCCAACTGCGAGGCTGGCACCTGGGTGAGCCTAGCTCCCTGCCCAGCATCCACACCTTAAAGTGCAAACCTTTTGAAAAATCAACTTTATTGAACTATAATGTAACATACAGTGAAATGCACACGTTGGTAGTGTGCGGCTTAGTGAATTCTGACAAGATAAAGAACATCGCCATAACCCCAGACTCCCCTCTCGTCTCTTTGTGGTCGACCTCTGGCCCCCTCCCCCACGGATCTGATGTCTGTGAATATCGGTAAAATTTTGCCCATTCTAGAACGTCGTATAAATGGAATCACGATAGTGTGTACTCTTTTATATCTGGCTTGTTTTAGTTCATTTCTGTTTTTTGCTTGAATCGTTATTTCCTTCCTTGTCATCATAAGTAGTAGTTCATTTATAGGAGGCGTGACATGACCAAGTGTTGGTGAGGACGTGGAGTAATGAGAACTCTCCTATGCTTGCCTAGGGAGCGTGAAACGGTACAATTGCTTTGAAAATATGTCTGGCAGTTTCCTATGAAGTTGGAACACACCCTTACTCTGTGCCCCAGAGTACAGCTGTTCATAGCAGCTTTACTCGTAATAGCCCCCAGGTGGGAGCGGCCAGGGGACGGAAGCCACGCCAGAAATCTGAACATGAAGTAGGAAAAGACAGCGGCCTACAAAGTGGGTGAAAGAGGACTCAGGAGGAAACGGTGGTGGCAAATCCTGAAATCAGCAGGGAGGGGTGAGGGAGTGAGCAAGGAGGGAAGGGGGTGGCAGAGGACCTGCTGGTGGCCGCGGCCGAGGGACCTGCTGCAGGACGTGCAGGCCAGGCTGGACAGTGAGGGCTGCTGCGTGAGTGCCACCTGCACACCATCTGCTGGCATCCCTGCCCTCCAAACATCACCAGGACGGGGAACCAGGGAGAGAAGGCCTTCCCTGCTGCAGATCGCAGTGCCTCTCTTGCGCCCTCTACTGACGAATCCTAGCATCGGCTCAGCTCCCAAAGGAGAAGTGTTTACATTGCAGGGTCACCCAGCAGGGCCAAGCAGAGCAGAGTCGGTGCAGAGAACCAGTAAATCCACACCCGGCACCCGGCCCATCGCCCCAAATCCCATCAGCTGGTGCGTGGACAAAACCGCCGCGATATGTCCACACAGCACGGCTGCCGTGTGCTCAGCTGTGCGGCGGCTACCCGGTGCGTGCGTAGCAGTAGAATTGCTTGAAGTCTCCAGGGAGGCAGGTGGAGAGGACGCGAGCGGCCCCACCTGGTGATGGGTCCTTGATGGTGGAGGTGGGGAGGCCGCTGTGTTGGCGACATAGAACTAGCGGCAGAGGGGTACCCTGGGGCTCAGGAGTCAGACAGCGCTGGGTTCCAGCCCTGCCTCGTTCAGTGCCTGTCAGCTGTGTGGCCTCGGGGAAGTCACTCAGCCTCTCCGAGTCAGTGTTTCCACATCTTAAAGTCTTGCTGTAAGGGTCGGAGGATGAAAAGCCGGGATCCACGAACCACAGCCCCAGGACCAGCTCTGTCCAGCTTCCTGTTGTTTCTAAGGTCCACGAGCTAAGAATGTTTTTATCACACTCATTCTTCAATGGTTACATTTTAAATGGCTAGATACGTACCCATATAATAGCCTCAATTTTGCCTCTACCCTGAAAAGCCCCAAATTTATTTACTATCTAGCCCTTTAAGAAAAAGTTCATGAACTCTTGTAAAAACATCTGTGCATAGAAAAGTGCTCAGTAGATGCTAGCTGGTGCCGCTTTCTTAAGGAGCATATCCCCAAAGGCCTTCATCATCTGTAGCCCTCAGGAAGGTCAAACATCCTTTAAAAATACTTAGCTGGCACTCACCATGTCCCAGGCATTGTCCTAAGTCCTGTACATACAGTAATTCATTTAATTATTATTATTTGTTCATCTTCACCTGAGGATATTTTTTCCATTGCTTTTTAGAGAGAGTGGAAAAGAGAGAGGGGGAGGGAGAGAGACAGAGGAGAGAGAAACATCGTTGTGAGATAGACACATCGATTGGTTGCCTCCCGCATATGTGCTGACCGGGGCCAGGGATTGAACCTGCGACCCAAGACATGTCCTTGACCGGGAATTGAACCCGAAACCCTTCGATGAACAGGCTGATGCTCTAATTGCTGAGCCACACCAGCCAGGGCTCATTTCATTCTTAAAACAACCCCCTGAGGTCGGTACTATGATGCCCACTTTAAAGGTGAAGAAACAGGCACAGAGAGGGTAGATATCTTCCTAAGGTCACACAGCTCGTGAGTAATGGTGTTACTATTCAGATCCAGGCAGCATGGCTCAGGGCTCTGTGCCTGAACCACGATACCCACTGCCCTTGACAACGTCCTCTGGCCCAGGGGTGCTCAGAAAGCATCCGTGACATGTGTGGAGCCTGAGGGCAATCCCGGGAAATGTGGGGCTTGGCAGAGAGGAACTCGGGCATCCCTTGGGGCCTGGGGCCCTGGTGGCGACAGATGGGAGGGAACATGGCACACAGGCCCCTCCTCTGGCGAACCCCATTAAAGAGAACACTATTGCATTCGGGTTGTGCCCACAGTCCATATGTGGTCTAATTGTCTTCTCCAGGCACCTGTCCAGTAGCTCCAATGCGTGTGTCCTCACAGAGAAGGAGACCGAGGCACGGAGAAGTAAAGGGTATCCCATACCTGAAACATGGTTGTGTCAGTTCGCACATCCAGGTCCAGCGACCGCAGAGGCCCAACCTCTGGCCAGGGCGCAGGGACGGGAGACTGTGGCTGCCACTCAGTGTGTGTGATGTGATGTTTGGCATCAGTCTTCACAGAGACCCCGATGGACAAATCCCAAATTCACAAAGCAGCGTGCTGCGGGCCGTGACTCACGGGTCCTCGGCCAGCCTTCCCTCCGTAAGGCGTGCCCTTTGACCCATCTCGGCTCGCAGCTCTGCAGAGGTGAGCTGCTGGTGCACTTTCCCAGAGGCCATCATCTGGGACATCAGGGTTCCTGTGAGATGAGGGCACGCTGCGGACAGCCATCGCCTCCATCCATTTTGTTGATGAGCCTCCGAGGGAGAGATGCTGACACTGCCTGATTCCATGAAGACTCTTCCCGGGAGGTGAGTGTGAGCGCCGGGGTGACAGCCACTGTAAGAGGAACGGACGATGTCTCGTGTGAGGTGGGGATGATGTGTGTGTGGAGGGAGGGGGAGAGCTTGGGGAGGAGACGAGAAGAAACTTCAGCTTTCGTGTCCAGAGCAAGATTTGTTGTGGTTTGTTTTTGGTTAATTTTTCTGTCTTGCCCTGGATGGTGTGGTTCAGTTGGTTGGGTGTTGTCGGTGCACGGAAAGGTTGTTGGTTCAATTCCTGGTCAGAGCACATGCCGGGTATGGGGCAAGCAGGAGGAATCCCATCAATGTTTCTCTCTCACATCAGTGTTTTTCTCTCGCTCTCCCCCTGCGTCCCTTGTCTCTAAAAATCAATATTAAAAAAAAAAGAATAGTCAAATATGTCATTTAAAAATAGATAATTTTTCTGTCCTATTTTCTTGGTCCAGAATTTTTATAATTGCAAAGAACAGAAACCCACTCAAAAGGGGTCCAGCAAAAAGGACAATGCATTCATTCATTGCACAAGTATCACTTGTGTGCCTACTGTGTGCCACACACTGTGCCCTTGGAGGGAGGTCAGTAAACCAGGTACCAAGTAAATGAACAGATAATGTTAATTGCTTGAAGAGATTGAACAAGGTATATTAGTGCGATGAGAGCCGACCGTTAGAAACTTGGGTGCAGACTTCACAGAGGGAACAGCAAGTGCAAATGCCCTGGGGCAGGAATGGAGTTTGCATGGTGGAGCGTCAGAAGAGAAGGCTGGTGTGGCGGATAGAAGGCAGGCAGGGAGACCGGGAGACCAGGTTGCAGCAGGGCCTTAGAGGCTCCAGCTGGATTTTATCCTCGAGCAATGGGCAGCCACTGGAGGGTCAGAAGGGCCGGCGACTGTCAGAACATTCCCAGGAGGGACAGGAAGTCCGGAGCGGGGTCCGGGCTATCTTTCTGCTCCGCCGTCTCCCCTGTGGCGTGTCACCTCACAGTCTCAAAACGGTCACCGGAGCCACCAGCGCCCAAGGCAGGAAGTCGGGGTGGGTGCCTGCTGCGGCTGTAAAGCAAAGGGGAATTAGAAGCTTGTCCAGAAGCCCCAGCGAGCTCATTCTCAGCCTCCAGTCAGAGCCACAGCGAGGGCGTCCCAGCTGTGAGGGAGGCGGGGGAGGATGCATGCGCCAGAGAAATGGCCCTGGATGGCCGTCAGGGTCCCAGGGGCTGGGCACATGGACCCGCCGTGACAGTGAGGATCCTAAGGGCAAGAAGACAGAGAGGAGCAGTCCTTGGACCAATGAGGAAGGAGGAATGTCAGGCCACGGCACTCCGCTGCAAACTAGAGGCCTGTGCACAGTGCAGAGAAAACAGCCAGGAGTGGGGCCACGCACCCCCCCCCCCCCCAGGCTGTGGGTGAGCCGGGAGGTCCCAGGCCAGGCTCCCATGTCAAGAGAATCCCTGGGGGCCTTGCGGGTCTGAGGATGAAGGCCCTGCAGGAGCCCGGCCTCCTGTTCGGAAAGGCAAGTGCTCCCTCTAGTGGCCGCGGGAGGTGAGCCGGTGCTCAGCAGCCCTGGGAGGCCAGGTCTTGGGTGGGCAGAGGGCTCCATGTCTCCCTTCCCAGCCCGGACTGGGGAGGAAGGCAGTGATGCCGGTAGAGCTAATACCCACGAGGCACTACGGACGCCAGGGACCCTTCTCCCACCTTTCCGACATCAACTCCATCCTCTGGACTGTTCTTCAAGGGTGGTCCCACCAGGTGTCCATGTTAACGATGGGGTCACGTGCCCAGCATCATCGGGACAGGAAGTGAGCCTGCATCCTTCTCACACAGACGCTGTGCTTCCGGCCAGTGGGTTAGGGGGCTATAGGATACACCCCTAATGATTACACTTAGGGAGCAATCGCATTGATCGTGAATTACGGTTTTTTTTCTACTTTTTAAACTTGCTTGTTTAAAACACCTTGACCAAGACTCCTTAAGCTGGAGACTCAGGGGGTTTGCAGATGGAGTCTGGACACCCGGGGATGGGGGTGCTCGTGTGTCTGCACGTCTCCCTGGACCCAGGCCCAGAGCAGCCCTCGGGACCCAAAGCAGTGACAGAGCTTCTGTGTGGATGACTTTGCTGCCACGTTGGTTTTTCCATCGACTTGGGAGGGGCAGGGATGGAGCTGATTAGTGGAGAATGTTTGTCACAAAAGCTCATCTGAGCCCTCATTGATTGCTGCGATCTTAGATTTTGCATAAATCAAACTCTTTTGTGCAGCTATGGAAATGCCGCCTTTTGATACCTAATCAGAGCCTCTCCGAGGCTGAGGAAGGCCAAGGCCACCTATTTAAAATTAAAATGCAATTTTAAGCCAAGAGTGATGCGAAGATTGTAGAGGATTTTAAGTATTTGTGGTTAATGAAATAGTGTCTTTCACTTAAAGTTCAATGATGACTCCTCTAAGTTCGTGTATAGATGACGCCAAAACTCTAACTTGGAAGGTTCGATGAATACCTGGCCGAGGCCAAATTACCCTGTCCCCTCGCCGTTTGTAAGGGGCACCAAGTAGCTGAATTATGTCAACTCAGGTGCTGGATTTGAGCAGACGCAACAAAGCGCCCACCATCTTTCCCGTTGGCGAAGAAGATGAGAGACCACAGGCCCCCTCCCCGCACGCAGCAGGTGCTCCAAGGGGGTGGGGGGCAGCCTGGCGCCAGGGGCCGGGGAGGGGCTGGGAGAGTGAGGGGAAGGGAAGCCCACTCCTTCCCAGGTTGAATCCTGATCTGCGGAGGGGAGAAATAGAAGCCACTTGGGAAAACCCCACAGAGGACGTGCGAATGGGCGGCCCCCGGCTTGGCAGCGTCTTCCAAAGGCAGCTTCCTTGAGCTCTGTCTGCGGAGAAGCCCTTGCAGACCTGGACCCGCTGTCCCCCCAGGGTCCCCATCCGCTCGGGGCTGCGGGAGAGGCCGGCCCCTCGCTCAGTGGACTCGCCGCTCGGGGTCGGAGCTGGTCTTGGGGGCTAATCTGGAGCCGTCACAGGGACCCCTTTGACCACCTTCAGCGCTGGACTCCCCCCCCCCCGCGCCTCCCCCCCCCCGCCCCCGCCTCGCAATTCCCGATTTCGCTCTTCCACGAGAAATCGCAGGTTAGAGGACATGGTCTAGGGAGGACGAGCCGAGCAAAGGCAGCATCGCTCACGCTGGTCTAGCGCTTCCTAGTTGCATTTTGTATTGTTTTCAGCCGTAGTTGACGGGCATTATTCTATTTGTTTCAGGGGTTCCACGCGGTGCTTAGATGATTACATACCTTAGGAAGCCAGGGCACTTTGTAGTTAGCAACACTATCAGGGCTCTGCCTTCGTTCACGCTCAGAGCAGCCCCTGGCTGGTCAGCATGACCCACACGTGACCGCCATGGGTGACAGGTGAGGAAACGGGCTCAGAGAGGTGAGCCCATCGCTGCAGCTCGAACCACCAATGAGGAGCTCGGAGCCATCCCTGCAGACCCCGCCTCTCAGGTCCAACGTCTCCCAGGCCTGGACGTGGGAACAAGGAGCTCTGAGCACCTGGGGGTTAGGGAGGGCGGGGCAGACGGAAGACCACCTGGGAGTTCACTGCTGTGTGGTTTCCATAATTGCCGGACTGTGCTGAGTCCATTGCACATACGGCATCACTCAGTCCTCCCAGAAACACACACGAAAGGCTAAACGTTGTTATTTCTGGAAGGAAATGATTGTGGTTCTTCCCGGGAGGAAAGAAGGAGAAACTGCCGAGCATTGTCCAGAGAGAAGGGGCGGAGGCCGGATTCGAACTCGGTCTCTGCTTCTATAGTCAGGTGCCTACCCACTGCACATTACTGCCCTCAGTTCTCAACGGCTTTGAGTCGCTGTCGTCACCAGTTTGGGCCAGTTAGCACATGGGCATCCTTCCTCATTTATGTCCAGCCTTCGGACATGAGCGTGCCCAGGGGATGGACTAGGGCTTCGGGGTTTGCTTTGTGCCTTAGCTTCTGTGTCTGTGTTGAAAGCGCTATTATTTTAGGAAGGTTTCAGAGGAACTGGCTGTGTGTGTGTGTGTGTGTGTGCATGTCTGTGCTTATGTGTGCATGTATATGCGTGTGTGTGTGTGTGTGTGTGTGTGTGTGTTTAGCGGACAGAGTGAAACTGCTGTTTGCTCAGAGGAGAGTGGAAATTTTTGGGGCGTTTCCTTGGTGACGTGTCTTTCTGGGGCGCTGGAGAAGGCTCCGCCAAATCATTTCAGCAGTAAGTAGTATTTTAGAAATGTATTAACCGTTAACCCGGAAGCCCCTCCCCTCAGCACCCATAGATTTGGAAAGTAATCTTTGTTTATGGCAAGTCCATTAACAGCTAATCCTTTCCGCAGCCACCAAATCCATCTTGCCGGGGCCAGAAATAGAAGCGCCCAGGGTTTTGGTGGCCAGACAGAGGGGAACCTCCCCGACTCGACTCGCAGGGCCGGCCTCTCGGGGTTGCCCTCGCGTCACGTCTGGGACACAAGCCGCGGTGATGTCACCCGGTGCCGCCGCGGAACTCCCCTCACGGTGTCTGTGGTCAGCCGGGCCCAGCAGGGTCCCCTTCCTGGGCTGCGGCGTCCGATGAAGTCAGACGTCCTGGCCTGTGGATTCGGTTACCGGTAATTGCCTTGCCTTGCGAACTGGCAGATGCAGAGTAAACATTTCTGAAGCCACCGCGAGCTCCAGCGCGGGCCGGGAGGGCGGGAGGGGGCCTGCGTGGAGGCGGTGTGGGCGTTTAGGGAGTCTTTCTCGGGCCCAAGGCTCTGCCGTTGGGGTGCCGTTGAGGAAGGCTGGCATGGGTGGCGGTGTGCCTGCTTCACCCGGCGGCCTGCGGGCCGGGAAGAGGAGGCCCGTGACGGGGCGGCCTGGGTCCCTGGGGGAGTGTGGGTTTCCCACACGCACACGGAAAGCAGATACGACAGTGGGAGGGTCCCTGCGAGCCCGCAGTGAGTCACTTTTTCCACCCCCGGCGCCCCTCCGAGTCAGCTCGCACACTGTGCTCTGTGGAGGAGAGCAGAGCCTGCCCTCTGGGAAAAGGCTGGTTCTGAGCCCGGTTGAAGGGACTGACCGCGCCCTTCCCGCTGGCCAGGTGTGCGCAGGGGAGTGGACCCACCCCCCAACAAAGGCTATTATGGCCCAAGAACTGGCCTCCCTGAGAATAAAATCCAAATTCCCTACATAACCTAGGACCGGCCTGGCACTGCCTTCTGGGAACTTCAACTTCAAAATCCACATCCCCCCCCCCCACACACACACACACACTGTTTCTCAGGTGCCCCAGGCTCCTTCCCAAGGTCTGACCTCAGGGCATTTGCACTGGCTGTGACCTCTGCCCAAAATGTTGGTCTCAGGTTTTTACTCAGTTGTCACCTCCTCAGGGAAGCCCTCCATGATCACTCTATTTAAAATACTATTCCCACAACTTTCTCTCTCTTACCCTGCCCGCCTCCCCCAGCCTTTGTAATTACCTGGCATGATGCCATGCGTTGGATTAGTTGCTGATGGTCTCTCTTCTCCACTAAAATGGCAGCTCTGTGAAGGCTGGGATTTCCCCCTGTCCGTTCACTACCATGTCCTCGTGCCTGGAACAGAGCCTGGCATAGTGGCTGATCCATAAAGAGAGGGTAAATGTGTGGGTGAGTGTTGACCATGCGATACACATCAGACAGTAAAGCATGGGCTGTGAGCTGGACAGGGGACCCGGGTGAGAAAAGGGCACCAGGGTTCAGAGAAAGTGGGGCTCCCTTTGAGGTGAGGAAGCCAGATAGGGCCTCGTGAAGAACCTGGGACCATGTTGCCTCCCATGGAGGCGGTGTTTTATACGATCTTTCTGTGGCAGGAGAGAAGTGGGAGGAGGAAGGACTTCGGAATCTGACTGCTTAGGCTTAAGTCCCTGCCTTACTTCTTC
The DNA here is from genome assembly GCF_964212035.1 of Myotis nattereri. Taxonomy (NCBI): domain Eukaryota; kingdom Metazoa; phylum Chordata; class Mammalia; order Chiroptera; family Vespertilionidae; genus Myotis; species Myotis nattereri. The sequence goes on along the minus strand of NC_138083.1, from coordinate 11,742,204 downwards.
CCTGCTGTGTCTGTTCCCTCACCTAAAGCAGGAGTTAGCAATAGTATCCACCTTACGACAAAATACAGCTAACACATCTAGCCTCGAGCTTGGCACACGGTATACCTACAATAAATGTTAGCTTTGAAACGATTCTGTTGTCTGAGGGACTGTCCTAGTCTATTTAGGCTACTATAACGGAATGCCACAGACACGGGGTAGCTTATAAACAACAGACATTTATTCCTCACAGTTCTGGGGGCTGGAAGTTAAAGATCGAGGTGCCAGCAAATTTGGTGCCTAGTGAGGACCCACTTCCTGGTTCATAGACAGCCGCCTTCTTGCTATGTCCTCCCATGGCAGAGGGTCGAGAGAGCTCTCTAGCTCTTTTATAAGGGCACTAATCCCATTCATGGGGGCTCCACCCTCATGACCTACTCACCTCCCAAAGTTTCACCTCCTACTATGATCGCAGTGGGGGTAGGATTTTAACAGATGCATTTGGGGGACTCTTAGTCCACAACACCAACCGATATCTGGGCCTCGGAGGAAGAGTGAGCCACCTGTTTCTCTCCTTGGGTTTTCACGGGCAGTCCTACCTGTTCAGCTGTTTGGGTCAGACCTTTTATTTTTCTGAGATCTATTTTTATTTGCAAGCCACTCTCTACCGAAAAATGTAGAACTCTTGAAATGTAGAATAGTTATGAAACCTAACTGCTTTTCCTACGTTTGGTGCCTGTCTGGTCTGGAAACAGGTGTATTCGTTTTTGCTGCACAACAAATGACCACAAACTTAGTGGCTTAAAACAACACACACTTAAAACCGTCACAGAGTGTTTTGTGGCTTGGCTGGGCCCAACGCTTCAGCATCTCACAGCCGTCACCACGGGTCGGCCAGAGGGTGAGTGGGGCTGGGTCACTTTGCACGAGGAGCCAGGATCTCCAGGGGAGGAAGACATCTGACCTCTGCTGCTCAAGACTCGACGTCAGGAAAACCCACGGGAGTGGACCAGGAAGTTCCCACTTCACGCCACTGGCTGGGAAGGACAAGAAACCCACATGGGAAGTCATTGGGATCCGGAGACCTGGCCAGTGAGCGTGGGGGAGGGCTGCCTCTGGCAGGACCAGTGGAGAAGGAGGAGCCCCTGCAGGCCCCGCAACCCCTTGGCTGTGGGACCCATGGCTGATCGCCAGCTCCCAGAGCCAGGATGAAGGTGCACAGCCCTGCTCAACAGCGACCCCTAGTGGCAGCGAGAACCAACGGCTGTGTGTGTTTGTGGTTCTGTTTAGAAGCAGGACTGACCCGTTGGACCCAGGAAATCCCAGAGATCCGGGACAGTGGGAGTGATGAGGAAGTAAGGGGATCAGGAGGAGGTGTTAGCTTCCTGATGAAGCTCAATTAATTTATTGGAAACATGAAAACAACAGGGAAGCAGCTGAATACCTCATAGGCCATAGCAATGATGGAATAAACCAGATTTTAGCAAACTTTCATTAAAAGACCACATAATAAATACTTTAGGCTTGCGGGCATATGTCTCTATCCCAGCTAAGGAACTCGACTCATATAACATGAATGCAGGCATAGATGATAAGTAGAAGGATGAGCACAGCTGTGCTAGAACAGGGGTGGGGAACCTTTTTTCCTGCCAAGGGCCATTTGGGTATTTATAACATCATTCTCGGGCCATAGAAACTTATCAACTTAAAAACTAGCCTGCTATACTTGGTCAAACATTTCATTAACTCACCCCTCCTGCCTTGGCAGGGCCAGGCCAAATGATTTCGCAGGCCGGACGTTCCCTATCCCTGTGTTAGAATAAAACTTTATTTACAAAAACAGCCCACCCGCCGTGGGCCGGAGTTGGCCGCCCTCGAAGATAAACAGTTGAGGTCAGACTTTCCACCTTTATAAAAGAGATTATTTATATTTTTGTAAAATGTTCTTTCCTCCTTGAGTAAATGAAGTCTCATCCATGGACCGGCCGATCGTTCTTCTCTCCTTTAAATAAACAGAAGCTCATCGGCAGATGTTCTAATTGCTATTTTTTTTCTTTGTATAAATGGGGTTATTTATTAATTATTATTTTATCCTTTAGGATAATGGAGGCTCAACCAAGGGTTTGCTTATTGTTCTTTCATCTTTTGTGAGTTATTCTTGGTTCGGTCATTTCGGCGCGTGTACACTCACACACACACACACACACACACACACACACACACACACACACACGTACGCGCTCAGGAATGCCCCGTTTGTGGTTGTAGCAGTGGAGCTGCGCCTCCTCTGCTCGGAGGGCCTGGAAAAGTTTATGGATATCAAATAGTGTCCTCCGGCATGTCCACCAGGACACATCGCTTCCCTGTGTGGGCACTTCCCCTCGTCTCGCCGCAGGCTGGCAACACAGGCCCAGGCTGGCATCAGGATTTTCCACTAGACAGTCGTGTTCCCCTCAGAGCCACAGCCAAGCCCAGGACCCGGGGGCCACGTCTGGGGGGAAACCACCAAGTGATTTGGGAGAATCGAGGCGTCTGGGTCAAAGGCAGAGGGATTCCCTCCCACCCCAGCCCCGGGGCTTCTCAGACAGACCTGCCATTCATCTTGAGTGTATTTCTTTAAAACTTCAAGCCCAGCTTTTAACCATGATCTGTAGCACATGCAGGCATTTCTTACAGTATGTGCTCATAGGCACTTGATCAAGGTCCTTGCAGACAGTGAAGCTGTGAAAATTGTCTTGGGCTGTTATGCTTTAATACATAACACGAGAACTGGCCTTTATTTACCGTAGAAGCGCTTGATCTGAGAGCATCAAAGGAAGGATTTGTCATAGGATTTGACCTCATGCAAATGTGGGAGCTGACCGAGAGCCTGAGGTCAGCCAGGCAGTGCCATGAAGGATGGATGAGAAGTGGGAGAGGGGAGGACTTCTAACTTGGAGCCAAGAGGAAAAGCTGAAACCATGAGGACAGGCTGCAAGTCCCACCCAAGTGATCTGCAGAAGGTGGGTCCTTCTCCATGGAACTGAGCAGGCTCCTGCCCGACATCTGGGGAGGCCGGCTGAGGATCCGGGAGCCGGGAGCTGCAGGCTCACTGCCGCCTCGCCAGGGGGGCCAGCGGAAGGCGTCTGCGATGTGGGTGAGCAACGCCACCTGTGCCCACCCTGCAAGCACAGAAACCGTATATCTCCTTCTGCTCTCCCACCTTCCGATGTCTTCTGTGGACCGTGCTCACCAGAAGCTATGAGGGAAAGGAATTCTGAGAATTACAATTTAGCTGAGTCGACACAATCCAAACCCACCACAATTATTACTTTAAAAAGTAAATGGCGGGAAGCAAATGGATTTTGGCTTTTGTTAGGTCACTCCCAACTATCTGTTGAAATGCAGACATTTAAAACACACATAAGGAAAAGTCTGGTGTAGTAGGAGAGGTTTAGGGGCCAGAAAACCTAGATTCCAATCACTAGCTGTGTGACTTAGGGCAAGTTGCCTAACCTCTCTGAGACCACATTGCTTCACTTGTAAAATGGGGATTAAAAATACCTGCTGCGTGTAGATAACACACACAAGATTCAGCACAGTGACTGCATGTAGTAGATGCTCAATAAATGGAAAAGCAATTTTTTCAAGGCGCATGGCAACAGTGAGTCATACTGGGTGGTGCTGTTTGCAGAATGCCCCAATCCATCTGCGTCTCACTCACATGAACGAATAAACTATGTCCCTGGGCACCAGGCAGACTGGGTGTGGTCACTCCCATTTAAATATGACAAACTGAACTATAGTAGTTTAGTGTAGCCAGGACTAGATGCCTGGCCTTCTGATATCTAACTCAGTGCCTTGGCTACACAGCCTCACATCTCTCCTGCCTGTTGGGTCATTCTGGAAGTACCATGAGGAAGTGGCTTTGTGGTCAGTGGCTGTTGCCCTTTAAACAATTTTCCCACCCTAACCGGCTTGGCTCAGTGGATAGAGCATCAGCCTACGGTCCCAGGTTCGAGTCTGGTCAAGGGCATGTACCTTCGTTGCGGGCACATCCCCAGTAGGGAGTGTGCAGGAGGCAGCTGATTGATGTTTCTCTCTCACTGATGTTTCTAACTCTCTATCCCTCTCACTTCCTCTCTGTAAAAAATCAATAAAATATATTTAAAAAAATAAACAATTTTTCCATTATTGTGAAGCTGTAGAAGGGTTCGAGCCCCTCACAGGCTGCCGGGAGAAAGCCGTGCTGGGGAGGCCTTGCTTCACCTCTCCTCACAGAGGTCTTCGTGTTCTGCTTTGTCTGAGTTCCATCTGCTTCTGTCCCTTCGTTCGGATAGTGAGTCAGCTAACAAGATGTGTTAAGAATCTATACGGGCCAAGCATGGTTCTAGAATCTGAAGCCACAGCAGTGAACAAAACAGACATGGTCCTGCTCTCATGGTATTTACATTCTGGTGGGCTGCGGTAGGCAGCCTCCAAGATGGTCCCAAGGATCCTTGCCTCCTGGTATTCACACCCTTGTGTGGTCCCTCCCACACTGAATAGAGATGACTGTGTCTTGTGCACGTGTGTACACACACACACACACACACACACACACACACACACACACGGCAAGGTCCGCACAGTGAGGAACTGAGGCCTCCTGCCAACAGCCATGTGAAGGAACCATACTGGAAACAGACCCTCTAGCCCAGCCGTGGGCAAACTATGGCCCGGGGGCCAAATCCGGCCCATTTGAAATGAATAAAACTAAAAAAAAAAAAAGACCCTACCCTTTTATGTAATGATGTTTACTTTGAATTTATATTAGTTCACACAAACACTCCATCCATGCTTTTGTTCCGGCCCTCTGGTCCAGTTTAAGAACCATTGTGGCTCTCGAGTCAGAAAGTTTGCCCACCCCTGCTCTAGCCCCAGTCGAGCCTTCGAATGACACAGCCCCAGCTGACAGCTGATGGCCACCTCACGAGAGACGGAGAGCCTGAACCACTAGCTAAGCTGCCCCCAAGTCCCTGACTCACAGAAACTGTGAGATAACCAGTGTTTGTTGTTTTGAGCGATAAAGTTTTGGAGTGATTTGTTATGCAGCAAAAGATAACTAATACATGGGAGAGGCAGATAGCGCCTGAAATAATGCCAGATGAAGGGTGAGTGCTGTGGAGAGAACGAAGCAGGGGAGGGGACTGGTGAGGTGGAGGGCGTTGCTGTTTTAAATAAGGTCGTCAGGGAAGGTCTCTCGAAGAAGGTGGCAGTCATTAAAGACTGGGAGGAGGTGAGGGAGTGAACTGTGTGAGAGTCTTCCAGGCAGAGAGCTCAGCAGGTGCAAAGGCCCTGAGGCAAGAACTTGTGTGTGTCAAAGGATCAGCCAAGAGGCCAATGTGGCTGGACCGCCTAAAGGGGAAGATGGGAGAAGATGAGTCAGAGAGATGCTAAGGGCCCAACTGTTAGGCACAGAAAGCTCTGGGATGAGATGATGACCGTAGTGGCTCAAGGTCCTGGGCATGTCTCAGCGCCAGGCACGGCCCTTCCCATGCATTGCTTTCTTTCATCTTTACCAGATGGGGTAGTCACTGTGACTGCTCCCATTTGCCAGATGAGGAAACTGAGGCCCCCCTAGGTTATATGACTTCACTGAGGCCACACAACCGGGATGCGGCAGGGCCAGGATTCAAACCCAGGTCTGAATAACGGGCTGGAATGTGGGTGGGGAGGGAGGGAGGAAGGGAGGCTCTGTCTGTTTCCCGGAGGGATCATTGTACTTCCTGTGACTCTGTCCGAGTTGGGATCTGTGGAACCCATGTGGTAGGAGAGAAGTGTGCCAGTTTCGGGCCCTGGGTTGAACACAGGCCATGCATGACCCACCAGGGCGGAATTTGGGGTGGGTCCAAGGTTCTCAGGATCAGCAAAGAAGCTGGGGGATCTCCAGCCCAGGGGAAGCAGGCCCCGCGAGGCCCCACAGGCATCCATGAATCACCGGGAGCAGGACTGCTCCGCCTGCCCTGGCCGCTGTCCTGCGGGCACCCCGGCTCCCATGTGAGCAGGCACAGTCTGTGGAAAAAGGCTGCGGTGGGGACACCCTGGCACTCCGCTGTGTTCTGTGCTGCCCCGAATTCGCCCTTGGCCTCCTGCCAACCAAGTGGGATCCGGTACATTGGTTTTTAAAAAAGCCAATAGAGCACTTTTTGAGAAGCACAGGGCCCAGATGTTAGGTCTCGCTGCTTTCTCTCCTGGTTATAGCCACTCAGCCCTGGGTGACATTTCCTGGCTGTGGGCTGCGTGCCAGGTGTGGTACCAACATATACATTGTTCTGTCGCATGTGGTCCTCGTCCCAGAGGAGGAGGCGGACGAGTCCCCCAGGCCGGGACCGGGCTGGCTGTCGGGAGGAGAGCTGTGACCAGACCTGGGCGTGTGTTGGAAAGAAAGCCCACAGCGCCTGCCCATGGATTGGACGGGTGGGGCCGAGGGAGTGGGGCACTGAAGGGACCTACTGCTGCGATCTGTTGCGGGTGATAGACAGTACCGGGCCTGACCTTGGCCGGGTCACCTAGCCTCCCCGTCACCTGTCCAATGGGTTAGAAAATCCTGTCCAGGGGCCGGCGCGGAAGTGGAGACAATGACTAAAGACCCTGGAACAAGACAGAAAGCACACGAATGATGTCTAGGTAATGTGTGCTTTGTATGTTACAGTGGTTCTCAGCCTTCTGGCCCTTTAAATACAGTTCCTCATGTTGTGACCCAACCATAAAATTATTTTCGTTGCTACTTCATAACCGTAATGTTGCTACTTTATGAATCGTAATGTAAGTATCTGATATGCAGGATGGTCATAGGCGACCCCTGTGAAAGGGTCGTTCCACCGCCAAAGGGGTCGCGACCCACAGGTTGAGAAGCGCTAGTATGTTACATCCATGATTTCTATATCCTATCCATGTTATATTAACACACTGGAGAAGGAGCAGTTTGGGGGCCTGTCAGGGCAGGAGAGAGGATCACCTTTGGACGCTCCTCTCCAGTCCGTCCCTGGGGAGACACAAGCCGCTCCCAGGAAATGAATGCCATCTCGATGGAACCCCCGGCTGCCGGCTGTGGCAAAGGCAAACCCCATTGCGTTTCTGCTGCCGTCTGTAGGCGCGCCCGCCCGAGAAGCGGCCTCGGCTCAAACCAGCAGAACCTCTGAAACCGGACACTCAGCGGGATGACTCATTCGGGCCCACTCGCATCTTGACATCATTCAGGGTCTCGCTGTCCTGTCTCGCCACGGCAGATGTATGGATTGCAGGGTTTTGAGGGCCGGCAGGGAATTGCGACATATTTGTGGGCTCGAGTCATGCCTTCGCTTGGAGGCCCAATCGTGCTTGCTCATGTCATGGCTATTTCAGGATGCTGACCGAGGTGCTCACTATCCTGTGTGTCAACTGAGTGATGTCAGTCTCTGAGATGTCCTGAAGTTTCAGAGTCTCAGGCGACTGCAAGTCATCCGCAGGCTCATCCTGTCCCCCCAACCCCCCACCCTCACTCCAGCGCCCTGGCCCCCAGGCAGCCCTTGGCAATGTCCAGAGGTGTGTTTGGTTGTCACACTGTGTGTGTGTGTGTGTGGGGGGGGGGGATGGAGTGCGGGAGGTGCTACTGGCAGCGAGTGGGTGGAAACCGGAGATGCCACTGACACCAGAAGTGCGGCCCAGCACTGCCCGCAGCAAGGGGCGACCCAGCCCCAAATGGCAAGAGGGCTGAGGTCAAGACAGTCTGCTCCAGATTTGCTTCTTATTGAACAAATTCGGAGTACCATTCAGCGCTTCAAATGAGGCCAGCGAGGCTCCTCCCCTCAGGGAACGGACATTTTGGTAAAGACAGGTAAGGAACCATTATGCAAATAGGTGTGTTTCCTAAGATGATTTTAGATGATGAACAATGCTGAGAGAACAGGCCTGTGTGTGTTTTTGCAGGTATTTCCCGTGCGCCTGGCACGGTGCTTGGTGTGGAGGGGGGCTCCGGGGTCTTTAACGACTCCACAGTGGTTAAGAATCCTCAGCTCCGCCATCAGCTCACTGTACGCCCTTGGGCAAGGTCTTCTTTCTGTGTCTCAGTTTCTTCATCTGTAAAGTGAGGGCTATCAGAGGATCAAATCCTATGATGTGGGATCAAATGCGAGAATATGTACAGAGCACCTGAAACATACCTGGCCCAGAGTAAGTGCTCAATAAATGTTAGTGAATTCATTCATTCACTCATTCATTCATTCATTCCTCCCCGCACCATGGGTCAACGTTCCTTGCTGACTCCTGGTTGCTCCTCTGCCCTTCCCCTTGGCTGTGGTGCTTATGGGTGCCTAGCACCGTACCTTACACCTTCCAGAGGTGTGAGAAGGATGTGACAAAGGGCTTGGAGAGAAAATGGATGTGGAGAGTCATCCGTGCACCCCTGGGGAGGGCACAAAGGCAGCTCTGTGTCTGCAGGTGGCCCTTCCGGGTCGTCACAAGGAGCCCGAACTGTGAGCATGTTTCATGTCCAGGCACCTTGGTAGCTTACACAGGTCCCCGCTGGCTTCGGATCTCTAGTTAGATGTCTTCTGCTGCCGACTTCTCCCTCCCTGTGGCCAGTTCCCAAGGGGAGCTACGGTCTAAGGTCTCGGTTCCCCACCTGGGCGAGCCAAGAGCCTTTTAATCACAGGTAAGAGGAATCCATTAAAATGGACGTAAGCAAAAAAGGGAATGCATCAGCTCATGTAACAGAAAAGTCAGGGCAAGGTAGGACTCAGGAAGCAATGTTTCCAGGATTCTCTCTCTTGATGTCGAACTCTAGTTTCCTCTTCCGTGGCTGTAATCTCTGACAAGTCCTTCCCAAGCACTGGCTAAACCTCTCTGTCCCAACCCCACCAACAACTCTAGACTCACATTGGACAAGTTTAGGAACTTCAGCTGAAAGACAGCATCTCTTTTCCCATTGTTCCAGCAAAAATCCTGGGGCCAACTCTGATTGGCCCATCTTGGGTCATGTGTTTATTCCTGACCCAATCACGGTAACTAAGGCAGTGGTTCTCAACCTTCCTAATGCCGCGACCCTTTAATACAGTTCCTCATGTTGTGGTGACCCCCAATTTCATTGTTACAAATTGAACATAGAGCATAGTGATTAATCACAAAAACAATATGTAATTATGTATGTCTTTTCCGATGGTCTTAGGCGACCCTGTGAAAGGGTCGTTCGACCCCCAAAGGGGTCGTGACCCACAGGTTGAGAACCGCTGAACTAAGGGGATGTGGCGTTTTGAGTGGCAAGGCCTGAGTCATGTGCCTGCCCTCTGGTCTGGAAAAGAGGCAACTCCACCCAAACAACCTAGATTGAAAATGGTCAAAAGAAAATCGGAATTTTCTTGCAAAGGGTAAGAGTCCAAACAACAGATGCCCCATATGCCATCTCTTTGAACATGAACCCTAGGCCTGAAGTCTCCCAACTCTTCCTGACTTAACCCAATGTTGGACTGACGCAAAAATGTTGCGGTGCTCAGCTGGGCCCAGCAATCTCCCAGTGCCAACTGCTTCCTAGGTATGGGCCACAGACACACCGCCCCCCGCCCCACCTCTTCCCTGGCAAGACCCCGTGGACCCACAATTGAGCAAAAGACCCTGAGACCCCCTTTCTCCACATTAAACTCATCTAGATTTGGAAGCAAACCCACGAGCCCAGTTTAAAAATAAAGTATATGTAAGAGGAAACCTGACTATACAAAACAACCTTATTTTTAACAGAGATTTGGATTTGCCCTCAACTATTATATTGAGTTGTTTTAAAAATATTAAATGTATTTTATTAAATGTTTTTAAATGTTCTTCCAATGTTACCTGGTTTAACATAACAGCAGGAGGGAGAAATGACTCTACGAACTTTCTCCTAGTTCAATTTTTAATGGAATAAATATTTAAAAACCATACAAACTAAGCACGCAATAAACAACTCCTTCAGGAGAATTAACTTCCAGTAGAACCCGTGGTATGATAGTGGGAGCAGTAGGAGGAATAATAGCTTGTCTGTAGTGTTGTAAGCATTTTATCAGTATGCCCTGGATTCTATTATTGCCCCCATTTTATGAGGACACCGAGGCACAGAGAGGGGCAGTGGTTTGGCGAGGGTGACGTGGCTAATGAGTGATAAAGCAAAGATCTGAAGCAAACTTGCCTAACTCCAAAGTCTGCGTCCCTACCTCCTGGCCCGTGGGCCTGGGGCGGTCTGGTTCCCAGCCGTCGCCTCTGAAGGAGACTTCGCCCTTTGTAGATGGCGGAAAGGGAGGCCACCTCACTTGAACCTGCTTTGAGATTCATTCAGCAACGGCTCCGTTTCCTGGCCGCTTGATGTTTTTGTAGTGAAGGCTGAGAACCCATCCTGGTGAATGGGCTCTCTCAAACGCTCTCTCCCCCGCCCCCACCCGCAATCCTCAGAGGCACGGTCACATATACAAACTTCAAAGCCACTCGCATCCAGCCTGACGTGACCCGAGGCTGCCTCCCCAGGCCCTGGCGGAGATGACAACCGGCGATGGAGCTGTTTTTAATGATGTTGTTGTTTTTTTTAATCAAACCAGAAAAAATGTGCAAATGCTCAAAAGGCTATTTATAAACGCCAGCTGTGGCCACTTACCCACATCTAATGCTGCTAATCACATAAACACACGTTTATCCCCACCCGTGGAACGCACTTCCAGTTCATCCCCACTGTCTGTGCCTCCCCCATTCCTACCCCGCCCCAGCCAGCAAGACAGCTTCTTTGTCACTCGCGATGGCTGTAATTAGTATTGTCTGCACAGGCCTGTTCCCCTTGCTGTGCCCTGTCTGAAGCTACCCTATTAAAACAGAAGTTTTGACTTTTGGGGAAGTCTGAATATCTCAAATGTGCCCGGCTGTATTCGTAAAGAATTTCACAGGAGCGTCCCACTTCAGATGTCCATTTATAACCAGGTATACCTGTTAGGATTAAGCTTCACTCAATATAACAGAAAAATACACACACACATGTTATCCTTCAATAAGATCAAAGTTTATTACTGTTTTATAAAAACACTTTTAGAGATCCAGATGGCTATCTTTCTGTTCTGTCATCCTTAGCATGTAACCTCCACCCTCCAGGTCATCTCAGGAGTCAAAGTGGCTGCTGCAGCTCCAGCCATCACGTTCACCTCCTAGGCCAGTAGCCAGAAGAAACTGAGGAGCCAAAGGGCCTTTGCACTCTCCCTTTTATAGAGCCTTCCTGGCAATAGCCTGTCACAGCTCCTTTTTGTATCTCCTGGGCCAAATCATAGTCACATGGTCATATCTAGCTGCAAGGGATGCTGAGAAATGATGTCTTTTAACATTGGCTGACAATCAGCAGTCTCTGCACCATCAGAGATGTCGTGTGACGAGATCAGCACAGACCTGGAGTTCTACCCAGCCAGCACGGTGCTGGGTACCAAGGAGTCCTCTGGTGCTTCTTCCATTATTCACCGGGTCGTCATTACTTAGGACAAACTCCCTTCTTCCAGAGGAACTGTGATCTGGGAAGAGAAGTGACTTATTGGTTTTAGGTAAAATTGGCTCAGCAAAACCGAAGAAGCGATCTTGTGTTCTCAGGAGTCCACCTCCATGCTCTGCCCCAGAGGCAGCGCAGCACCCCATGATAACGCTGTAGCTGAATCTGTCCCCCTGATTCACAGTCTGCTCACCTGACCTATTAGAAAAGCATTTCAAGGCTCTGCTTTGGGTTTCTGTGTCTCCTCCAAGGTCGCATGGCCAGCATATCGGCTCTTCTGCCATCTGCTTTGTCTTCTTTCTCTCAACTTATTCTCAGTGTCCCATCAGTGCTTTCTAGAACACTACAGGCTGGCTCTAGGGTAGGGAGGGGATGCAGAAGAAGTGGGGTCGCCTCCAACAGGAGCCCAGTAGAATAGCTATGATGGGGGTGGGGGGGGGCAATGGAAAGAGATGACAAACAGTAGGACAGAGATTCCCACCAGGACTCAAAGCCCAGAGGAACAAACTGGGGTTAAAGCAGGGGATCTCACCCAGAGCGGTTCTGCACCTCCCAGGGGAAAGTTGGCAACGTCTGCAGACATTTTGGGTTGGCCCAACTGGGGTGAGGGGTGTTACTGGCAAAGAATGGGTAGAAGCCAGAGATGGCTCTACACGTCTGACAGTGTGAGCACAGGCCCCCACAGCAAAGAATCAAATCCCCATAGAGCTGAGGCTGAGATCTTCCGGCTTGAAGGGAGCAGAGATGACGTACCGTTACAGTCAAGAGCGTGCGCTCTGAGGTCAAAGGCTTGGGCTGGCCCCCTGACCACTCTGGCCTGTCTGCATGTTTGCATATGCGTGCTACCCTCTAGGGTTTTCTTTTCTTTCTTTTTTAAAAAAAGTATATTTTATTGATATTTTACAGAGAGGAAGGGAGAGGGAGAGTTAGAAATATTGATGAGAGAGAAACATCGATCAGCTGCCTCCTGCACACCTCCCTACTGGGGATGTGCCCGCAACCCAGGTACATGCCCTTGACCGGAATCGAACCTGGGACCTCTCAGTCCGCAGACCGACGCTCTATCCACTGAGCCAAACCGGTTAGGGCCCTCTGGGGTTTTCTGACGGTTGAATGAGATGGGCCCCGTAAAGTGTTTGTACAACACCTGGCACCTGGACCTTTCCCAAGTTTGCAGAGTGGAACTGAGCAAGAGCAAGTCGTGTATATGAGTCGGGATTTCCATACTGAGGGGCATACCATCAGCATCCTCTCCTGCAGCTAAAAGGAAAGCCAAGGTTGATCCCAAAGTCGCGAAGCAAGAAACAGAAAGCCAATGTGATTGTACAAATGCTGTCCGGTGCCGAACCAAGAGGCGAGGCTGCCCCAGAGAGCAGGAAACCCAATCCCGGGGCTAAGCCCGAGCCGTGCGCAGGAGGGCGGGGGGAGCACGGGCCCGGGCCCTCACCCCCTACACGCCATTAATGCTCAGAACAGGGCCCCGCTTTGCATGGCTGGAGACTTGGCCCTGCCTGCCCTTGGGAAAGCAATGGCCTCATCGCTTTTACGGGGCTGTTTACGCAAAGGCGTGAGAGAGGCGAGGGGGGAGAGGTGGGAATGTTCCCAGAAAGAGCCACGGCGGCAAGGGGACATGGAGGAAGGCCCAGAGCAGAAGCAAGTCCGGTGTCCTCAGGAGCAGCAGGGCTCCGGGCGGCTGGAGCAGGACAAGGGGAAGGCCGAGTAATGGTGGGACAGGGCCCATGGGGCCGGGCTGGATCCTATGGGTCAACATCAGGACCTTCGTTCTGCTCCTGTTGAGACAAGAAGCTGCTGAAAAGTCTGGAACAGAGTAGGGGCAGGAGGGGCCTGGTTTTAACAGAGCGCCTCTGCTGTTGTGCTGAGAATGCCTGGGGGGCTCCAGGGAGGAGGCAGGGAGCCAGAGCAGGTGACATCGAGTCTGAGTGGGAGGGTGGGGGTGGGATGGAAGAAGTGCTGGTGGAGGAGGAAGTTTGGGATCTATTTTGAAGCTGAGGCCACTGGGATTTGCTGACGGATGGGTGGTGGGTTGTAAGGGAGACAGTCACTCCAGGGTTTTGTCCTGAGAAACTGAGTATTGGGTTGAACAGTGGCCCCCAAACCATGTCCAAGTCCCAACCCCCTGGGACCAGTGAAGGCGACCCCACTTGGAAAGAGGGACTTTACAGATGTAATGAAGTTACAGATCTCAAGATGAGGCCATCCTGGATTTCAGGTGGGCCCGGGATCTGATGACAGCTGTCCTTATAAGAAAAGGAGGGGCCCAGAGACACAGAGGAGAAGGGTGTGTGAGGACAGAGGCAGGGACTGGAGGGATGTGTCTACAAGCCAAGCAGCACCAGGATCCACCGGAAGCTGGGAGGGCCAGAACCAACCCTGACGACCTTGGTATCGGCCTCCCGGCCTCCAGATCTGTGGGAGAATGGATGCTGCTGTTTAAGCCACCTCGGTTATGGTGCCCTGTTTCAGCAGCCACAGGACACTCATACACGCTGCACAGGTGGCGTGGGCTGGAGTTGAGATGGAGACCGTAGCAGGAGGGGACCCTGAGAAAGCCTGTGCAGGGACACCGTGAGGGTCACATGAGGCGGCCTTGCTGTTCCACCTGGAACCTCCCTGACTTCCTGAGCCCGGCCTCACGGCCCGTGCCCCAGAGGGCTTTCCTCAGCCGTCGCCTAAAATAGCCTGCTCCACCCCGGCCACCATCCTGTCTCATCTTCCTCCCGGAATTCTCTGGAATAATCTAATTCTTTATTTGCTTTTGTCATCTGGTTCCCCGACACCAAGACACACGCGTGCCCTGCACTGAAATTTGCGCAAGGGCAGGGGCGTCTCTGTTTTTATTTCATTTTAGCTTTTGTTTCTCTGTTTTCCTTTGTGTGTTTTGTTTTCTCTTAGGAATCCCCAGGGGTCAGGCAGGCCCCGCCTGGTAACCACGCCGGGGAGGCAAGCGCTCCTCCAGCACCCGAGGCCCCTGGGTCTGAAGTTCACTGTGAGGACACCCACCTGGGCCACCTGCTAAAAATGCGTCATCTTGAGATTCTGACGCACTAGCTCTCGGTTAGGACTTGGAAACCCGCATTTTTCACAAGATCCCCACGTGATTCCAACGCAAGTGACCTGGAGGGTGCCAAACGCCGTGGTCCAGGCGGCTCCGGAGTCGGTAGGGAGTATGGGCTGCTCCTGACAGCTGCCCCAGGCGGCTCCCGCCCGCCGGGAGGGAAGCTTGATGATTGACAGATCACCTCAGCTTGAAGGTCGGAAGCCCAGACTCACATCCAGCTCTAGGCCCCTCTGGGAGTGTGTGGGGCGGTGGGGGGTGGCTGGGTGCTTCAGACACACACAGGGTGTTTCTGCATTTGTCCCTGCCTGACTCACAGGCCACTCGATGGAGCCAGGAAGGAGCCTCCCCGCTAGATGCGGCTTTGCTGCCAGCCCCGGGAGAATGTCCCTCTAGATGCCTGTGACTAACCCATGGCCCCACGGGCACCCCTGGGTGGGGAGGGGTGAGGTCCGGCTTCTCCAGACATCTCGAGGCGACTTATTAAAGCATCGGTGACGCTCAGGGAAATTCAGATCAAGGCCAGGGCTTGAGGGCCGGGGCAAGGACGCTGGCCAGGAGCTGTACTTGCAAACTTGACCAATTAAGGGCATGGCTTCCGGAGCCTTACGCACAGTTGACATTCAGAATGATGCCTGACCTTGGGCAGGCGATGAGTCACAGGCTCCAGGGCCTGGTGGCAGAGCTTCTGACCTCTGAGAGCCCCAGGCGTTCCTGTCCCCAGGACGTCCACTTGGGGGGTGTCAGCTGATTCTGCCAAAATGCAGTGAGGCATCTTGTCCCGGAGCTGACCTTGCCGGGGAGAGGTCAGCCTCCAGGGGAGGACCCGGATGATAAAGGCGCTCAGCATCTCGGATGGGTCTCAGCTGGTCCCGGGTGTGGGGTGACCAGGGGATGCTGGGTCCATGCGTGAGGACACATCTTGTGGGCGTGCGGAGGTGAGGCCAGGGAGAAGCAGACAGCAGAGGCCAGGCGGCTGGCAGGGAGTCTGTCTCTCTTTCAACGTGTGCCCATCAGTAATGGCACTAGACTGGAGCAGCCCCGTATTCCAGACGGAACAGGGGAGAGCTCTGCTCCCTGTTTCTTCTCCCCCGCCCCCCACACCAGATGTGTGGGTTTTCCATGCACCCAGCAATTCTCGACACCAGCTGCGTGCCCTGGACTTCAATTCGATCCCGACACTAACTGGAGTTAGCACTGCCCCACAGGTAAAGGCTCAGACCCACAAGACTGGCCCCCTCAATGCCAATCGCACCTATGCTATCGCGTCCAGGTTGTCACCCATGCTTCTGACAGACCAACAGTAAGTGGGGGTGCCCATCCTCGTTAATTTGGCTCAATGGATAGAGCGTCAGCCTGCAGACTGAAGGGTCCCAGGTTCAATTCCGGCCAAGGGCACATATCTGGCTTGTGGGTTTGATCCCTAGGAGGGGACATGCAGGAGGCAGCCAATCAATGATTCTTATCATTGATGATTCTATCTCTCTCTCCCTTCCTCTCTGAAATCAATAAAAATATATTTTAAAATAAATAAATAGGAATGCCCACAACCCCCTCCTCAGGTTTGATAATGTATTAGACTAGGCAGGGGTCCTCAAACTACGGCCCGCGGGCCACATGCGGCCCGCCGAAAACATTTATCCGGCCCGCTGGGTGTTTTTGCCGCCGCTGCCTGTTGCTGAATTTGTTCATAGTTTTTTTTTTTAAACTATAGTCTGGCCCTCCAACGGTCTGAGGGACAGTGAACTGGCCCCCTGTTTAAAAAGTTTGAGGACCCCTGGACTAGAGCAACCCAGAGTGCCGGGAAGAGTTAAGTTACTATTTCCGATTTATTACAAAGGCTCTTTTAAAGGATATAAATGAACAGCCACAAGAAGAGATGAATAGGCTGGCCAGCAGGATCCTGAGTGTGCGGGCCTCGGTGCCCATGGAGTTGGGGTGTGCCACCCTGGCACCTGGATGTGTTCACCAACCCTCAAGCTCTCTGCATCTCATACTTTTGGGACTTTTATGGAGGCTTCCTCACTAGGTGTGATCAATTATTAACCCGCTTTCCAGCCCCTCTCCTCTCTCTAGAGCAGTGGTTCTCAACCTTCCTAATGCCGCGACCCTTTAATACAGTCCCTCATGTTGTGGTGACCCCCAATTTCATTGTTACAAATTGAACATAATTAAAGCATGGTGATGAATCACAAAAACAATATGTAATTATATATGTGTTTTTCGATGGTCTTAGGCGACCTCTGTGAAAGGGTCGTTCGACCGCCAAAGGGGTCGCGGCCCACAGGTTGAGAACCGCTGCGCTAGAGGAGGGGTGAGGGGCTGAGCGCTCCAAGCTTCTATCATGATCTTTCCAGTGGTGAGCCCCATCCAGGAGCCCGCCCTGAGCCACCTCATTAGAACAACAGATGCCCTGCTCACTGGATTTAGGATCTCTGTCAGGAACCAGGGTTAAAAAACAAATAGTAAAACAAAAGATGATCCTAGCAGCCCCAATGATAAGGATCATAGGAGCTCTGAGTCAGAAATCGAGGGCAGGGACTAACATATGTCTTTTCTATTATTGCACACAGCCTCTGCAAACATCTCATCTCTCTTCAGAGGTGGAGAGAGAGGGAAGAGCAGGTGGCGGGGGGCGGGGGGGGGGGGGCGGGAGAACTGAAGCTAAAGACTCCATCATATCTCAGTTGTTAGGGGCCTGTCAGGGGCCTTGAGCAACTGTGGCCGATGACAACAATACCAATGGCCACAGTGGTGACACCCTCTCACTGGGCATGTGCACATGCCAGGGGCTGGGCTTAGCCCTTTTCACACATCGGCTCCTTCCATCCTCAGGCCTCAAGGCCAGAGACTCCAGAGGCGAACAGAGGTGGGATTCTTCGGTTTATAAACTGGTGACCTGGATCGTGTTACTTAACCTTGGCAGTTTGAAAAATAGCCTTTTATTTATTCATCTCATAAATCTTCAATCTGGGCAGGGCTCAGTGGCATAGCTCATCTCTATGTGGTGTCAGCCAGGGTAGGTTGCAGGAAAGCTGGCATCCTTGAAGCCTGGTTCACTCACAGTTGATGCAGAAGCTGATGCTGATTCAGATGCAGAGGCTGATGCTGATGCTGGCTGCCAGTTCAAACGGCGGGGCCTCCTTGGGCAGCTCTCTCTATCTCTGGGTGATCTCTTTTCATGGAATGTCCAGCATGGCGGGTGGCTTTAGAGTGGCCAGAGTTCATATGTGGGAGCTCAGGGCTTCAGATTTCCTCTCTCATCTCAGTGCCTTTGGACGTCCTAATTTTTCTGCACTAAACGTATATTACGAGTAAGAAAAGCAAACGTGTCATCAGGATCCACTCCATGGCCGTGCAACCTGTGCCGTTGCTCATGCCCTCGTGCCCAGAAAGACCTTACACTTGGTAGTTTCACCCTCTTAAAATTCAGGCTTCACCGCTGAGCTTGTGTTTTGTAGCTGCAATTCGATGGGACAGGGAGCTCGTGCGTGAGCAGGCAGGCACACGCAATAAGCACGCCCACCGTTCTTTGCCGTCCTTTTGCGTGTGGCATTCACTTTCCCCAGGCTTTCAGGACTCCGGGACACCGCCAGGCATGGGCGTTCAGGGACCCCCAAAGCAAGCCCACGGTAAGCGGGCTCCCTCTACCACGGAGTCAGGGCCAGGCTCTCTGTCAGAGCCAAACTGGCTTTGAACGTAGAGAGAAGGCAGATGCAGGGAGAAACAGGAACGTCCAAGGATCCGTTCTTACACGTGTCACTTCCCTGGGTGGTCAACCATTTACACAGCCCCCCGTCCCCTCCCCTCCTTCCTCATCAGCAGCACAAGGCAGAGAAGGTTTGTAGGATGTGTGCGTATCAAGAAGTGAGATTCAGGGGAGAGGGAGGAGGGTGGGGGCGGAAGAGGAAGCAGAGGGGATACATGATGATGGGAAAAATGAAATATTTTTTTTAAAAAAGAACTGAAATGCAGAGTTATTTTGTTTGGCGTTGCCACTGGTCTGGATGAGATGAAATACAAGTCGTGCGATTCTGGTGACTGTGTGTGGATCAAATGCTCTTAGATTTGTAATTAAAATCGGAGTTGTGCAGTATAAAGAGGGACAGTACAAACTCATGCCAGTCATTGAGAATGTCTCTCTACTCAGGAAAACATTAACTAGCAAATAAAAACCAGTCAAAAGAGGTCATAGAAGAAAGGAAAAAACTATATTTTAGGACCTTAGCCCTATTTAGCAGCGCTTTCATCCCGGCTTTTTGAAGAAGGGCCCTGCATTTCCATTTTTCATGGGGCCCCGCAGGTTGGGTGGCGAGTCCCGGGTGCCCTGTAGGAAGAAACCAGAGAAGAACAAGCAGGGCACAGAGCAGTGCTTGGCGAGGGAGGGGCTGGCTCTGATCCCGGGCCTTGCCTCCCTCCACCAATTGGCAGAGAGGAAGGAGCTGGGAGATTTGTTTGCAGTCAGTTCAGTTAATCAAGTGGCCCGAGTAGGCATCAGCAGTAACTTAGACTTTATCACAATATTTTCTTTGGCTCCCGGCTTCACCTTGAAGGTGAAGTTGGGTTGGGGGCGGGGGGAGCAGCTGCTCTGAGCTCACTCCCTTGGGTCCTTCTGGACGCCCGAGCGCACAAAGAAAGCTCATTCTTCTGCTCTTAAAAACAATCAGGCCCTTTCCCTCTCGTATTTATTTTTTCATTTTAAGTCCAATTCAGAAAGGGCCGGGGGCCGTGACTCAGTCCTGCCTCGTGCCCCTCGGAGCGGCAGCGCACGGGAGCCTGGGCCCCGCTAATCTCCAGGAGCGATATTTATGACCTGCCGGGAGGTGGAGGCACACTTTGCTGGCTTTCCTGTCGGAGCAGCCAGGAGCCGTGACGTGGGGGCCCTCACCACCAGGTGGCCCTGGGGTGGCTCCCGCTCTCCCAGAGGGGCAGCCACGCCATCACAGCCTAGCTTCTCCCAAAGGCTTCTTGGGTCCTAGGCTGGCAAGGGTCCGAGCCGGCGTGAGGGGTGGCCAGTGGCCTTTCCTGGGCCTGAGTGAGGGATGGTGGCAACGGAACTCTCGGGCACCTTCCACTGCCCTTGGCCGAGAACAGATTGGGAGACGCATGCTCTGGAGGGAAGCCTTGTGCCTGGTGGACCCTCAGTGATCAGGGAGAAAGGAACTGTGGGGAGGGGCTTATGGAATTGACGGCCAGAGCCATTCTGAAGGGTCCCCAGGACAGCATCCAGCACACAGCAGGGTGGTGGGGGAGGGGCTTGGTTTTGCCATCTCTTGGGTGTGTGTTTGAATGCCAGTCCCGTCTCTGACGCACCTCCCTCACATGGCTCATGCAAGGAGGGCACGTAGAAGTGCTCAGTGCCTGTTAGTTCTGCTCATTAACCAAGGTGTACCAGAACCTACCATCTCCCGATTTTTACATTTCAGTGTGTCAGAGACTGCTCTTTGTCCCCCAAACTGATTTTTTATCTTCTTTTTTGATAATAGTACTTCTGGATTGTAGCCAGGCTTATGGCTACCCCAAATAAGCTATACCTCCAGCAACTGCATGTGACCAAAGGACCAAGCTCAGGCCAACGGGATGAGCAGAAATGATGTAGGCAACTGCCAGGCCTTGTCCTCAAATGACGGGCATGCCTGCCCTGCCCTTCTGCTGCTGGCTGAATGTGGACCCGGTCAACATGTTGGTGAACCCTGGACCTCTGGAAGTAAAGGAGACAGAGTAAGAGAGAGGGAACCAGTGTCCGCGGCCCCAGAGCTTCCATATCCACCTGCTTATCCTTGAACTGGGAGAGAGGTATAAAATGTTCTCTTCTTTAGGCTGCTGTTGTTCGGGGTCTCAGGTCAGTGGCTGTACCTGTACCCTAACTAATTCCTTTGGCAACGATCTCAACTTTTAAAATAATTGTGTGGGTTGACACATAGTGTGCCAAATAAAACCCGTCAGTGGGCTGGGCACAATTTGTGGGACCACTAATTTACGACCTTAGCTTTAGATTTGGAAACCTGACCTGGGAGGATGGCACAAGAAATAAATCAATTTTGTTTGAGAGTAATAATAATTAAATGTATAATAGTAATAATAATTAAAAGCTCAATAATCTATTGTTAGTTATGTATCCAAGACTGTCCTCAGCCCTTTACCTGTTATCTAGTCAAATCCTCAAGCAATCCTATAAGGCAAGTCCTTTTACAGATGAAGGTATGAGGGTTTATAGCAATAAGTTTGGACCAAGACATGCTTTGCCTACAGTCAGGAGGCCACAGGGGCATCTGGGGATGGAGAGGGAAGTTGGCCTGCCCCTGCGCAGACACTCAGGCAGTGGCACCTCAGGAGAGAAGCCACTGCAGGTAGAGAAGCAGAAAGGGCAGACATGCAGGGGTTCCCTCACGCACGAGCTGAGTATCAGAACTCCCTTCAACTCCTTCGTAAGTGGCCTTGACGGGAGAGATGCCCAAAGGGTCCCAGGGTGGGTTGGGATGGGGTGGGGAGCCTCCCAGGTTTAGAGGCAGCCCCCTCCCCACCCCCCACTGTGGTTTCTTGAGCCTGGTTGCTTTGGGGAGTCCCCTCGCTCCAGGCCCCCACCAGCACCCCTGATTCATGCTTCTGTCATCACAGGAGAGCTGTTCTCCCAAACAGAGCGAGGAGGCCTGCGGTGTGCTTATGGGCAGCCACAAATGAGGGGTCTCCGAGCCACCCAACTGTAACAGAGCAAAGATTATTGTTTAACCAGAGCAGGGAGGTTTCAGGGATTAGAAGCATATCCTGACAAGTTGGAAAAAGTAAGGCATTACTTCCCAGGGCATGGGTTTCACCCGACACCATTCCCTTCAGAACCTTACATAAGTTTTCGAAGACGGAGGCAGAAGAGCAATATGTAGGAACGTGTCCTGGCTTCACTGCCGCCTGCTAGCTGTGTGGACAATTTACATAACCTCCCTGAGCCTCAACTGCCTCCTCCGGGAGTGATGGGAGTAGTTCCCTTGCCGGACAATGAGGATTCAATGAATAATGCAAACATCTCATTTGCATTATGAATGGTGGATGAAACGGCAAATGGCTACTTTTTAAGAAAAAATATGTTTTTATTGATTTGAGAGAGAGAGAGAGAGAGAAAGGGAGAGGGAGAGAGATAGAAACATTGATGAGAGAGAAGCATCAACATTGATCATTAATCAGCTGCCTCCTGTATGCCCCCCACTGGGGATCGAGCCTGCAACCTGGGCAAGTGCACTGACTAGGAACTCAACCACTGAACCACACTGGCCGGCCTAATTTTATTTTCTTATGGGCAACATCCTTAGTAATGCATGTTTCCTATTGCCACTGTGACAAATTAATACAAACTTAATGACTTAAAACAACATAAACTTAGTATCTTGATTTCTAGGATTCAGAAATCCCAGAGTCAAGGTGTCCGAAAGGCCTGGTGCCTTCCAGGGCAGTGGTTGCCAACCTTTCGGACCTCACGGAGCACCAGTGGTAGGTCCGCGGACCACTGGTTGGTGACCGCTGTTCTAGAGCAAGCATGTCAAACTCGTGGCCCACGGGCCACATGCCTTGTTTATTTGGCCCGTGTTAGCCTTTGAGTTTGACATGCTTGTTCTAGAGGCTCAGAGAGAATCCATTCCCTCGCCTTGCCCAGCTCCTAGAAGCCGCCTGCAGTACTTGGCTTATGGTCCTTCCTTCATCTTTAAAACCAGCGTCTCCAGGTCTCTCTCTGACTCTGCTCTGTCCCCGTCTCCTTCTCTGACTCTGACCCTCCTGCCTCCCTTATAAGGACCCTAGTTGTATAAAAAGCCCACCCGAATAATCCAGGACCATTTTCCAATCTCAAAACCCTTAACTCAATCCTATCTGCAAAGCTCCCTTTGCCATATAAGGAAACATATTCACAGATTCCAGGGACTAGAAAGTGGTCATCTGCCTATCATAGCCAGTGATGGAGATTTTTTTTCTTTATTGATTAAGGTATTACATATGTGTCCTTATCCTCCCATTGCCCTCCCCCATTCCCCCCCAATCATGCCTTCACCCCCGCCCCCCCCCCCCCCGTGTCTGTGTCTATTGGTTAGCCTTATATGCATGCTTACAAGTCCTTTGGTTGATCTCTCCCCCTTACCCCCACCCTCCGCTACCTTCCCTCTGAGGTTTGATGGTCTGATCCAGGGGTCCTCAAACTTTTTAAACAGGGGGCCAGTTCACTGTCCCTCAGGCCATTGGAGGGCAGGACTATAGTTTAAAAAAAAAACTATGAACAAATTCCTATGCACACTGCACATATCTTATTTTGAAGTAAAAAAACAAAACGGGAACAAATACAATATTTGTATTTGCTTGTGGTCCGCGGGCCGTAGTTTTAGGACCCCTGGTCTGATCGATGCTTCTCTATCTCTGGATCTGTTTTCATTGGAGATTTCCTTTTTTAAACTGGGCCCAGGAAGACATCTTAGGATGGCTGTTTGTACTGTCATTGTTTAAGACACAAGCAACAGAGGCCCAAATGACAGTGGCTAAAACACGATCTCTCTGACTCTCTGTCAAAACTGGGCTGAAGGGGCCTGCCTAACCTACTTGAGAAAAAATGAGCCCTTGAGTTGTTTACTTGTCTTTGCTTTGGCAATGAGGGGTCTCCCTGGCCAGCCTGCTGGCTCTCTTCCCTTGAACCCATAGGGGGTCTTGCTGGTAGGTGTGAACAGCCCACGGCTTGTCCAGGTGTGAACAGCCCACGGCTTGTCCAGCATTCCAAGGAGCAGCCACTTGGAGGAGACCATATAAAGCTGCAGAGAAAACCCAGGCCTCTTAGACATTAGCCAGCTTGATCCTTTATTTGTAAATGAGATACAACATCCAAGGGATCTTAAGACGTTGGGAGAAAACACACATCACAAAAGGGAAGATCCAAGTGGAGAAACTGAACACTTCACCCTGGAATAAGCAGAGATAATTCAGGGAAGAGAAGAAAACTCACTTTCACCCGAGTTTGTTTCTTCAGGAGGATCTGAGAGACTGTCGTAGCCACCAGCATACATTGTGAAAGGGAGTAGTCAGAGGAGAAGAAATCATTCTTGAAAATGAGAAATATGATTGCATTTGAAAATTTCAATGAGTGGGCTGAGACATAAAACAGATATGGCCGATGATCAAGTTAGTAATCTGGCAGACAGACTTGAGGAAATCTTCCAGAATTGTAAGAGGCAAAGCAGGGAAATTAAAAAAAAAAAAATAGTGGAGACATAGAGGATAAATCCAGAAGTTCACAACTCTGTAAAATGGGAATTTCAAAAGAGGAGAAGAGAAAGAAAGGAGTGGAGGGAAGAATAAAAGAAATGAGAAGCGCATTTTGCTGGACACCTGGGGAGACGAGTCTTCATATTGCATAGGTCCAGTTATGATGCGTAGCCACAGACATCAGGGGACATTTTAAAACTTTACAAAGAATCAGGCTACCCTACAGGTCTCCGAAAATAATGATTTCGAAAGTGGGAAACTACAAAAGATTGGGAAATCAGATGAGCACCACATTTGTCGTCCACTCAGATGCTGGAAGACAATGGAGATATGTCTTCCCTGTTAGGAGGATAAACAATTTTCAGTCTAGGATTCCTTATATCACTAAACAAAATAAAGGTGTCCTTAGACATTCATGAACCCCAAAATTCACAATCCCTGTACTCTATATGAAAAAAGTATCCAAGGGTCTATTTCTGGGGTGGGCAACCTTTTTGTGAGTGCGTGCCAAAACCAGCAAAATCTCTGACTCAAAATTCTTCTGTGTGCCAACCCTAATTTTTTGAGAACATGTTACACCTACTTGATATCTCTTGAGGTGTATGTATGTGAAGAACCTTGAAGAAATAATAAAATTCATTCGAGTGACAAAAATACAGTATATGATGATGAAAAATACATTTATTTTTTAATGTATACATGTTATGTAAAATTATTTATTTATCTAAGATGCACCTACACTGAATTTATCTGAAAAATAAAAAAGTCTATATTAAGAAAAAAATTGTAAATGGAAGATTATAAGAGAGGGTTTCGCGTGCCAGCGAAAGTTACTGGCGTGCCATGTTTGGCACGCGTGCCAGGGGTTGCCCACCCCTGGTCTATCTTAATCTCCTGGAAAAGAATCTGAGAAAGAGAATGGCAGACACGAGTTTGCAGAGTAGCAGTTGGCAATTAGACGAAGAGGCAGAGAATACTAGAAAGAAACTGCGAGTGTGTATTGGCTCTGACTCCCGGACGATTCCTTTGAGCAGAAAAGGCCCAGTGACTCAGGTTCACATTTCCTCTGCCCGGGCCCTTCACCCCTAGCTCCTCAGTGGGTACTGTTACTTGGTCATGGTGTAAGGGCTATGGATTGGTTTTCATTTTTTATAGTCAACCTGTTGACAGTTCAAAGCAGATTTAGTCCTAAATTCTAGAACAGAATCATGAGAAACTATAGCTAACACTGACTGGGATTTCTTATATAACTTAGCATGAATCAACACATTTAATCTTCATGACAGTCTGATGAAGCAGAAACGTCATTACCCCCGTTTGTACCACTGAGGAAACTGGAACACAGAGAGGTTAAGTAACTTGCCCAAAGTTACACAGTGAGAAATGGCAGAGATGGGATTTGAAATCAGACATACTAACTTCAGGGTCCACGAAGTAAAAATACTATAACTAACATTCATGGGAGGGACCGGGGAGAAGAGATAGGATAGAAGTCAGAGTAACTACACTAATATCCTGCCTTTCAATACTAGGAATCATTCAATACCATCAAAAGTTGACAAATCTGCCCTAACCAGTTTAGTTCAATGGATAGAGCGTCAGCCTGCAGACTCAAGGGTCCCAGGTTTGATTCCGGTCAAGGGCATGTACCTTGGTTGTGGGCACATACCCAGTAGGAGATGTGCAGGAGGCAGCTGATCGATGTTTCACTCTCATCGATGTTTCTAACTCTCTATCCCTCTCCCTTCCTCTCCGTAAAAAAAACAATAAAATATATATTTTTTAAAAAGTTGACAAATCAAGCCACAGAAGTAGGCATATTGTTAAAGGTAAATGTCTCCATCAGAAAAACTAGAAAAGTCAAACCAAGAATTGATGCCACCGGGGAGTGGGCCTGCGAGTACTCTGGTGGAAGACTTTGCATGTTATACTTTTGCTATTAAAAAAAAAAGTTTTATCTTGTGCATATATTACTGAAATTACTAGTTCAATTTTTCAAAAGATAGTTCTCTAAATGTGGCGGGTCATCTTGACAATCCTGAGCAGAAGTTACGCATTTTGGAATGATTGTCACGGTGGAACCTGGAGCCCACCTCCAGCAGCCTGCCCCGCCGGCCCTGCCAGCCCAGTCCAGCCTCCCTCCCACTCCTGGGAAAAGTCTTCCACGGTCAGAACCTTGGCCGACACCACATTCCAAAGGAAGCCCCCAGATTCCCGGGCAATGGCTGTTTGCCCTTTCCCCGGAGTCCAAGGGTGATGGGGCCCTGGGAGAATCCCAAGGAGGAATTACTGACACAGCCCCGGGGTTCACCACTGGGGGTGTTGGGGACATTTGTCACACCCTGCCTAGGTCTGGCAGCATCCGCCAGCTCTCTGGGACACACTGTGGGGGTGGACTCGCTCCAAATTTGGGGTGTCTTCGTGCTCACTCCTTGACTTCCCCAGGGCAGGGGTCCTCAAACTACGGCCCGTGGGCCACATGCAAATACAAATGTTGTATTTGTTCCCGTTTTGTTTTTTTACTTCCAAATAAGATATGTGCAGTGTGCATAGGAATTTGTTCATAGTTTTTTTTTTTAAACTATAGTCCTGCCCTCCAACGGTCTGAGGGACAGTGAACTGGCCCCCTGTTTAAAAAGTTTGAGGACCCCTGCCCCAGGGCCTGCTCTCCACCAGCCCACCCATTAATGCCAGGTTCCCAGAGCTGCCGCCTCTGCCCTAGGCCCCCAGGGTCCCCACTCTGCCTTCCTCGCCACCTCTCTGTGGTTCTCGCTGTGAGTCATGGTGGGTGGCTGTGCTCCGCGCTATCTCGGAACCGGAGATCCCTTAATTCCCTCCAGCTGCGTCCTGCAGGGCTGAGGTCACTGTTCTGGCGCAAGAGGAAAGCAGGGAGTTTGTTGTGTCTTTGTTTCATTCAAATGGTTTGGATGATGACTCACTCCATTTCTTCTTTCTTTCTATTTAAACCAGGGCACCGTCTGGGAGTCGTTTTTGATTAGAAGTTGACCTCAGAAATATGCTCGCATCATTTTGAAAGCATCTTCCAGCACCACAGAAACTGACTCCACATGAGAAAGGACAGAGCAGAGGCAGCCCAGGCTGGGCGTGTGCTCCTGGCCTCCGCGGGGCCCGGCCCTTCCCAGGGCTCTCGGGGCAGTGCCGGCCGGAGTCCAGGTTAGGAGGCCGGATACAGTACCGACCAGGGCCAGCTGGGCATGGCGATGTCATCATCGCATCGTCCGTGACGGTCGCTAATATTACTGCGTGCTTACCGTGGAGCATGTGCTTCCTCAGGGAGTCGCACGGACTGAGCCCATTTCATCCTCACAGCATCCCGTTTGAGCTGGGAGGTCAGGGTGGAGGGCAATGCCCTTGACCCGCTGGGTCAGGCCTAGGTAGCGGGTCGAGTCAGAGATCTCATTAGGAGCACGGAGCCCCGAGGCAAAGCCTGGCCAGGCCTGAGGGCAGGAGTGAACAGGTGAGCGTGTGGGAGAAGGAGGTCAGAGGTGGTGAGCAGGGTGTCTGTGGGGTCAGAGGTCAGTGTTGATAGGAAAGGGGAGCAGGAGGTGGGCAGTTGGCTGCACCGAGGGGCAGCCGAAAGCTGTGGTTGACCCAGGATGTGGCCCCTGTCCACATTATTTGCTCCCCAGACCACGTGCGGGGATGGGCCAGGCATGAAGTGTCCATTTCCCAGCAGTCCACAGGCTTTTGTGAGAGATGGGGCTCAGAGAGCCAGAGTGGGAGAAATCGCTTCCAGCCAGCGGGTTGGGGAGGCCGTGTTGGAGTTGGGCGCGTGGAGGGGAGCACCTGTGTGTTCAGGTGAGTTACACACCTGTGTGTTAGGGCCCTGCTCTAGTCAGCAGGGGTGTGAGCTGAGGGAAAGGGAATTCTAGAAAATCCAACTGGTAGGTTAGTATAGACAGTTAAGGTCTAACCGTAGTAGCAGCCATAATACCCGAAGAAGCCAGGTATCCCTGCTCCTCCCCCTGGAATAGCTCACCAGATGGCGCCTCCTAGTGGCCTCTTGTGAGCCCTTTTGTGGGATGTTTGCGTATTGATAAACCATCTGTGTCGTCAACGTATGTTTCCCAGGGCTGCCATAAATTGCCACAAACTGAGTGACCTAAGACGAAGACATTTCTCTGTCCTCATTCTGGAGGCAGCAGTTGGAAATCGAGGTGCTGCAGGTCCATGCTTCCTCCTCAGGCCCTCGGAGGAATCCTTCCTCGCTCTTCCGGCTTCTGTGCCGTGGCTGTGGCAGCGAACTCCAGCCCCTGCCTCCGTCCTCACGTGGCTTCTCTGAGTCTGTCTATCTATCCCCTCCCAATAGGGACACTTGTCATTGGGCTGAGGGCCCACCCCGGTAATCCAGGATGATCTCACCTTGAGACCATTAACTTCGTTACATCCCCTGAGACGCTCTTCCCAAATGAGGCAACATTCAGTTTCCTGGTGGACACCTTCCGAGGGGGCTCTGTGCAACCTCCACAGTCCATAGGTCTGTTTCCCCACTAAGTGGGAGCTTCTTGAGAATTGAAACTGAGCTCCGCCCCTTCCCTTCCTTTCCCTTCCCTTCCCTTCCCTTCCCTTCCCTTCCCTTCCCTGCCTTCCTTCCCTCCCTCCCCCCTTTCTCCCTCCCTTTCTCCCTCCCTCATTCATTCCACAAATACGGTAGGGAATCCAGGCACAGTGCTAGGCCCTGGGCATACAGAAACAACCCCCACAGATCCCATCCTGCCCTCACAGAGCCAGCTTTGCAGTAGGGCAGGCCGACTCAATACAGACAGAACCACCATTGCACATGTGGGCGGAGCTGCAAGGCAAGGAGGGCCCAGACCAACAGGGTCAGGGGCGGGTGGGCGGACCAGCTCTAACGGGGAGTCAGGGCAGGCTTCCCAGAAGATGGGACACACAAGCTGGGCCCCGGAAGCTGAGGAGGATCAGGTTGGAAGCCCCCCCGCCTCCTCACTTCTTAGCTGTGAGATTTTGGTCCAGTTGCTTCATCTCTCTGTGCCTCGGTTTCCCCCGTGTGAGCTGGTGATGGGAACAATATCACAGTCATAGAGGACTCAGTGAGTGAACCCATGGGGAGCCCTCAAAACTGCCGCGTTCCTATTACTTTGCCTTCGGCCCTCGGTCCAGAGACCTGACTCTGCCAGCAGAGCTTGGGGTCTCCTCTGTCTTGTTGACTCAGCAGATGGACTGTGGTCAGACTAAGGTTGTTCTGGGTGGCATCCAGAGGAGGGTTAGGGAGGCCAGTGAGCTGCTCTTCCGTGGGTCCCGGGACAGCATCCCCAGCTGGGCCTCTAGGGGGCAGTGGGGCTCCATGGAGAGTCCCTAACTGGGTCTCCCAGAGGCTGGGAAATGCCCCTCACCTTAGAAAACGTGCCACAGTGTTTAGCAGAAAGGCCGATTTCTGCACACATTTCCCCGTGGCTGGGCCCAGGGGCCGTACCTTTCATAGTCAGATGTTTGGGGGCGACATGCTCGTTGGGAAGGAAATATTTAGTGTCACTGGAACAAAGGAATGTTTCTAAGAACGGAAGCCCAGAGAGGGGGCACGTTGGGGTCCCAGTGTCGCCCATCAGACTGGCTGGGAAAAGAAGCTGGATTTCTAGGGCTCCTGTTCACAGGGAGAAGACGTGCATTTCCGCATTCGATCCAGGTCTTCGGGCCCTAGAAACACATCTCCTTGACCGGTTCTTCCTCACCCATTGTAGGGAGCGTCTGCTTCCCCTCCCCTTGCTTGGCAATCGAGGGTACCCCCCCACCCCCAGTCCTAGGGCAGCACTGCGACCCCAGAGATCTGAGACTCATGGGCAGAGCCCTCTGTGGCCACGTGGTTCGCCTCTGAGGGCAAAGAGAGGGTTATGAGCCTCTCTACCTTAGGCACCCACAGGCATGGGTTCCATCCTAACTTTGCCAATTCATGCCAAGCGGTCATTGTCAGGGCTCCTTCTAGAGCAGCGGTTCTCAACCTGTGGGTCGCGACCACTTTGGGGGTCGAACGACCCTTTCACAGGGGTCGCCTAAGACCATCGGAAAACACATATATAATTACATAGTGTTTTTGTGATTCGTCACTATGCTTTAATTATGTTCAATTTGTAACAATGAAATTGGGGGTCACCACAACATGAGGAACTGTATTAAAGGGTCGTGGCGTTAGGAAGGTTGAGAACCACTGGTCTAGAGCCTCCCACCTCTCCTGAAAAAATGGGAGACACGTCCTTATTTGCAGGGGCTGGGATTCCTGGACACGATTCCAGTGGCATGATTTCTGGAACAGGTTGAGCATGGTGCCAGGCATATCACCGAGGCTCACCGTACAGGGCCCGCCACATGCCTCCCTGCTCCCACCCACCCTGCCCATTAGACTCCCTCCACCCTGACCAGCTCCTTCCTGGGTTCCATGGTTACTTAGCTCCTCTGTGCCTACTGTTTGGGGTCTGTCCTTCCTGCTGCCAGCTCCGCTGCTGTATCCAAAGCACTGCTCTCAGCATATGTCAGCATCAGCAAATATATGCGAAGGGCATGAATGCATGAATGAATGCATGAATGAATGAATGAGAGCTCTTGCTGCAGTTAGCTGGGCCTCGGTTTCCCTAGCTGGGCAATGGGATGATGGTGTTAGAAGTAGCAGAGATTGCTCTGGGTGGATTCTGTGGGAAAACCTATGTGGAGCATGTGGCCCAGGCACTCACAGATGTGACTTTATGTCCCTGGTCACATGTCAAGGTTGTCCACAGCTTGGTAGTGCAGCCAAGAGAATTGCTTCCCCCGTCCCGCCTGCGGCTCAGAGCACCACCAGCACATTTATACAGGCTCAACCTACAAGGCCTGAGTGGGCCTCCGCACCAGGCTCTCTCACACCGGATCCTTCCAGAAGCCAGGCTGGGAGGAGGACCAGAGGCTCAGAGAAGTGGAGTCACTCTCCCGTGTGAGTGGCAGCATGGACCCGGGACTGACTCAGCTATTCCTTTGCTTAAAACAGCCAGGGGCTGTGAGTCGCCACGGGGAGAGGTGGCCCAGGGTGGGTGACAGAGCACCCCTGGTGACGAAGAGCAAGGCTTCTGAGGCGTGTGGGTGGACGTGGGCATGAGTCCCGGCTTGGCAGCGTACCGGCTGAGTGGCCTCTGACTTCACACCTCCTCCGAGCTTCTTGTAAAATGGGGGTGATGACTGCCCCTTCCCCTGAGAGCTGTCTGTGAGACAGTACCCAGCCCAGTAGATGGTCGTTACTGTGCTGAGTTCAAAGGAATCAAGCGAGATCAGCAGAATAACGGTCCCCACGATGTCCACACTCGAATCCTGAGAGCCTGTGAGTTTGTGTTATGTGGCCAGGGGGGCACTGAGGTTGTAGATGGAATTAAGGGTGCGAATCAGCTTATGGTAAGGAGACTGGCCGTGGCATGCAGGTGGACCCCATTCGACCACAAGGGCCCTGAATAGTGGAAGAGGCAGGCAGCGAGAAAGGCTCGACAAGCCATTGTTGGTTCTGAAGATGGAGGAAGGAAGGGGCCATGAGCCAAGGAGTGTGGGCAGCTCCAGAAGCTGGACAAGGCAGGGAAGTCCTAGAGGTTCCAGAAGGAACGCAGCCCTGCCAGTGCCTTCCTTGGAGCCCAGAGAGTCTTCTGACCTCCCAAATTGTAAGGTGATAACTTTTGAACCCCACGTCTGTGGCGATGTGTTAGAGCAGCCGTAAGAAACTCGCACAGGAGGGCCGTGGGAGGGCAGTACTCCCCCTGGGCCTCCCTCTCAAGAGCCGAATTTGGCAAAATGAGGAGCAATCTCAGACCTGCTCCCAGTGAATTAAAGCTCATAGAATCATGGCCCTTTATAGATGAGAAGAGACCTTCAGGCTCATCTAGTGCAGCATGTCAGAGTGAGATGTCCCCAAAATCGGTCCAGAACATGTGGGCCAGTCAGTTAGGAAGGTTGCATCGGCTCTCCATTTTTTAAAGTCACGACATTCTTCAGCCTCTTAGAGGCTCTGAGAAGGCCCCGCCCACAAGGAGCTGACCTCATGAGGAAGAAAGACAGGGGACAGGTCACATACTAGGCAGGAGACAGTGGGTTAGGGATTGGGAGGGTGGCAGAGGGGGGACCAGTTAGCCATACTGGGCTGGGGGTGAATGAAGGCAGAATCCGGGGGTTCTGGGTTTGACAGTGGGGTAGATGGTGATGGCATTTTCTGAGGGGGCTCACAGGGGGAAACAACATTTTGCAGGCATGGGGGTAGCTGGTGAGTTCCATCCTCGGTGTGACCGCGTGGAGGGCCTCAGATACGGCCACACTGGGTTTCAGACCTGAGCCGGAGCTAAGGAACATGGGCATTGTTCGTCTCAGGATGGGAAGCACAGCTATGGGCACCCATGGATGAGAAGACCA
This sequence comes from Myotis nattereri, assembly GCF_964212035.1. NCBI lineage: Eukaryota > Metazoa > Chordata > Mammalia > Chiroptera > Vespertilionidae > Myotis > Myotis nattereri. The sequence goes on along the minus strand of NC_138083.1, from coordinate 11,710,042 downwards.
GGATCTGGGGCGGAGGCCTGGGGAGCTTCCACGTTAGCTGGAGAGGAAGGGGGAGGGGTGGAAGCAGGGAAGCAGGGTGTTCTGGAACCCAAGAGCGAGGGCACAGGTTCACTGGAGAGAACTCAAGGGCCAAGCACTGCAGAGTCTGGGGAGAGAGGAATGGAGATGAACCCATTGATTCGGCCTGAGGGGGCACTGGAGACCTTGAGTTAGCCCAGTGGTGGGGGAGTGGGGCAGAGGCTGAGGGGGCAGCGGGAGGGGAGAAGGGACAACTCTTCTGAGCCTTGGCTGGGATGGTGGAGAGAGCAGGCCAGTGGCTGAAGGCAGCAGAGGGGTCAGGGGCTCTTTCTATTTCACGGGGCTTTAAATCTAAGACCGACAGGATCTGCTTTGAGCTTTAGAACCATTTGTCAACTGCGTGAATGGGTGGAGGAGGCGTGGAGACCAGCACATGCGAGGCCCATCAGCCTGTTGGAGCAGGGCTCACGGAGCATCCATCTGCTTCATGGAAATGCTGGTGGAAATGTCTGTCTTAACTCAAGGTGTAGAATATTCTGCAAGGTGGTATGTTTTGAGATGAAATAGCAGAGCCTTTAAGGGACAGGCTGGGCTTGGGTCCTGGCTCCCTTCCAATAAGCTGTGTGACTCAGGCTGGTGACTTGACCCCCTCTGTGTGTGACAGTCACTGCCGTAAACAGATTACCTACACACTCAGCAGCCTAAAGCAGCACCCGTCTATGATCTCACAGTTGCTGTGAGCTGGGAACCCAAGAGCGGTTCCTTGCCTCCTCTGTCAGGGTTTCTCCTGGGGTTGCGATCAAGGTCTCAACTGAGGCCGAAGTCTTCTGAAGGCTCAAGTGGGGCAGGACCCTCTTCCCGGCAAAATAAGCGGCTGCCGGCAGGACTCAGTTCCCCCCTGGGCTGAGCCTAGGGGCTCAGTGCTTCACCGTCTGAAGGCAGAAGCCGCCCTAGTTCCAAACAGAGTTTGTCAGGTAGGCAGGTGGGTGACTGTGTCTGGAACCCCGGGGCGGGGTCCAGGCCGATGGTATGAATGTGGGACTCCTATGCACGTAGGTGGTATTTAAAGCCAGGAGAGGGGATGAGATCACCGAGGAAATGCCGGCAGATAGAAGAGAGGTCCACGGCTGGGTCTGGGGTGCTCCCCTGTTGGGGAGATGAGGAGAACCAGCAGCTGAGGGCGAGGAGGGGCCAATGGGAAAGAAGAAGAACCAGAGCCAACAGGAACCACGTGAAGGACACACAGCAAGAAAGAAGGATGGGAACTGGTGTGACGTGACTGCTGGTCAATCCGGGGGCGATGATGGACAATTGACCGTGGATTTAGCAGTGACCTGGGGGGGCCTGGGTGATTCTGACGAGGTGGTGTCAGGAAGCTGGTGGGAGTGATTCAGGAGAGAATGGGAGGGGATGGGTAGGGAGAAAGTGGGTACACAGCATGTCAGGGGGGTTCGCCATAAAGGAGAACAGAGAAATAAGGCCGCAGCTGAAAGGGATTGTAGCGCCAACAATTATTGTTAAGGTAGAGATAATTGGATGTTTGTGTTGTGATTGGAATTATCTGGCATAGAAGGAAACATGGATGGGGCAGAAGAGAGAGGGAGAAGCTGGGAGATGTCTTGAGAAGGAGAGAGGGAGTGGGTGGGGTGGCCTAAGAGAGCAGGGCAGTTACGGAGAATATCAGGAGGGAGGCGAAGCGGAGCACCAGGGCCCGGATGCTGGTAGGGGCTCCCCAGTTCCCTCCTTATGAAATAGGAGGCAGGGCCATCAGGAGAGAGGGAGGGTGGTGGGAGGAGGCGCTGGGAGTTGAAGGAGAAGGCATGAGTCATCTGGAAGAGTTGAGAGTAGCCGGACGAGTGGCAGGAGCCCATGCGTCATGGTGGTCATGGATGCACAGGGGTTGTTGGTGGTTTTCTGCAGCCACAGGCATGGGTGCAGGTGCGGAGGAATCAGCGTTGGATTTAACCAGCTCGGGAGAGTGGCCAATGCTTGGCCGTGGGATCTACGCTGGGAAAGAGGAGGAGGGAACACGGCCAGTGAAAGGCTGTAGGGCAAGCATGTCACATCCGCGGCCCACGGGCCGCATGCCTTGTTTATTTGGCCCGTGTTAGCTTTTGAGTTTGACGTGCTTGTTGTAGGGGCAAAGGTGTGTGGTCACAGGTGAGATGTGGAATGAATGGAGTTGGGGCTCAAGAGAGAGAAGATGGCATCAAGAGTGGAGGGCCTGAGATTGAGACCATGGAGGGGCTACAGCTATTAGGCATTTTAAGGTCTAGGGCCGTGTTTGGCAAACTGCGGCTCGCGAGCCACATGCGGCTCTTTAGCCCCTTGAATGTGGCTCTTCCTAAGCCTTAGGAGTACCCTAATTAAGTTAATAACAGTGTACCTACCTATATAGTTTAAGTTTAAAAAATTTGGCTCTCAAAAGAAATTTCAGTCGTTGTACTGTTGATATTTGGCTCTGTTGACTAATGACTTTGCCTAGATGCTAGGGCAATGGTTCCAGTGCTGACCCCAGGCCAGTAGCCTGGGCATCCCCGGGGACTGTGGCAGAAATGCAGGTTTCTACCCCCACCTGACCTCCAGAATCAGACCCCCTGCGGGCGGGGCCAGCAGTCTGGGTTTTTACAAGCCCCTCCGCTTTCCGATACGTACGTACGTACTGTGATGTGAGAACCAGGGCTCTAGGGTCTGATGGCTGGCAGAGGAGGACAAAACTCACAGGACAAGAAGAATTTAAGAAACTGAGAAGTTGGGATGTGGCAGATGAAAGTGCCAAAAATTAAGACAGAAGTAAAGCGAAAGAAAGAAAGAAGGAAGGAAGGAAGGAAAGGAAGGGAGGAAGGAAGGAAGGAAGGAAGGAAGGAAGGAAGGAAGGAAGGAAGGAAGAAAAGAAAGAAAAGAAAGGAAGAAAAGAAAGAAAGAAAGAAAGAAAGAAAGAAAGAAAGAAAGAAAGAAAGAAAGAAAGAAAGAAAGATGTGCTTGCCCAGAAGCTAAAATCACCAAGAAATGAGGACAATGGCCCTGGGGTAGAGAACAGTCTAGACGTGGCCAAAGGCAGCCAGGAGACGCCCACGTAGGGGCTGTGGGAGATGGGCAGCGGCCCCCAGGTCCACCGCTTAATCCCGGCACCTGGGGTCCTGTTACCTGACAGCAGGGACTGGCAGGTGTGATTCCTAAGCTTCAGGTGGGAGGAGCGTCCTGGACATCCAGGTGGGCCCAATGTATGCGAGGGCAGCCTGAGCGAGGGGCAGAGGGGTGGGACGCCAGGAGCAAGAGTCGGGGAGTGATTTCGGGCTTTGCCAGGACATGGGTTCCCCCTGGACCTGCAGAAGGAGCACAGCCCCGCGGACACCGTGAGGATCGCCCAGTGAGACTGACCCGCAGAACCGTAAGCTAATGAATTTCTGTCCTAATTTATCAGCGGCCTGCGAGGGCCGCGGGCTGCAGGAGTGTGGCATTCAGTTAGAGCCCAAACAGCAGGCCGCCTTGGGAGCGGAAATTGAGGACGGGCGGGGCGGGGGATTGTTTATGTGGATATGAGATGCAGAGGCCAGAGAAGCAGTGTTTAGGGGGATTGGGGGCAGAGGGTGGGGCTGAAGAGCTTCATGGGGTCTGTGAGTAGAAGACAAGTGGGGGTCCTGAGAGTTTGCTGTGAACAGGGATAAAGGGCAAAAGGGGTTAGCCCTGAGGGCGAGAGGGCAGGAAGGAGTGGAGTCTGGGACCCCCACTGCACGACCCTGAGGGGGTGCTGGTCCCTGAGTAGGACACCCTGGGGAGGTGTCCACGGTGTTGAATTCAGAATGCCTTTTGCAAGGTCCATGTGGGAGACAGCAGCCATGCCAGAGGCTGCAGGGCCCAGAGGGTGCACACCTGCAGGGTAAATGAGGGTGTGGGTTCGGGAGCCACGGCTGCAGGTGTATCTGGGAGGACGGGTGGAGGGGAGCGAGCAGGGAGTTAACACAATATAACGTGTCCGCAGAGGCTCACGGTCCCGTCGCTCACCTTGTTAAACAGACTCCCCCAAGTCGCAGTTGCTCCACATTTGGCTGGTAAATGGCAGCTGGCCGGCTGCCCTCTCTCACCTGCCCCCAGGGGCTGCTGAGCCGCAGCAGCGGCGTTTACAGGCAGGGGGGCCGCGGTGACCGCAGGACGCCAGGGAGCAGCCAGCTGGCAGGCTCCGGTTCCAGGGCGCTCTGGCTTCGTCCTACCTGCGACAAGGCAGCTGGCTGCTTCCAGAGCCGGGCCGGGGTGCCCCGCGTGCCGTTAGCACTGAATAAACGGAGCCAGATGGGACAGAAGAAAGGACTCTCAAGGCAGGTGTTTGGCTTCAAAAAATGTGTTAAATATGAGGAAACGATTCATTTTCCATGCCTTCCAGATGAGCCCACTGTTCTCAATGTCACTTGTGCGTATGAAACTTGTTCACCTTTGTGCCTGGGACACAGTTCCTGAGGGCCTACTGTGCGTGCAGGGCCTGCGCATGTGGCCCTGAGCAAAGGCAAGCACTGTCTGCCCCCTGCATTTACAGGGTGGGAGACAGACCACAGGCGAGCAGTTGGCCATCCCAACAGGAGGAGCTTGTGTGTCCAGGAGCCTGTGGGGCAGGGGTAGGTCCCACACTGCAGCTGCTGCGCAGGACGCTCTCTGAGGTTGAGAGGTTTGACTGGAGACCTGAAGAATGAGGGAGCCAGGTCTGTGAAGCCCTGGGGTCGGAGCACGTCAGAGACGGGTGGGGAAGGGTCTGGTCTGGGCAAGGAACGAAGAGAGGCCCAGGTGGGTCTGGAGAGTGGTAGGCAAGGAAGACGGCCGCACGTCTCGCCTGAAATCTGGATCGTTCTAAATGCACAGGGAAGGCCGGTGACCGGCAGACACTGAGGCTCTTGCACTGTCTCAGACCCGAGAGGCTGAGCTGCCTGCACCAGGTTTGGGGGGCGGGGGGGGGGGGAGTGATGTTTGCAAGATGGCAAAACAGTTTTCTATACTGTCCTTCTCTCACCGAGTACTGATTTCTTCCAGCTTTCATAGGTATAATTGACCAAAAAATGTAAGCTATTTAAAGTGTACATTGTGATAAGCTGGTATAGAGATAAGATGTGAAACCATTTCCCCAGTTACGTAATTAACACATCCATTTCTTCACGTATTGATGTTTTCTTGTGTGTGGGAACATGTAGGTTGTACTCTTCGAAAATTTCACTTACAATTGACCCTTGAACAACAAGGGTTTGAGCTTATGTGTGGATTTTTTTTCAATAAATACTATAAATGTATTTTCTCTTCCTTATGCTTTTCTTAATAACTCTTGTCTCTAGCTTGCTTTATTGTAAAAATATGGTATGTAATACGTATAATAAACAAAATATGTGTTCATTGACTGTATGTTACCAGTAAGGCTTCTAGTCAACAGAAAGCTATTCCTAAAATTTTGGAGTCAGAGTTTAATACAGTGGGGCCTTGACTTACGAGTTTAATTCGTTCCGAGACCGAGCTCGTTAAGGAGCTCGTTAACTCAAATTACTCTATCAACTCAATGCAAAAAATCAGCGGGAGAGACAGCTGGTATCTCAAAAAACTCGTTAGTCGGGACACTCGTAAGTCAAGGCCCCACTGTACACAGATTTTGGATTGCAGGGGGTCAGTGCACCTCACCCCCTCGTTGTTCAAGGGTTAAGTGTCTACAATAGTGTTGTCAACTGTGGCCACCATGTTATACGTTAGATTCTCAGAACCTACCCATCTTGGAGCTAAACGTGTGTGCCCTTTACCACCCTCTCCCAACCCCCAGGAACCACTTTTCTACCGTTTCTATGAGTCTGACTCTCCCCACGTAGATTCCACACATAAATGGAGTCCAGACATTTTCTCTGAGTTCCTGTTTTCATTACCTTGGGATGTTGACATAGAAATGGGATTGTGGGTCATATGGTAGTTCTATTTTTAATTTTTTGAGGAACCTCCATATTGTTTTCTATAGTGACTGTACCCATTTACATTCCTACCTCCTCACCAACACTTAGCTCTTGTCTTTTTGATAACAGGCACCCTATCAGCTATGAGGTGCTATTTCATCGTGGTTTCGATTTGCATTTCCCTGCTGATTGGTGAAGTCGAGCATGTGTTTGTATACCTATTAGCCATTTGTATGTCTTCTTTGGGAAAATGTCTACTCAGTTCTTCTGCCCATTTTTTATAAAAACCAAATTGTTTGCTTTTTGTTTGTTTGTTTTGCTATTGAGTTATGAGTTCTTTATATATTTTGGATATTAAGCCCTTGTCAGATTTGCAAATATTTTCTCCTGTTTTAAAGGCTGCCTTTTCATTTAGTTGGTTTCCTTTGCAGTGCAGAAGCTTTTTTAGTTTGATGTGGCCCTATTTGTTGACTTATTTTTGCTTTTGTGGCCTGTGATTTTGGTGTTAATTTTTAAAAAAATCATTGCCAAGACTAATTGTACAGAAGGTTAACTATGTTTTGTTCTGGGATGTTCATGGTTTCAGGTCTTATGTTTAAGTCTTCAGTCCATTTTGAACTGAGTTTTGTGTATGGTGTGGGATAGGGGTCCAGTTTCCCCATGACCATTTAGTGAAAAGATTATCCTTCCCCATCATATAACCTTGCTCCTTTGTCATAAATTAACTGACCATATATGCATGAGTTTATATCTGAGCTCTCTTTTCTTTTCCACTGGTCATGTCTTCTTTTTTTTTAAAGTAGTGTGTTTTATTTTATTTTATTATTTTTTAAATATATATTTTTTATTGATTTCAGAGAGGAAGGAAGAGGGAGAGAGAGATAGAAACATCAATGATGAGAGAGAATCATTGATAAGCAGCCTCCTGCAAGTCCCACACTGGGGACTGAACCCGCAACCTGGGCATGTGCCCTGACTGGGAATCAAACCGTGATCTTCTGGTTCATAGGTTGATGCTCAACCACTGAGCCACCCTGGCTGGGCTGATGATGTTTGTTTTCATGGCAGTACAATACTGCTTTGATTGCTATTGCAATTTGAAACCAGGAAGTGTGGTGCCCCCACCTTTGTTCTTCTTGCTTAAATTGCTTTGGCTATCTGGGGTCGGTTGGGGTTGCATACCAATTTTAAGATTGTTTTTTCTATTTCTGAAAAATGCCATTGAAATTTTGATAGGGATTAAGTTAAATCTGTAGACTGCTTTATGACATTGCTTTTTACAGTGTGGATGAACCTGGAGGGCATTGTGCTAAGTGAACTAAGCCAGATGGAGAAAGACAGATGCTACAGGATATCACTTATATGAAGAATCTAAAAAGGTCGAACTTGTAGTAACAGAGAGTAGAACGGTGGTTACTGGGGATGAGCTGGGGGAAATAGGGAGATTTTGGTCAAAAGGTACAAACGTTCAGCTGTGAGAACAATGAGCTCTGGAAACCTAATGCATATTTGAAAGTTGCTAGGAGTGTAGATCTCAAATGCCTCACCACACACACACTCACACACACACACTCACACACACACACACACACTCACACACACACACACTCACAAAGGTAACTATGTGAGCTGATATGTGGCTTGATTTTGGTAATTATTCTACAATTTTTACATGTTGTATACCATAAATATATACAATTTTTATTTGTCTATTATACCTAAGTAAAGTTGGGGGGAGGGAGATGAATGCAAAGGGAAATTATTGGAAGTCGTTAAGCATAGGTGTGATGTGAGTTTTCTTTAGGCTCAACTTGGTGGCTGTGAGGACAGGAGCGAACCCGGACAGCAAAGGGCCACTCTGTCGTCCAGGCAGATAAAGGTGGTCCAGTGAGCCTGAGGCAAGGAGGTGTGATTTCAGAGGTTGACTCACCAAGACGTGCTGATGTGTGGGGCCTGGGGACAGCAAGCGAGCCAGGTCATGCCCAGGTTATTGACTAAGCAACTGCTCAGATGGTGTTGCCATAAAAAGGCTGTGCTTGGAGGGGTGGGGTGAGGAGACTGGGAATTAGAAAGATTGGGGTCCCCTTGAGCTAGAAATGGCTTATGGCCATCAAGATGTCACACAGGAGGTGCCTGAGTCTACAGAGTGTATATGTGGAGTGTAGGTAAGACTGCCCTGCGGATGCTTTTACTGAAGGCTGCCCTGATGGTGGCGTTAGGGGCAGGGGGCCAGCAGAAGTGTGTTCTAGGAGTGCTCTGTGGGAAGTTTCATCAGCTTCTCACAGAGGTTGTGATCTCCTCCCTCTCTGCTAATAATAATCCTATCTAATAAAAGCATAATATGCTAAATGTTCGGTCAACCTGTTGGCCGTTCATCAAAGTGTAATATGCTAATGATATGCTAAAGTCACTCAACCGCTCACTATGACATGCACTGACCACCAGGGGGGAGACGCTCCAACTGGTAGGTTAACTTGCTGCTGCTTGGAGCCCTCCTGAAGTCCCTCCCTGGCTGGCTAACCTCCCGCATACCTCCCTGGCCCCGGTTGTGTACTGGTGAGGTCCCTCAGCCTGGCCTGTGCCCTCTTGCAATCTGGGACCCCTTGGGGGATGTTGGAGAACCGGTTTCGGCCTGATTCCAATAGGCCAGGCTGAGGGACCCCACTGGTGCACGAATTTGTGCACCAGGCCTCTAGTAATAATCTAATCTAATAATAGACAAACAGGGTAATTGACTGTACCTTCGCTACGCCTCCCATTGGCTAATCAGCATGATATGCAAATTAATCGCCAACAAAGATGGTGGTTAATTTGCATATGTAGGCTCCAAGTGGCGGGGCTAAGACTGAAGGTGAGCCAGAACCGCGAAGACGGAAGGCAGCTCCGGCCGGAGCAAAGGCCTGGGTCCCGGGTGCCGGAGGAAAACCGGTGCCGGCAGCCAGGAGAGGGGAAGACCTATTGCACAAATCTCTTCGTGCAACAGGCCTCTAGTAATAATAATAAAAGATTAAGATCAGGTTGTCACTGTCCTTTGTGTCTGGAGTTCCGTGCCGAGCTTCAGAGTTTAAAATTTCTAGGAAAGCAAGAATATCCGGAAATCCTGGCACAGGGCAGGGATTTTCACCTCTTGGGGGAAACTGCAGTTTCCCCACGACCATTTAGTGAAAAGATTACCCTTCCCACATCGAGTAACCTTGCTCCTTTATCATAAATGAACTGACCATATATGCATGAGTTTATTTCCCATGCATATATGGTCATTTACCAAGTTTGACTTCTGAATTTTCCAGGAGGCAGGGGGTGGGGGGAGGAGACAGTTTAAAGTGGGAAGCCCTTTCTGCAGACAGTTTGGTCCAACCTCATTTATCTTTATACCATAAGACGGCATAACGTTGACAGCAAACTCGTCTCATGTAGCTCCTCACAGCTACCAAGGTTCCTCAGGCCAAAGAAACAACTTCACTTCCATTTCACCTGGCCCCTGTCCTCTGTGCCTTCTCCCCGATATTTTACACTCAACCAACTCCTGCAAAACCCAGTTTCTTTCCAGTTGACGAACCTGAACAGGCTGTGTAGGAGACAGCGTTTTGTTTTCTCCCCTAGATCTCATTACTTCTGAGCCCCCCTGGTTGCTAACCCAGTGCCCGGAGCGAGGAGGAACAGTCACAGGTTTGCAAAGTCGCCCAGGGCCGAGAGGTTTCCCTTTCCGATCAGGATTTGAAAATTGGATAAGCTCACGTTTTCGTCTTGGAGGATCTGGTTAGAAAAATTCAATACCTATTGTCAGAGCTCTGAATCTTTCCTTCAGATGTTGGGACAGGAGGTACAGCTCTGGGTGTCTTAACTCTGTTTGCTAAACGATGGCGACTGTACCGATTGTTCACGTTTGTTACAAAGCATCCCATATCTGGGAGGTGGGACTATGCTTACCCTCGTTTTCTATCTGGGGAAACAAGGCACAGGCTGAATTTGATTGCGTTTACCCAGTGTGGCTCACATAGAAATGGTGAACAGAGGCTTACTTTTTAAACGGCTGTATCGTTTTATCCTTGTTTTCTGTTTAAGATGATTCTGGGTTTCTATGCAGGAAAAGCGGTAAAAAGTTTTCAGAAAGCGAGTTAACTTCAAGAAAATCAGTTGTGTGCAGCCACAGCAGAAACCGTAAGGGGCCTAGTGGCCTCTAGGTAACTATTTTTTGTGGGGCTCCTGTCTACATAAGCAATTTGAGGCACCCTCAGATAGCTGTCTCAGCGCCGTTCTGGTGGGCCAATCTCCCATGATCACACAGGGGAAAAAGGAAAAGGACTTATGGGCTGGCCATCAGGGGCAGTCTGCTCACCAGGAGTCTCTTCTGGAAACTGGTCTGGACCTGTTAGGTGCAGGTTCTGGAGCTCTTTGGAGCATCGGGTTGACTTGGTGCCCTGAAGGGAAGAAGTGGGAGCCAGCTGGTCCCTGTCACCAGAGGGCATTTCAAGGTTGGTGCTTCCAGCAGCAGCACCTATGTATGGCCTTGTATGTGCGTGGGGCCCCGCCCATATGGTAATGCTGGCTGCAGACCCTGGGAGGAGGCTTGGAAAATCCCCAAGGAGGCATTCCAAGAGCAGGGGTGAGTGGTCCCTGAGGCAGGGGCCTGGGGCGGGCACCTGCTTGCCTGGGGCTTAAGGGTAGCACTGAGAGTGGAATGAAGGCTGAACAATATTGTTAAGACTTAAATAGCAACAACTTCCAAACCTCTTAGGTACTGTCGCTATAAGGTGAGAGCAGAGGGCGTAGCTGTTGTAAGCCAGCTGGAAAGTTCTAGTATTTGCAATATCTAATTGTAAAATTCTGTTTGTGGGTTGATGATAAAGGGTACCCTTTTTTTTTTTTAACTTGGAATTTTGTAAGATGTTTAAGCAGAGATCTGCTTTTGCGTTCTGAGTGGCCAGCTCAGCCCCGTTGGCTGTAAATGCTCTGGGACCCCCTATGAGGTGTGAAGTGAATGGTTAGATGTTATAAACCTAACTTATCTGGGGGCTCCTTCTAGAGGCCTAGGGACGCTGGCGATGATCAGGGACAGGGGAATCTGACAAATGCAGGTGACTGCATGGCTCCACAGTGTCGGGCAGGTGGCTTCTGCACCCCAGTGGGAGGCGTGAAGTGAATGGTTCCCCCTCAGAGGGCTGAGATGAGGAGTAAACATACACACGGTGTGTGTACCCCAAAAAGGCTCCCTGCTGTGTGAACTCAGCACAGAAAGGGGATTCTTGAGCAGCCTGTCTCTCCAGAGAAACGAGACTCCAAAGTAGCTGGTGCTTTCAACTCTTTTATTGCTAAACTATCATGATACAAGCCGTATAAAAATACTTTACAGATAGCAAAAATAAACTACATTAAACTGGAGATTAAAAACGTCTTGCATAGGAATGTGATGTATTCAAACTCCTTTAACAGTCGATGTTCAAAACCTAAGCCTCCCAGCAGCACCGGTTGGAGAGACGTGGATCGCGAGGAAGTCAGGCAGACATTCTCAGCCCTCTCTCCCCTCGGAGGGCCGCGGCGGCCACTGGGGTAAGTGAGGTTCTGCCCATGTGTTCCGGATGCTAAGCTCGGCCACCCACAGCCAATCAGAATGCTGGAAGCACCTCCTCTCCTGGAAGCAGCATCATTTGCATCCAGTCCATGCAAACCCTGAAGAGGCAGGTGTTTATTCTCCTCGGGCAACAGCTGCGTCAGGCAGTGTTCGACCTTTCCCCTGGCACCCAGCACCCAGCACCCCGGCTCCGCCTTGGGAGGGGCTTGCTCAGGGAGCACCTCTAGCTCACCAGCACCAGAGAAGTTTGCTTTCGAACAAACTAAGTTAAGACAGTGATGTTGGCTATAACTCGGGTACTCGGGAAAGCGTGGGGGGGGGGGATGGGTGCCTGCCATCCCAGCTTCCCTTTTGCTTACGTATTTAGCTGGGATGCAGGAGAACACACGCATTGGCCGGTGGGGCTCCGTGGGCCTGAATGCCCAAGTCTCAAGCTTGGAAGACACCAGGTCCAGGTGTGTTGGGTGCCTGCTAGAGTGCTGCCCTTCCAAGAATATAAGTTCAGGAACGTTTATCGCCCTGCTTGCCAAGACTGTCACCACCCCCTGCTTCTTGTAAACACGAAGCGAGCAGTTGTTAACCGGACCCCTGACACTCTTCCCATTTTGAACAATAGAAAGCACTTGGGAAGTGTCTTTTGACATGAAAACAAACAAATTCTGCCTCGCCTTCGTCCAGAGTGACAATCAGAACGCATTGGCTTCCGATCTGTCTCAATGGGGCAGCCGCCACCTCGGCCGAGGCTGATGTAAGCAGGAAAAGCACTCCAGCGCTTCCCAGCTCTTAGGAGGAGCCAGGCACGTCATCAGAGGCCGTGTCCTCTGCATCGTGTGTGTGGGGGGTCATCTACCGGGATTCAGTCAGCTCTGTAAACATTAGCCTGCACTTGGCGTTCTGTGAACACGGGTGCTTCCGGAATCTCCTTACAACACAGGCAGGTGTTTGATACCATCTACTTACTGGGGGAATCTAAACACTTTACAATACAGTTCCCCTCGGTGACAAGATCGAGGCTCAGAGCTGGAGTCAGGCAGCGTGGGTCTCAAGCAAGACAGGTGGTTCCTTCTGCCACAAAGCCACTCCCCCTTTCTCCGGAGATGCTTCTGCCTGGGAGACAGGCGGCTAACAGGCTCTGAGGTGGGGTTTTGTCTTATTTCCTGGAATGATTAACACCTTTTCAAGAATACATCATTTCTCTTAGGGGGAAAAAATCAACATAGATGTTAAAAGATACACTGGAAAAAGACTTCTGACCATTTATAAATATTCTTCTAATTCCAACCGGGGTGCACTATGTTGAGGACAGATAAAAAGCATAAAAATACAGATAAGAAAATAAAATTTAATGACATACTAATTTGGATCGCTATTATATATTATCAAGCAGCAGTATTTTTGTACAATGCGGGAAGACTGGCAAACTTTGGAGATAGACTACATTCAGCAACACGGTAGGTCTCTGCTAGAAGTGCTACCTGTCGCACTGACCTTGAAAGTAGCAAGTGCAAACGTCCACCTCACCGAGGTCCTTCTAACACATGGGCAACACACAACCCTTCACCACGTAGACGTCCTTGCTTTCTCCTTCTCTTAGAGGACGTGGCGGCCTCTTCCCACCCTGAAAGTAGTTCGTGAGCAATTACTCTTGGCAAAATTTCCTCCGGCATCTGTTAACTGACAAAACTTTCTCCATAGCTGTCGGCTCCTAATAGCATGTTTGCTTGCCTAGTTATGTCTCAAAACGAACGCCCTTGCTTCTCTTTCCTTTGCTGTCTGGGATCGCTGTTTTATGGAAATGCTTCCTATAATATCCAGCTAAGATGTCTTAGAAAAAGAGAGTGTGTGTGTATGACACACACACACACACACACACACACACACACACACGTACATACAGGCGTCTGAACTCACAGGAGGCCCTTGCCACTAACATGGTTAGAAGATGGATGGAAAACACATTAGTCCTTTTTCACCCCATGCTCAGGGAAGCCGGGCGACTGTGCTACAATAGCAGGAAGGCACTTGGGTAAGACATTCAGGTAACTGAGGAAAGGCCAAATTTCCTCATGTGCAAAAGAAGTGGCTCCCAGCCAGGTCCGCAAGAGCATGTCACTCGCCGCACACTCGAACTCTTCCCGGTGAAGTCAGCGTTGCCGGCGAGAAAGGTCTTTGGGTAGAGCTGCTTGTGGAAGGATCTCTATTAGGAAGAATTCTGAAGCTTTGCAGCAGCGGTCACCTTCTTACTGGCATTCTGTCTGTTTCAAAGGATTTTTGCTAAACTTTGTGCTTGGGTGGGTGGAGGCGTGGGCCTCTGCCCTTGGGGTCAAAGGTTATCTTGAGCAAAAGGTGATGGACAGGAGGGTGCAAAGGCCCAACCTGGGCATTCTGTCCTCTCTCTGGGGCACCAAACACACCGGGCCACGGTCACCAAGTCCTGCGCTCCGGGCCCGGCTCCCGGGGAGGTGTGACCTCTGGGGAACCTTGATGAGAAAGCCAGCACTGAGAAAACCCACAGGGGACCCCCACCTGCCGTGATCCCCTCTACCTAGCGGACTTGATCGGAAATCTCTGGAGCACAGCCTCTCAGAGTGCCAGGCATACACTCACTGTCGGTTACTAGGGAAGCCACTGAGTGGCTGAGAACAAACCCCCAGCGCGTCCTGGGGTGTCTGCAGGAAATGCAAACAAAATACATCTTTGTGATAAAAACTCACCTGCTAAGAACTTTGAGAGTTTTGTTGGCAAAATTGCACCAAAGGAGGGAGGTGCTGGAGGACCCTGGATGTGCTCAGGGGAGAGAAACGAGGGGGCGGGGCCATGCATACCTAGGGGTGCACCGTGGGTGGGCCAGCCCTACTCAGATGAGTCCTGTGCTGGAGGAGGCAGCTGTGCAGAAAGGTCTTTGGGGCTGAGTGGGGCTTTCAATAGGTTCAGGTCAAAATAACCAATGACCTTCAGGGCCAGATCCTGAGCTCGCATGTCCCACTTGGAGTCTAGGCCAGAAAGAGGGAATTCGGCCCTTTCCCCCTGCTTTGGGGAGCCCACTCACTCAGGCCTGCCAACTGCCTCTTTTCACAACCGCTTCACAAAAATATCTGTGCTTTTTTTGAGGGGGAAGGGGGGTTGCTTTAGCCCTGTGCCATTCCTTCTGAAAATGCAATGCACATGCGTGGGGTTCTCTTAACGCCTTGATGGGAAAGCACTCTGGCTGTAAGGAAGAAAGCAAGTAGGGTCATTGCAGAGCCCTTAGGTTGTGGCTGCAGCCAGGGTGCTCACTCTGCAGGCGGGGTCACCTTCTCCAGTCCGGGGCGCGCTGCAGGGCGGGAGCTGCTGGCCAGGGCGGCGCCACCTCCAGCCACCTGGGCCAGCCTTATGAAGCAGGGAAAAAGCATACATGTCATAACTTAACTCCAAGAAGTTCTAACGGGGGATCTTGTCGGGGCCAGGCAGTTTTGCTTCCGGATGAGAATTTAAGAATACGTGTTAGCCGTGGCCCCGCTGTGGCACGCCCGGGCGGCCCTAAGGACGGCGGGCTGGCCTGTTTCTCCAGCCTGTGAGCTGGATGCTTGGGCCACGTTCCTTTGCCTGTTCCGTTTGGGAACTCCTCTCCTCCGGAAGGTGCGGAGCTGGGAAATGAGTCGAGGACTGAGGACGGGGTTTTAACCTCAGGGCTGCGCCTTCCATCCCCCACCAGCCGTGCCGTGAGCTCATCACCCGCTCTCAGGTGCGGTCCGGCGTGCTGTCTTGATCAGAATTTGGTTTTGGTCAGCAGGCACTTCAGGTTTGGACGGGACACCATTAAAGTCCACCGAGATGCTCTTTGGGATTTAAGACAAAAAAAAAAATCAAAAGGCAGAGCGTCCTCGCTGTGTTTCCGGAGAGAGGTGGCGAGCTCCTGGATGAGTGGGCTGCCTGCCAGGAGGGGCGCTGCCCGCGTGGGACTCCGGGCAGGGCGGGCGGGACCCTCAGGAAGACGGGAGGGGCGTGGAGGGCTCCGAGGGGACAGGTACGGAAGGCGTCTTGCTAATGGCTTCTTCTACGTCTGATTTCTGGTGGGAGGTCCTGAAAACTCCTTCCTGATGATTTCGTTAACTACAACAGAAAAGAGAGAGAGTAGGGGCGAGTGAGAGGCACCAAAACACAGGTCAGATTCACTTTCTAGAGCCAAAGACAGTCGGCTTTTTTTTTTTCCCCAAAAACACATTTTTGTTCTCTGCAATAATAGATTTGACAGTTCTTAACATACGAAATGCCTTCCTATGGATTTGTTGGGGAAAACTGTCTAAATGGTAACTTTAGAAAAATCATGGCAGAAATGGAGTTGGTCCTTGTGGCAGGTTTTCAGTAAGTTTCTCTTCTTCTGTCTTTTATCTTTTTAAAAATATTTTTATTGATTTCAGAGAGGAAGGGAGAGGGAGAGAGCGATAGAAACATTAATAATGAGAGAGAATCATTGAACGGCTGCCTCCTGCATGCCTTACACTTGGGATCATGCCTGCAACCTGGGCATGTGCCCTGACTGGGGATCGAACCGAGGCTGATGCTCCACTGAGCCTTGTCCATAGCCTAGCTTCCCTCTGTTTATTTAATGCTCTGTAGACTCTCTATTGCACACCAAACTCCTTCCATTATCACAACATCCAGGAAATACCTACTACATGACTGAAACACAGTTCCTTGACCCACAGCATGTACAGCCCCCAAAAGAGGCCTGTAAAAGGACAGTGGGGGAAACACCACAGACAGACTGGCCACCAATGTACACATCATCTCTTTCAGCACAACCAGGAACCCGCCCCACATGGTGAGGCTTATCAAGTAGAAGGTGGCCTCTTCCCCCAGGACACAGCACCAGCTCTCCTCTACCATTTGGGCCACTTATCGAGGACGCTACTTCCTGGAATCAAGGTAGTGAGGTCTTAGAAGAGGGGGCCTTGTGAATAGCTTCCTTTTGCATTCTTAGAAAGAAGACCCTGCCACCAATGCGGCCCAACAGGGCGTGCGCCTGCCCTAGGGGTGTGCGCCTGCTCTAAGGGTGTGCGCCTGCCCTAGGGTTGTGCGCCTGCCCTAGGGTTGTGCGCCTGCCCTAGGGGTGTGCGCCTGCTCTAGGGGTGTGCGCCTGCCCTAGGGGTGTGCACACCTGCCCCAGGGGTGTGCACACCTTCGGGTGGGCAGTTGAGCGGTCCCATCACGGGTACATGAACCTCCCTCTCCTTGTTCTGACACCGAGTCCTTCCCACAGACGCCTCCTTTCTTCTCTTCTCATCTCAGCCTCACCCACAGTTAGAGACGGGAAACTGGAAGGGCTCACTGTGGAGATTTGCTCAAAGTCTCTCCCTGTTCAAGTTGGGTCCTCCTAGGTCCAGGGATGAGCCTGCAACACCCGAAATAGGAGGAGAGCTGGACAAGTCCGGCGTGACTCAGCTCCCTCACAAAACTGGCTGCCGTGTGACTTGACCTCTCTGTGCCTCGGGTTTCTCATCTGTAAAGTGGGGATCATAGCAGTGTGTGCCCTTGGGGGAGGGTGTGAGGCGCGATGGACATACAAACTCCTTGCACCGGCCTGGTGAAGGGGGTTCTGTCGCCGGTGGCTGCGATGGTTAGCGATACCCCCGCACTTTGTGGGGGGCGCTGGGCTCAATGCTTTCTTTTGCACCAGCAACCAGTCCGGCACGGCTTGCTGTTCTGCAGAGGGATGCCGAGAGCGCATGCGAGGCGAGAGTCCAGGCTCCAGAGCCTGCCGGCCAGGGTTAGCGTCTTGCCTCTGCCACTTCCTGTTTGCTGAACCCTGCCTGAGTGATGGAAGTACTTTGTGCCTCAGTTTCCCCATCTGTAAACTTTATATAAAAATGTTACCTTCCTCTGAGGGTTGTTGAGGAGCTTGAGATGATACAAGTGACAGTTACCACAGTGGCCAGTGTCTAGCAGGTATTGGTTTGTAGAGTAATATATGTATGTGACATATATGTACATATTTGAATATGATCCATGTATGTTCATGCATGCAAATGTACGTTAGAATAACATCCATTTCCAGGGTGGAAAGGGGTCCATGAGTGGGAACTCAGAGGATGAATGGGCAGATCCAGCTAACCAGCATTAATTGGGCACCTACTATGTGCCAGGTACCAGGGGAATTCTGGGAGCCCTACACCAGGCACCAATGGCGAATGGCTGCCCCAGCCCTGCCCCTCGAGAGCCCTGAGGGGCCTGGTGAGCCAGGGCTTTTGTGAGGCCTCATGAAAGCCTGGTGCCAGGGGGCAGGGGGTCAGCACAGCTTCAGCGAAGCTTTTCAAAGCCCGGATTCTGAAGGGCTTCCTGTTTTCTCAACCTAGGAAATGAGAGGAGTCGATCCTCAGTGGGAACTTTCCACCGCCTTGGCTTCTAAAAATAGCCGGTGGGCAGAGCCGCTGGTATCAGGGCACTCAGCAAGGGCCGGTTCCCTGGTCAGAACCCGGGGCTGGGGGGGCGGGGGGAGGCCAGGGCAGGGGGTGGACACAAGCCGCTTTCCCTCCTGCTGGCTGCAAGCGACTCAGGTAGGAGCCCAGTTGCCTCTGGAACATGCAGGAGCCGGTGCACGTACTTCGACGGCCCGCCCTCGGGGGCAGGAGGTGGCCGGGCAGTGAGGCCCACGCAAACCCCACGCAACCTCCCGGGAGAGGAACCCGCTCTTCCTGAAACCTCAGAGCTTGCTCCCCTGGCTGTGCATGGGAGAAAGTCCTAGTGCACAAGCGCTAGCTGGTGGTAGCCACGACCGTGCAGGCGCATCAGTCTGGAGGCTAGGGCTCCGAGCGCTGAGAGGGTCCATGCGTGAACACTTCAGACTTCCCGACTCAGTCTCCTGCCTGTGGGAGCTCCCGCCTTCGCAGACCCAGGTGTCCCGGCTCAAGGAAGAGAGACAGGGAGCTGCCACTGCCCTTTGCCTCCGTTCCATGGTGTCCAGCTGGTATCCCTCCCTTTGTCTCTCCCACCTTTTGTCCTTGGGGAGACCAAGAGTCCCCCCTCTCAGCCCTGCTGTCCCCTCATTCTCGCATCCTTAGTCTCACTCCCTTGCTCTGAACCCCTCCATGCACTTAAGGCCTCCCTTCTAGAACCTTGCTCTAAGCCTGGCCTCCTCCTGCTTCCCTGCAGGCCCTGGGACCTGGCCCTGCTGCCCTCCCCCGACTGCATGCCAACCAGACCAGCTTCCCGGGCCCTGCGCCCCACCGTGCCCAACTCGTGCCCCAGAGCCTGCTTTTCCTCCTCACTTCATTCACGGCTCCGCCTGGATGTTCTCTTCTGGGAGGCTGCCCTGGTGGCGATGCGCAGTGCCCCTCCCCATAGTGGGGTCCCCTCGTCTCCCCTATCGGTTCCTGGGAATTCTCTGGTGCTTTGTTAATGTTCTTGCCCCCACCCCATGTACCTAGCTCCGTAACAGTGCCTGGGTACATAGGAAGTGCTCACTAACATGTATTGAGGAATGAGAATAGTGACGCTTAGACAGGGGTTACACAGCCTCAGGTCACACTGGCCTTTGCCCCCAGGTCTGACTCTGAGGCCTAAGCCCTGAACCCCTTTTCTATGCCGTTGCCATCAGCATTTCATCCATTCAATAAGTGTTTTGAGCATCTATCCCAGCCGTGGGCAAACTACGGCCCGCGGGCTGGATCCAGCCCGTTTGAAATGAATAAAACTAAAAAAAAAAAAAGACCGTACCCTTTTATGTAATGATGTTTACTTTGAATTTATATTAGTTCACACAAACACTCCATCCATGCATTTGTTCCGGCCCTCCGGTCCAGTTTAAGAACCCATTGTGGCCCTCGAGTCAAAAAGTTTGCCCACCCCTGATCTATCCTATGCCAACCTCTCCTCCCACTTCTTCCCAAATTGGCCACGTGCAGTTCTACAACTAGCCCCTCTCCTTGTTCAAATCCTAGCTTCCCTCCTGCCCATCCCTACAGGCCATCACACCCCTACCAGGGGGCCCTCACTCCCTCCAGAAGCAAGCACAGTTGACCCGTGAACAACACGGGGGTTAGCACCGACCCCCTGGGCAGGTGGAAAATCCACATAGAACTTTTGATTCTCCCCCAAATTAACTACCAATAGCCTACTGTTGATCAAAGCCTTACTGAAAAACACAGTCAACACAATTTGTAAGCTGTATGTATTATATACTCTATTCTTACAATAAACTAAGCTAGAGAGAAAAAACATGAAGAAAATCATAAGAGAAAATACGTTTATAGTATTTATTGAAAAGAATCCATGGATAAGTGGATCCACGGAGTTCAAACCCATGCTGTTCAAGGATCAACTGTATTGAATTCTCAGAATGCTTTGCTCGCCTCTCCTCTGCAGGTTATTGGAGTCACCTGTGTCCTCACTGTACCATGGACTGCACCAGGCACACAGCAGGTGCCTAATGCATGTATCTTAGCCCACCACAAGGACCCCATACCAGCAGCCTAGGTCACTTGGTTTAGGGAAGCTGATTTTCCTTTGTTATCTGATTGACAAATTGGTTGCCTGTCTATGACTTGTCTAAAGCATTTTCTCTACAAAAGAATAGAAACCATTCACATTTATTGAGGGCGAACTGTGTGTCGGGCACTGTTCTAAGGGCTAAGTTATTTCTCACACCAAACCTAGTCATAGAATATGGATGGGGAAACAGAGACAGGCAGTCCTCTGCCATAGCAGGTGAGGGGATCAGGACCGGAACCCAGGACCCATTTCACAAACAGGGACACTATATGGCGGGTGGTACAGAGACCGTGCTATTAAGCTCAGTAATCGTCACCCTTCTTATGGGGCCCTGGAGTCCTCAGTGGCTTCTGTGTGAGTCAACAGCAGAGAAAGCCATGAGCCGAGTGGTTAAGGTGGTCACTGAGTATCACTTTCTCAGAACAGAATTGAGGCCAGTGGTGCTAGGTCTGCTGCAGGCACCCCTGACCTTCTGTCACCGTAGAGGCACTGTGATGAAAACACCGACGGGGAACACGTCTACAACCTCAGGGTGAGCAGTAAGCCTGACTCTTAAGGCCAAAGCCAGAAAGGAAAAGATGGACAGATGTAAGTACATAAAAGTTATTCACTTTTCAAAATTCCAAATGTTTTCAGTGGGTGACAAAAAGTCATTCATATATAAAGAGGTATTACAAATCAACAAGAAACTAGAATTCTTCTAATATATGGCTGTAGACATAAGGAGAATATCTGAGGGGTCACTAAAGTTTTCCTGTAAAGGGCCGAATAGAAACATTTTAAGGGGTGATATAGCCCCTTAATCCCTCAGCTCTGTGGTTGGAGCATGAAAACAGCCCTAGCCATAGACAGTACGTGAGCAAATAGGCATAGTGTGTGCCAATAAAACTTTATTTACCAAAACAGGCCGGGAGCCGGATTTGGCCTGCGATGGAGTTTAATGACCCCTTAGTGTATACCAATGGCAAAAAAGAAATGGAAAACCCAGTGTTTTCTTCACCTACTTTTTGGGGGTGGCAATGTGGGGAAGCCAATGCCCCTTCCTGGTATTGTGCATCAAGCAATTCCGGGGCGACTTAGGGTTAAATTTCTAAAAACAGAATTGGTTTCTGTGAGCATCCCACTCTGCCCCGGGGAATATTCTGGTTCTCTTGGAGGCCCAGACAGATGCATGCCGACTGCCTTCCAGCTGAGCCGCGGTGCTCACACATCAGCTTGCAGGCAATGGCTGCGCAGGGCCGCATACAGAAAACCACACACACGTACTCTCAGGTACAACTGAAGAGGTTTTCAAGGGTAATTTTGACTCTAGGCCTTTTCCCCTTAACTGCTGACTTTGGAACTTAATCCCCTGAGAAAAAAAGCAACAGGAAGGGAGTGGACAGACCCCATCCTGCTTCTCTCCCAAACCTCAAGCATGTTTTCTGAACTCTGGTTAGACCACGTGAGTGCCCACAAGAGCCTGGGGCCAGCCACAAGGGCCGTGGCCAGAAAGACACTCGAGCTTGAGCGGGAATCGAGGCGGCTGCACGCTCTGGGCCAAATCGAAGAGGCCAAGGCCTGCCCACTGCCCTTCTCCGGCAGCGCTCGGCCAGATTCAGTCCCGAGACCCACGCGTGGGGCAAGATGAGAGGGCGGGACAAAACACAGGAAGTGTCCTCCGGGTGCTTCTGCCCCTCGCTCCAGCTGCTCCGGGGGAAAGCTGCTCTGAAGGACAAGAGCCAGCTCCAGGCCCGTGTCCCCCATGGGCAGGTGGAGAGGGGCCCTGTGTCTTCCCTGCAACTTTGGTTTCACAAGTGAAATGATCTGTGTTTTCCCAGCATCTCTGCTGCTCTGGGAACATGGCTTTCCGGAGGGGCTAGACCTTCGAGGCTCAGTGACAAGGACAAAACCCCTTGGTGAGCCTGCAGCCCAGGGCTGTGGTGGGGTCTGAGGAGCTCCTACTGGTGATCCCCTCTGAGGCCAAGTCCCCGGCCCCTGCGGGTCAGAAGCATTGCCAAGTTCTAACCAGGGAGGGGAGGACCATGTCCCCAGGGGTTCCCGCTCAGCACTGCTGTTGCAGCTGCCTCTCTGTCATCCTGACTCCTTGGGTGTGAAGCCCTCGGGGAGCCTGCACCTGGTGGGGCCCAGCAGTGGGCACTGGTGGTGGTACTGCTGCCTCTGCCTGTGGACAGTCTTAGTAGTCGCGGCTGAGAATGTGCCCCTCCTGACTCGGGGTTCACGCTGCCCGTGGGAGGTGGCATCGAAGTGGCCCCAACCTCTGGGGAGCAGGGTCCTGGACTGTGTGTGCTAAAGGCATGGCATCTGAGGGTTGTTCTGTGTTTTCATTGGGCCACTGGCATGAGGACTTCAGGGTCTGTCCTGTGAGCTATGAACCACGTTCACGGACCAAGGGACCGTTCAAAAGCCACAGCCCATTGGCAACTGGGAGGGGTCAGGAGGCACGGGAACCCCAGTGCTGAGGCTGGCTGGCTCCCGGTGCACGCTTCCCGGGTGCTGGGCACCACGGCTGGTCTGATCAGAATGGGCCAGGATGACATCCAGCAGGAAGCTGAGGCACAGAGAGGGAACACAACCTCCTCACTGTCCCACGTGGACGCTGCGCCCACAGAGCCCCCCGCCACCTACGTTATAAAGTGTCAGCTGCCAGGCGCCCTGTGCAGGCCCAGAACCCGAAGCCGATCGAGGTGGATCTACAGCTTGAAGCTCAATGAGGGGCTGTGCTGAGCTCAGTGGGGACACCCAGCGGCCAGTTAAGCTGATGAGATCAAGACGGGAGGCGGCCCAAGCGTGGCGAGAGAGTAGTTGCCTGGGTTTTCTTATCGACCTGCCCTCTCTCTTTTCCCAGCGCAGAACGCCCCACCGCTGACGGAGAGCCTGCCTAACTGCATACACCAAGCAACGTAGACGAAACCCAAAAAGAGGTGGCAAAGTACAGGAGCAGAATTTTCAGATGGGAGCATGACAAGGCTGCAGTCCCCCGGGAAGGGTGCTGGGGCCCCTGGGAGAGCATGCAAATCCCCAGCGCCCCATCCCCCTCCTTCCCGCCCCAACCTGGAGCTCCAGCCTCACAGACCCAGAGCATCCCCGGGGTGTCCCCCAGGGGGCCCCCTTACGAAGGGGCGGGGGTCCGGCCCTTAAAAGAGCAGGAAATGGTGTCTGTGAGGATGGACTTCAGGTTGTCAAGTTTTCTTTTATTCAAGTTAAGGAAACACACAGCTGGAAAACAAAAGGAGAGGCAGAAGATATAAATTACCTTTAACTTTGATTTCTCGGATCAAAGATCACAGTCATTCTGTTTCATAATATGTTTTGTATCCAGCTAAGGGGTGTGTCTATCAGCTCTGAAAGAGATTTGCAAAACCATTTTTGAGAAGAAGATAAAACGTCATCTTCGACCTCTACTATGCTTGCAACCCATGTTCATATCATCAGCCATTTAATGAGTATCTCATGAAAATCAGGGCCATGTGGGACCCAGGACAGAACGGAACCCTCTGCCCAAATCCGGTGTCATCTGAACATGGGTGCCAGCATTAACCCCAAACCAGGGCGACCATCACGGACATGAGGGACTTTGTGGAAAGAAGTGGGGAGACCGGAGTGCAGCCGCAGATTGTGGCGACGTTTTGGTCTGATGGTTTAAGTGAGACAAAGCAACCGAGCTGCTGCTTATGCCATGGAGCTTCAAACCATGGCCAACGAGTGCGATACGATTTTAGAAGCTAGCTCTGCTGCAAAGAACATCAATTTCATGAGGGATCGACTCCCATGCAATCCTCCTTCAGGCTTTCACAGGTGCTAAAGTGGACCCCTGTCTTGTTCTTAGTGGTGATACAACCTCAGTGGGCATGCAAATTCCTAAGAATTCAGATTTTCTTCCTGTTGCTTTGGTCGGCAATTTTTTCAAAAAGTGACTTATTTTTATCGCCCCGCCCAATCAGAGCACCGAAGGCCCTTAAAAAGGAGCTGCGAGCAGTCGACTTTATAAACCATTCCATTATGTCACATTTTCATTTGAAAACCACAATAAACTGCCCTCTTTAGCTGTGTAACGCCTACAGCTTTCCAAACGTGTATTCGCTCCAGCCCCTTTCAATGGCCAAAGGACACAGCCAGGGTCCGTTTTGACTCCCTGGTTGAGAAACAGTTTGAGATGCACTTCCCCCGGGGAGTGACCCAGCCGTTGCTAGATGCGGGTTCACTAGCGTTATGAGCTAAACCCGGGTGCTCTCAAGGAGAGGCGCTGGTGAGATTTGAAGCTCCCCTGTGAGCATGGCGCACTCAGCTCTTTTCTGCAGGGAGAGAGACCTGAACTCCCAGATGCTGGGCTCCCATAGGTTTGTTCGGGGTTCATCACAGGCGGCTGCAGCCCAGGACAAAATAACCATCTTCCTGCCCGCCCTCCTCCGTAGCTGCTATAAACACAGTTTGGACCGGGCATCTCAGGCCGTCTCCTGAAGCACAAAGACCCACTCGCCAAAATTCCAGGTGCGTGTGGCCCTAGGGCAGCTTGCTCACTGTCCTTCCCTACCTCTGCTACACACTGGCTTGTCCCAAACCCGTCGTTCAGAGCCTTAAAATATCACCTATATCCTGACAATGGCCAAATCCATGTTTTCTAGCCCAGACCTCACACCTGAACTTCAGATTTAGACACCTAACTGCCCACAGGGCCTCTCAAATATGGCCCAAACGAAACTCCCGACTCACTCCCACCTCCATGGCCCCCCCCCACCCCGCCCCAGAAAATAGCCCTGCTCTACTTACTTGTCCCCATTAGAGGAAACGTACTCCCTACTTCCGGTTGTTCAGGCCAATTCTGGTCACAGCCCACATCCCCTCCGTATACAAATGCTTCTGGATTTGCCCTCAAAATGCACCCGGAAATGAAAACCTCCTGTGTCCACCATCCCATGTCCACCACCACACGGGTGCCCACCTCCCCGTCTCTGTCCAACAGCAGGTGGATCCCACTGGAGCTTAAGGGAGAGCCTTTGACTCAATTGTTACTCCGCGAAAATCAGCTCCACGGTGCTGTCATGGCCAAGACATTCTCACTTTGTCCATATGGACCCATTCAAGCAGCGTTGAGCAGGTACCAGGGGCGGGCACCTTCCAAGGTCACACCCTGAGACCAGGGATTTGAACCCAGGTGGAACCCCAGGGACCAGGCTCTCCACACAGCTGGCCAGTACCTGGGTGCTCTGAGGGGGAGTCTCAGAGGCTGGTCCCCAAGAAGCGAAGCCTGCACTACTTCCACTCCCCACCCCTCTGCACCGGAGTTCAGAGAATTTACAAAGCATCTAACCCATCGGTTTGTTTGTGGCCTTTTGGGGTGCAGCTTCCTGTTTAGTCATGAAGTTTCACTCTTTAACTGTCTGTCTCTTGGTGGAAGACAAAGCAGCAAGAGCCAGAGAAAGGGCCCCTTTTAAGTCAACTAAGACCCAAAGTTCAACTCGAATTTCAGCTCCAGACCCAGACCACCAATCCTCCTCCTTCATAGGTGGGGTTGGTGGTGTGGTGCCCACTTCCCAGATCAACATACTGAGGCAGAGAAAGATGGAGCGACTTGTCCATGAGCAGCCTCCTGGTACTGCAGAGCCGAGATCGGGCCCCAGCTCCACCACCCTCCCGTGTCTGAGCTACCGTATGCCCCCTGGGTGACAACCACAACCCTCCCTAAGGCAGAGAGGGAGGCCTCGGGCCCTAGAATCACTGCCCCATTCGGTGGTGGTGGTGCGTCACGAAGCTGAAGACCTAGCCCAGTTGTGGGCAAACTACGGCCCGTGGGCCGGATCCGGCCCGTTTGAAATGAATAAAACTAAAAAAAAAAAAAAAGACCGTACCCTTTTATGTAATGATGTTTACTTTGAATTTATATTAGTTCACACAAACACTCCATCCATGCTTTTGTTCCAGCCCTCCGGTCCAGTTTAAGAACCCATTGTGGCCCTCGAGTCAAAAAGTTTGCCCACCCCTGGCCTATAGAGCGAAGCTGCGTTTTTACAAGCCCAGGCCTAAACCTGTGACTCGGCCCGCTAGTCTGGGGATTCAGTTAGGAGACAGGTGGGGAGAGGCTCCCTGATTAATCAACACCAATAACCAACCTGAACGCCTAAGAAACACGGACCCAAGAACCTGTCACCTTGACTAATCCTACACCAGCCTGCAGCCGTTGAGAACACAGACAGGGATGCAGTTAGATGGAGAGGCCCGAGCGCATCTGTGTCACGGAGCGGATGGGAGTCAGAGACTCGCCTAAGGTGCGTTCCGCTCGATGGTCCTACAGTGGAAACCAGTCCCAACCAGGACAGAACATGCGGCCGTCTCTTCCCCGGCCCACTTCCTCCATGATCACACGGCGGCTCAGATCAAGGGAGGAACAATTTGGACTCTCTCCAAGCCCCGCTGCCCCGCAAGGAAGGACTAGCCAACTGTGTAAGCACAGACCGG
This sequence comes from Myotis nattereri, assembly GCF_964212035.1. Lineage (NCBI taxonomy): Eukaryota > Metazoa > Chordata > Mammalia > Chiroptera > Vespertilionidae > Myotis > Myotis nattereri. Next base: position 11,683,615 of record NC_138083.1, on the reverse strand, counting down.
AGCCGAGCCTCCCCCCCTGCCCAGGCCTTTTCTCCAATTCAGCAGAATTTCTTCTGATGACATGCAGCTCCGCGGCATCCGTCCGGACAGGCAAGCACACAGCTCTCTCAGGCCGCGACCACAGGCAGGAAAGCATGCTCCACACACCCTGCTTCCTTGTTCTTCAGCCATCTCTTCAGGCCTCGACCCCAAACCTCTGCCGGGAGGCCTCAGCCGCAAGCAAGGGCTGCAAAATAAGTTGCTTTTTTTTTTTTTTTAAGCAAAACAGAAACAAAAGAAAAGCACTTGTTACTACATCCAGTTGCCATTCTGGAAAGCAGCAGCGATCCAAACCCACAGAGTGGCCTGCGACCACAAATGAGATGATAAAATAAATACCTAATTGTTTGGGAAGCCGTCTTTCTCTCTGGGGGTTGGAGGAACGAGCCAGGCGTTTGCTCTGACATCTGAGTTGACTTCTCGTTGCTCAGGCGTGAGAGATGGCACTGAGGCGGGGAGGGCGGCGCGGCCGGCCAGGTGGGAGCTGGGGCCGCGGGAAGTACTTCTATCCCGACCTGCTTCCCTCGCGCCGCCACAGCGTCACTCAGTGTCCTGATGGCCTCCGGGAGGAGCTCAGCCCCCACCTGCTCACACGACCTTTCCTTCGAAAACCACCCTGGCCCCTGAGGCTTGGCAAGGGTTCACTGGACGTGGACTGAATCCGCCGCACCCTCCCATAAATTCACCTTCCAGATCATTCTGTGTCCTTCCACATGTGTCCCGACCAGCTCAAGCCACAACCACACATTTCCTAAGGCCATCATGGGCCCGTCCTGCAAGGAAGCATCCGATCGTCACCCTCCCTTTCCCAACACTGCCCATCTATGTATTGTCTTACGATTCCCCTGCTCCCCTGGGTTCCAGCCACGTCTGCCTCCCTCGAGGCCCTCGGGCATGAGCATTGACTGACCTGCAGACTGCCCTGGCGTGCAGGCCTGTCCCCACATGTACTTGGCAATGCCTCACGATGGGGCCCAGCCCTGGATAAGCCAGCCCACCCACCCACCTGCCTGCCTGGGGGAGAGGGAGGGAAGGGTCAAGTGCAGGGCCAAGCACCCTCCACCTTCCTGTTCAGCCAAGAGGCTGTGGGGAGTCAGCAAAGTAAATCAGGGTCCCCTGGGCCTCCTAGGTAAGAGAAGAGATTCCACCAGGCCTAACTAAGCAGGGACCAGGCCTTCTTGTAAGTTTCGCCAAGTGAGATTCACAGGTCAGACCCTGACACTTACTGCTCTCAACTCAGAGGCTGCCCTGAGTGACCAGCAAGGACTATATGTGACATTACACCAGGTGTCTCTGAGACACAGTATATCTCCCGGGACATGCAGACAGAGCCTAGACTCCTGACTCGTCCCCTTGACCAAAACTTTCATCTGTACAGTCCCTGCTGTGGACCAAATTGTGTCCCCCAAGTTGCTGTTTAAGCCCTAACCCCCAATGTGATGGTATTTGGAGACCGGGCCTTTGGAGGGGGATTAGGGTTAGATCCGGCCACAAGGATGGGGCCCTGCTGATGGGATTAGTGCCCTTCTACGAAGAAGCACCCAAGAGCTGGCTTTATCTCTGCCATGTGAGGGCACAGCAGGAAGGTGTCCATTTGCAAAGGCCTCTCACCTGAACCCAACCACCTGCATCCTGATCTCGGACATCCAGCCTCCAGAACTGTGAGAAAATTAACCCTACTTTTGTGTCCACATCCAGCCTCAAATGCTGCCTGGGTTTCTCCAGCCAACAGCCCCTTCTCTGCCCTCCACTGAGCTCACAAACACAGCCTTTCTGAGCACAGTGGTGAGGGGCTCCCCCACCTTAGAGGGGGCAAAATCACAGGGAAATGCACTGTTGAGAGCCAGGCTGCTGGGATCCAAATCCCAGGCGGGCACATCCTGCTGTCAGGGCGAGCCCCGAGCCTCTCTGCACCTCCCCTGGCCAAGGTGGGCAATAACTGTCCCGGGCAATTTTAAAGAGGATGCCACCCATTTTAGAGGAAATCAATGAGTCAACACAAGACAGGTGCTTTCCACAGTGTCTGGCACATAGTAAGCAAAGCACATGCATTGAGGGGATGTGAGCCAATCACTGGAGCTTTTGCGCCTGTTTTCTCATCTGCAAAATGGCGATAACACCAAGCATCTCGGATGCAATGGATACAGGTGCAGCACTGCCCAGCTAACACAAACCGTGCTCGCAGCTGCTCCTGTTCTCACAGTGAGTGTGTGTGAAGCCCATCACACAGAGAGCGCCTGGGTGACAGAGGAACGGATTGGACGGCCAGGCCACCCCTCTTCACTGCAGCACTTTCACCGTGGAGCTGTTCTGCATTTTCTGAGTGGGTGGGCCTGAGGTCGGCCGTGCTCTCGGGTGCGTTTTCACATCCTGCGGAGACGGGCCCCTCCCGGCCACCCTGCCTGGTGCACTGGCTGCCCTCTGAGTCACCGACACTCTGCAAACCAGGCCTCCGGAAGCCAGCCCAGGCAGCAGGCCTGCAGCCCCCAGCACCCAGCACCCAGCACCCAGCCATCTTATCAGCAAGACCTCAAGTTTACAAGAAAAATGTGCCACGCTGCGTTCCAAACTGTCCCCAGCTCTCGGGATGAGTAAACGTGGCAGTTCTGAGACGCTGGTTTCGAGTAAGAAGCTGAGGTGCTAACCGGGGGAGGGCATGTGACTGGCAGGTGGGGAGGGCAGGGCAGCTTGCAGCCAACAAGGTGGCAAGAGGAGGTCGCCCGCTCTGAGCAGACCTCCAGGGACACACGGACAGGCCACATCCCCAAACGCAGCTTCCTGGGGTCTTAATCCAGCATCTTCCTCAAACCCTGCCCCCCGCCATTAGCCTTCAGGATTCAGAACTCCAAATCCACATGTCACACGGCGCCACTGAGGGGCCGAGAGAGCAGTGCCTGAGGGCAGGATGCAGAGAGCTACTCCCCAAGGCCCTGGTAGGGGACGCCCCTTGGAAGGACAGGAGGGAGGTCCACGTCCATCTCCGAAGTTCCTAAAGGACGAGTGTCTAGGCTGTTTAGTGGGCACACTCTACGCTGACACCTATGTTATCTCATTGATGGCACATCGACAGTTCTGTCCACAAAGGCTTGGCGTTAGATGGACCAGGGTGAACCCCCAAGATACACTAGTATAGACACAGCACCCAGTTACCATGGTGATGGGTCCTGGGTTTTGAGAGAGGTAGTGTGGCTCAGCTACAAGGATCCTTTATCACTGGCTTGTAATAGCCCAGCGAAGGCAGGAAGGCCCCTCCTCTCTCACTCACTGCCAGCACCCAGGACAGAGCCCAGCACATAGTAGGTGGTCAGTAAGAATTTCCCGGAGGGATGGTTGAGCGAATGGATGATGGCACAGGCACGGAGAAACTGAGTCACATACCCAGGTGGGGCAGCCACCAAGGAGCAGAGCCTGGTTCAGACCTACATGGCCAGGCTCTGGCTCCTTGAAGGTGGGAATTCTTTTGCCATTGTCATCTGGCAACCAAAACCTGCTGCTTTGCATGCCATTCAGAACAAAGACTAGTCCTTTATAACTCGGCAGAGTTATAAAGTCAAAATCACCCATGTAGCGTGTGAACGAACACTTGGATGAGATTCAAGAAGCAAAGAACAGGTTGGCCCCCTTGGGACCACGAGCCAAGCCCGGGGCATGTACCTAAAAGGTGAGGTGGTGCCAGTGCCTCACGAGACTGCCAATAGAGCCAAGGCCGGGGTCCGGCGAGACATGGTGGCTCCCCCACCTCCAGAAGAAGAGGAACGTTCAAGTTCACTCTCTACAAAACCACCAGCAACCTGTGTTTCGAGACCCAAGGGAACCCCTCCTTCCTGTAGTGCCCACCTGATCCGGGCGTGGGGCTTGGAGCTCTGGGGGCCACACAGAGCACAGAGGCAGCCTCTCATCCTGGCCTCCACCGCTGGGGGCCTGTCGCATAGGGAAATCGGGTTATCCCAGAGGGTGACGGCGTGAGTGGCTGCGAGCCCACAGCTACCCACAGCAGGAGCCGGGGGCGCCCGGGACGCCCACTGGTCTCCGTCTCAGGATTCCATTTGGATGGACCAGCCAGCGCCACCCACTGCTGGGACCCAGGGATCCCACTTGGCCTGGGAAAGGATACTCCTCTATGATGGAAGCTCATGTACTTCTCACTGTCCTCTAGACCTCCTCCCCGGCTCTTTAAACAACACCAAGCATGTGCACACCCCAGGGCCTTTGCACTTGTTGTTCTACCTAGATTGTTCTTCCCTTAAGTCTTGGCAAGGCGCTTTCGTGGAGAGCTCCGCTCAGATGTCACCTCCTCTGGGGTGCTGCCCTCACTGGAACAGCAGGCCTCCACACACTACACAACCCACTGCACTCCATCCTGCAAGACGTGGGGTGTTGTAAGACTGGCCTCAGGAGAGATGCTTCCGAGGGAAACAGCTGTCATGAGGGAGAAGCCAGGGCCTCTGAGCTTCTGGTCATGCTGTCACCTGCCTGCGTCCTTCTCTGACTCATAAAATCCTGGCTCCAAAGTCCCCGCCCCCCCCACACCCTCCTGAGCACTGAGCATCCAGCACGGCACACGGCAGGATGCTGGGAGGCGAGGACTGTGGAACCTGGGCCCCTCAGCCTTGGTTTCCCACTCAGTTTGACTGAAAGGAGAAAGCATTTCTCCATTACGAGCATCTCTGTCCTGAGCCATTTCACACGCCAACTGGGATGTGGCTAGAAACTGCCCATGAGAAACCTTGGCAGGAGGCAGTTTTAAGAGTAGCATGTCCTCGGGCAGCCGGAGATGCTCAGAGATAGGAGGGTCCGCCTTTCCAACGAAGACCTCCTCAGCCCAACCCTGAGCACCACCCACTGAGCCGCCCAGCGTCGAGGGGGATGGGCTGCAGGACTGTCGTGGTTCCTCAGCTGCATCCCGCCCACATGACAGTCGGTGGCGGGAATGACAGCCAGCCCCTGTGAGAGGCGGCTCTATCTGCATTTCTTTTACAAAAAATAACCTCCTGCAGGTTCTAGAAAAACCCACAGAAACTCAGTGCCATACAATGTCCATTTCCCCCCATTTGAGAGAGAGATCCGGCGACCCAAAGTGGAGGTAAAGATTCCATGCCCTCCTGTGGGGCCGGGGAGCTGACGCTAACGGGTCCCCAGAAAAGCAAAAAGCTGAGATCCGAGACACGTCTGGGGACCCACAAGCTGGTGACTGCACCGACCAGAGATCGAGAATAGCTGCAGAGCTGCTGGGATTGAGAACTGTTGCCGGGGACAGAAAAGCTCATCTGTAGGACGAAGCCAAGAGACCGGAAGCGGCTCCCAGGCCTGTGGAAGTGACATTCCCAGCACCGCTGGGTTACAGGCCTGCGGGGAGAGGATGGACTCCCACTAGATGGTCCGGGGCCGCGCATGAGCTGCACGGAAAACAATGAAATTAGAGCCTTCACGCAAACTGGACAGACACATCAGCCCCAGAAGGATTCAAGTCTCCGTGGGGAAGGTGAGACTGAGGTCTTTGGAAGACGATACAGGAGACGCTCTTTATAACATCAGGGCAGAAACAGAATTCCTGAACCACCACGTCAGGCTCGAGGACATCACGTCACCAGGAGGGCCTGTGAACGTGCAGATGGCTGGGCCCCGCCCTGACATTTCTGCTTCAGAAGGTACCATTCACACACGAGCTGCGCAGAACAATGACAACATCTCCCAGCATCCAATGTGGGAGCACGGAGAGCCAGGCAGTGGCTTCTGGGCTGCTGATGGGAGTGTAAACAGGCGCAACCACTTTGGGAGACAATTTGTATTGTCTACGAAATGGCGCCTGTGTACGCCCAGTGACCAAGCAATTCCCTCTGTAGGTCCAACCCTACAGGAACTTCTCTGTGTGCATCACCAGGAGACAGAGAAAGAACCTTCTCGAAAGCACTGTCTGTCATAGCAAAGGGGAAAGACCCGGAAACAGCCAGCACCTGGCAATTCACCTGGCTGGCTGCAGATGCTGGTAAGTGCTGCTGGCGGCTGGCGGGTATGGAGCACTTGCTCTGTGCCAGGTTTTGTCCTGGGAACTTCATACATTAACACCCCCATGTTCACAGGCGCATGAGTAGGTGCTATTCTTTTTATTCCCATTCTGCAGTCCAGTAAACCAAGGCTCAGGGAGCTGCAGGGACTTGCTCAGAGTCACACAGCCAGCAGGTGGCTGAGCCAGGATTTAAATGCAAGCCAGTGAGTCCAGGGTGCAGACTTAAAACCACTCTTCCTGCTCTCCTGCCTTGCCAATCAATGCTGGTAAAGACAGAAGCTTTTTGGCCTAAAATGGTCAGAGTTAACCACTGAAGTTCAAGGAGAAGCTGATTAGGCCAATGGCTGTTCCTCTGTGCGTAACACACACACACACACACACACACACACACACACACACACACACACTGCAACCACAATGCAAGTTACTAAATCAATGCTCTGTCTTGTTTTCTGCCTGGCATATAGTAGGCACTCAGCAAATGTGATGAGTGGAACTGACTGAAGTGCAAGAAATTGGGGTCAGGATGCCAAACTTTACCAACACAGAAACGAGAGCTGCCAAGTCTGTGTGACAACAGCCCATCCCCTTTCTCCCTAAAGGACCTGCTGGCAGGAACTTTTCCTCTTGGAATTCAAAGCACCCCGAGGAGGGACCCCAACCTTATCATCCCCTCTCCTTCCAATGGGGTTACCTCAAACAGGTGCCTTCCTTCCTGCCCCTCTGCCAACACCAGCCACACAGAGGGACCTGAGAGGCAGAGAGCTCCCCGGGGCCTCCTCTAGAGCAGTGGTTCTCAGCCTTGGCTGCACATTAGAATCACCTGGAGATCTTGTTAAAATGCTGATTTCTGGGCCCCATCCTCCGGAAAGTCTGCTTCTTTGTTATGGGGTGGGGCCACAACATTAGTAACAAAGAAACAGAATTTCCGGAGGATGAGGCCCAGAAATCAGGATTTTAAAAAGATTCCCAGGCCCTAACAGGTTTGGCTCAGCGGATAGAGCATCGGTCTGCGGACTTAAGGGTCCCAGGTTCGATTCCGGTCAAGGGCATGTACCTTGGTTGTGGGCACATCCCCAGTGGGGAGTGTGCAGGAGGCAGCTGATCGATGTTTCTCTCTGATCAATGTTTCTAACTCTCTATCCCTCTCCCTTCCTGTCTGTAAAAAATCAATAAAATATATTTTTAAAAAGTAAAAAAAAAGATTCCCAGGTAATTCTAACATGCAGCCAAGGTTGAGAACCACTGCTCTAGAGGCTGAGTCTAGGAATCTCTCCAGGGTAGGCCTGGCCACAGTCAGGCACAGAGCTCTCTTGGGCTGAACCCCGGGACCCGAGCTCTGGCATCAAACAGCTGGGGGATCGGGTTGGGGAGGGCCATGACCAAAGGGTGACAACTGCCAAAGGGGCGACAGTGCATCCCCAGAACCTTCTCCCTAATGAGAGCTGGGAGCCAGCGTGGAGGAGCGGGCAGCCCGTTCTCTGAAAGGAGTCGGGGTGGGCAGGAGGAGGGCGTGCCAGCTCCTGGCTGAGGCCTGACTCTCTCAGAAGCCTGGCAGCTTGGAAAACACAGGGCGGGTTGTGTTCTCCGCCCCCAGAAATGCCTGGACCACAGCAGGAGGGAGACCCCGCTGGCAAGGCCTGGGATGCAAACACTGTGTTGTTTACAGAGGGAAGCTGGCCAGCTCACCAGCTCGGTGCCCACTCCCAGGAGTCCCCAGCCTCCACCGCTCTCCGCGGGCCGGGCCCACAGGGACTCTGCCTTCAGGAGCAGCAGGGAGCTGGAAGGCAGCAGCCAGAACAGGGACAGCGGGGGCGGGGGGGGGGGGGGGGGGAGAGCCAGCTGTGGCCTGAAAAGGGGAAGCAAGCTCGCAGGTCTCCCTGCAAAAGGAGCCTTCTGGGTCCAAGGTGAGCCCGCGCCAAGCACAACAGAATGACGGGGGGGGGAGGAGGAGAAGCAGAACGAAGCCCCAGAGCACGGAGCGGAGCGCTGCCCTGCTGCCCGGCAGCCCGCTCCTGGGCTTGCACAACCGTTTCCATGGCACTTGGTTTTGCTGTCACAACAACCTCAGGATGGCCGGGCGCTGGGCAGTGCTGCTGGCTGGCGGCGAGGAATTGATTTTTCTAGTGGGCCCCGTGGCCAGCGCGTTTTTTGAGGGCCCACCCCAGCCTGGTCTTCGGCTTCGGCCTCCAGCCCGAGGCCTGGAGAGCATGGCCTTGAGAGGGAGCCTCCCGCACCCTTCAGATGGGGATGCGTCCTTCCTTGACACTGTCCCTGTGACCCCGCAAAGTCCCTGCGGACATTTAAAGTGCCCAGCACTTTCACTTTTGGAAACTCCAGGTCATGCCAAGCAGCTCACAGGCCCCACTGCTCACAGTAAATGTCATCTAAATGTTGCTATAAAGGTTGAAAGGACTGGCTGACGTTTTATGTTTATAGGCGTTTCGTTAAACACTATCACCTCAATTTTGCAATTCTCTTCCTGGAGTTAGCAGTTTATCCCCGTACCCCCACACCCATACCCTGTGTCTCTCAAGCGTTTTTCCAGGCCATCTGAAAAGCTCACAGTCCTAGATCCTAAAGCTGACCTGCTGAGGCCTGAATTCTAGGCCCAGGAAACAGGCGGTCTCTCTGGGTTTTATGTTATCAAACCTTGCTAGTAGGCGCTAAAGGGTATTACTTATACTCTTGGACTCCCTCCTCTGAAAAAACCCAACCAACAAACAAAAACAAAAACCCACAAACAAAACAGAACAGAACAAAAAAACGACATAAATAACATCCACAATTTTACTCACTGGCTGTGTGACTTTTGGCTAGTTACTTAACCTCTCTGGGCTACAGTTTCCTCATCTATAAAATGGTGATAACAACAGTACTTGCCTCGTGGCGCTGTTATGGGGATTAAATGAGTTAAAACAGCGAAGTCTTAGGAGAGTGCCACCTAAGTATTAGCTATTATTCTTGTTAAAAATCATTATTGATGTCCTGTGATGATGAATAGTTTTAGCTTATTTAAACCCAGGTGGTATATGATCTGCATTTCATCCTTAGATAGTCATGCAAACCCACAGCGCATTGGTGAGCATCTTGTGTGCAGGGAGCCGCACCAGGCTTTGAGCAAAGGGGGACATGGGCACATGTTGGCAAGAGCCTACTACGTGCAAAGTCAGCCCAGGGGCACAGGCGGCACAGACGAGTCAGAGACATCAGTCCTTGTCCCAGAGAGTTGAACTTGAAGCAGGGGAGGAAAAAAATAGATAGAAACACCTGAAAGGCGAATGTGAGAAACGACCACTTTGAAAAAGCACACGTCCAGCCCTCAGAGGAGGAGAAAGGCTCTCTGGCTGCAGAGAGCAGAGAGCTTGTCAGAGCCTCGGAACGCTGGTCTGATTTCAAACGGCACGAGAGGGAGAGGATGGCGCTCCAGGTGCGGGTGGAGGCAAAGGCTCAGAGGGAAGACCCTCTCCGCACAGCTGCACGTCACTCCTTTCCCAGCGGAGAGGGGTGGGAAAAGACAATCACATCCACATGGTGGGAGACACACCCCGAAGCAGAAATAAAAGCTTTTTTCCCTAAATTCTCATTTTTTTATACTAGCCTCTATGGCCATTTCGAGGATCTGAAACACGTCCTTTCAAAACAAAATTATTTTAAATAATATGTGCATATGGCAAAGAAAATTTAAAAAGTATAGAAACACAGACAGGAAAAGGAACCCTTCCACTCCTGTCCACAGCTGCTCAGGACTCCGTTGTGTGGCTGTGTTTTCTGAACATTTAGGTTGCTGCTGGTACAAACAAGACGGCGATCCACATCCCACACACCACACTCAGGGGTGCCTGGATGGCCAGCCAGGGTTCTGAGCAGAGAGCCTCAGCCTGGAACTGGTGAGAAGATACTGAATAAACGTCACATCCCAAATGCGGAGACAGACATTTCCTCGGCCCTGGACAGATGCAGATGACGCCAAGGAAGGGGTAAAGCTGACCGGCGCTCTCTGTGGTGAGCTTGCTATGTGGCTGACTCTGTTAGACACACTTTCCAGGTACCATTTCATTTCAACCTGAAGCACTGCCATTCTCCCCATTTTACAGGTGGAGAAATTGAGGTCACAGACATTAAGTAACTTGCCTAAGGCCAGGCCCCAAGTTCCTTAGGCAGCTGTACAGAGAAGGGAGATGGGGAGAGAGCAGTGGGACTAGGAGTCTGTGGTAGCACCAGCTGAATCTGAGATTCCTGGGGGCAACCAGAGGGGGCTTCAGGAGTGAAAACCCATTTTCTGGAGTCTCATCAGACAGAGGGGGTGAAAGGGCCCAAAATAAGTGCTCCGTTCTGTTTATGTTCACATCTAGATCACCTTCTCCCACACACGCACGCCTCTAACAGCTCAGCCTGCGGGCCCCTAGCTCTGGGACCCGAGGCAGACACTCCCTCTCAGCCTGACATTATGGCTGTGACTCGGGGATGATAGTCTCTGCCTCCCGAAGGTGCTCATTAAGGGGGAGGGACTGTTGTTATGTTATAATTAGTTCCCGCACTTGCTGGCCTGGCAAACATACCCCTACACTGCAACCTTCCACCTGCTGGCAGCTTCCCTTCCCTCCCGGAATCCAATCCAAACCTGTGAGGCCTCCGTGGTCTGGCCTGCCCTCAAAACCTCCCTGCCACTCACTCCTGGTCACACTCTCAGCGACACCAGACCTCGCTCTGTCCCCTCACACAGGCTTCTTCTCAGCTCTGGCCTTTTGCACATGCTGTTCCCTCTGCCTGGAATTCCCTCCTCTACCTCCTCCTTCAGGTCTCAGATCCAGGTGACCTCCCCTACCATCACCTTGTTTATTTTATTCAGCCCATCTGGAATTCTTATCATGTATTGATTGACTCCTGATTAACTTTTCCCCCTAAAGAGCTTTGTCATGGGAGGGGGCTCAACTACAGGATTCACTGCTGTGTCCCAGCACCTGGCACGAAGCCCAGCGCACAGTAGGTGCACAGTGAATATCTGTTGTAAGAAGGAATGTGTGAACCGGCACCAGGTGATTCGAAGCAAACCAGGAAGGCAAGGTGTCCAAAAAGGAAGTCCCCCAAAGCAAGCAGCTCGCCGAGGCCATGCTCAAGGAGGCCGCACCCACACTGCCAGCCCTCCCGTGTTTGTGGGGCAGCAGACAACCTATGGGTCGCTTTGCACAAGCGCCTCACCCCAGGCCACCAGCAAGGAGCAGGCAACTTGAGGCTCCAAGTCCAGCTTCCTTTGACAACGACACATGGACATCTTTTAACTCCAAAGCCTCTGTCTGGGACACTCGCCAGGGAATACACTGTGCACAGCAAGAAACTAGCTTCCGGTGGCTTCACATGTGCAGAGAGTTCTAAGAATTCTCCAGTCTACAAATCACAGGCCTTTTTCTGGAGTGGACACCTGCCCCACCCCCCAGAAATCATCTAATTCAGTCAACAATGTTATAAAGCTGTTGTTCTCACCAGAATCAGGCACCAAGTCCTGCAGAACAGTGGTTCTTAACCGGTGCCAGTAGCACCTTCCCCCCAGGAGACAGTTGGTGATATCTGGAGACAAATCTGGTTGTCACAACTGGGGTGGAGTCCAGGTGCTACTGGCATCTAGCAGGTGGGGAGGCCAGAGATGCTGCTAAACAGCCTGCAGTGCACAGCACAGCCTGCGTGACAGAATTCTCCGGCCCCAAATGTCCATTGTGCTGCGGCTGAGAAACCCTGCTTCAGGCAAAAGGTAATAAGAAAATTGGGTTTCCTGAACTGAACCTGAATTTGAGGAGAATCAGCAATAACTGACCACTTAAGGCCATATATATATATTTAGCTGCTTGTTTGGTAAGCTAGGAGGCAAGCTCCATGACGGCAGGGACCTCACCTGTTTCATGTACCACTGTGTCCCCAGGACCTAAAACTTATACTTGGCACTTGGGATGCACTGGACAAATATTTGTGGGTTAAAGAAACTCCTACAAATATTAAAGAATACAAAATAGCCAACCTCCTTTTGGGCTATTTGCCCATTATGATCATGCTTCCTATGCAGAGACTCAAATCCATTCTCCCTGTCTCCCATGAGAACAGGTTTTTAGTCTGCACACTGTTGGGTAATGTACATATATAAACTACATTTCCCAGCCTCCTTTGCAGCTCAGTGTGATCACATGATAAGGTTCTGGCCAATGGGGTATCAGATGATGAGATATGTGTGATTATACCCTTATAGGGCAGTGGCAAGCCCTCCTTCCTCCTGTCCAGAAGCCAATCTGGACAGTGCAGATGAAGGCGCTATCTGCACTTCTGGTGGAACAATAAGACAGAAAGAGCCTCGTCTTGGCATCATGGGGCCAGTATACCAGACCTGGACTCTTATGCCCATACTGTTAAATAAGAAATAAATCACCTATCTTGTGTAAGATACTGTTACTCTGGGTTTCAGTTAGAGCAGCCCCCTACATCTTAATACATAACTCCCCCCTGCTCTGCAAACTCCAACTATTGTTAAATCACATTTAAAGATTCCTTGATGATACGAATATACATTTAGAATTATTTCTCCCTGAAGCCTCCAAATATCTACGTGCATTGCTAAGCCAGTGGAAAGAAAGAGGAAGTCATCGAATTTAGATTCAACCCATGATAAGGACAAAAGGAACTATAAACAAAAGTCCATTAAAATCTTAAAACATCAATTATGCTTAAGTCTATGAGTTCATAATGGCACCAACAAAATAAAAACCCTAATTGATCACCATTGGGGGATGTTAATGAACCAGCCCATTATTTTAAAAACTGGTAAATAAAGAGAAAGAATCAAGTATTCATTCTGCTTTTTCTATATGAATTCTGCCATTGTTGGTGAAGGGAAGTCTCTCTTTATAGAAGTTTTCCAGCTATCAAAAGAGGAAGGGAAGATAGAATTAGAATAGAATATCACCATTTTGTAATTAATGCACCACTGAATTAATGGAACTAGGCACTGCCTATGAACAGACATCACCCAGAGAGGTAGCCTGACGCCATGTGCTACCTACCAGACAGGGGACGCCACCGCCTGTGAAGCAGTCTGGCCCAAACGACTGAATCTGAGATAGTTAAGCCTCTAGACCAGCAATCTTCAACCTTTCTCATCTCACGGCACACATAGACTAATTACTAAAACTCTGTGGCACACACACATACACAAAAAAAACCATTACATTTTTTGCTGATCTGACAAAAAAATAGGTATAATTTGATTCATTCACACCAGATGACTATTATTGGGTTGGCTGTTGTCATTTTTTTATTTTACAATCTAAGGGAAAAGAGGTCAGTGCCCCTGACTAAATACACAGGTATTGCACGTTTTAAAAATTCATGTGGCACACGGGGTGAAAATCACTGCTCGGGAATCCACTGCCAGTTTACAGGACACACACAGAGGACCATGGCCAACCTCATCATGGAACTAAGTGGTAAAAGCCAGCGTGAGGAATTTTACAGGATAAACAACCTGGTTTCTTCAACACATAAACTGCAAAATGATCTCAATAATGATGAAACAAAAGAAAGGTTATGCTGCTTAATCCAGAGGGCGCACCTCCAGGTTAAAACAAACTCAGAAACCGAGGCATCTATGTGTAATGTGTGGGCCTGGTCTGAATCCCGATTCAAACGCTAAGATAGTAAGAATAAAACAAAGAAGAAAAAGTCTTGAATATATGCATGAGACAATCATACATGGGAGTTCAAACTGGATATCTCAGGGGTAGTTTAAATACTGAATATTTCTTGATATTAAGGAATTTTAATTAAGTTTCACGCATGCTCATTGTATTATAGTATTTTCAGAATCCCTCTTCTCAGCGATATAAACTATCTTACACATGAAATGTTATTTTTGATAGCTAAGATTTTGGATGTCTAGGATTTGCTTCGAAATATGACTGAAATGGAGGTGACAGATGATGTGGGTATAGAAAAAACGAGATTGGCCATGAGTTGGCAACAGTTGAAACTGGGTGGTGGGCACATGGGTACATTGTGCTTCTCTCTATTTATATATATATTTTCAAAATATTTCACAGTAAAAGGTTTTATAAATCTTACTCCTGGCCCCAAGGAGTGGGGAGGAAGGAAGGTAGAAGGAGATAGTACTTCCAAAGCTCCCACTGTGTGCCTGGTGCTGGCTTAGACGGCTCGGATCTGAGTGACACTTCCAGGAGAGGTCACAAATGCTGATGCCTAACAGGTCCAGATAGAAACCCTGACTGTGTGAGGTCAGCCAAGTACAAGGGGAACGACAGTGTGAGCACGATGGTAAGTAACAACGGACACACCATCCATCTCGGAGGCCAGAGGGAGTGTGGGACAAGGCCAAGTACGTGCTCTGCCTGAAGGAAGTGGTTTCTACTCAGGACCGGCCCTGACTTTGACTCCTGGTGGCCTCTAGGCAGAACGTGGGCCCCAAGACAGCCAGATCCTTGCATTTTCCAAGGAAAGCCGGAAATCTGTATTTTTATGTGCGATCTCTTGGTTTTTAAACATTGGCACCTAATCCAAATATTTTTGAAAATAATGTGTGGGCCAAACTAAATATCTGCAGGCTAAACGCAGCCGATGGAACACCCACTGGCCACCCCTGCTCCAAGCACTGAGGCCGACCACAACTCAATCCATCTGTAAGAAGCGGAGAGGGTGCATTAATCAACTTGAGGTCAATTCTTTTTTAGGCATCCAATAAAGCCGAGGATTCAAAAGGCACCACCAACTTCCAGCAATCTATAAGAACCGGCTGCTGAACATTTCAAACGAGTCCTCCACGTCGCTGGCTTATGCAACAGAACCTCCACTCTGTCTAGAGTTTTGGAAACCAATCCCGGGACGGGGGAACTAACGGGCTTCAGATGAAACCCAGTTGTTGGTGTGCAGAATGCCTGGGACTGAAGTCCACCCCTCCTGCAACAGACGACGCCATCATAAAGCCCGTTGTAAAATGACCGGGGAGCCTCCACTTCGGTGCCTGGCCACAGATCCGATTTCATGGCAGTTTAAAGGGATGAGGCAGATGTCCCCCTGAAACCTGAAGGACTCCTTCAAATTCCAGTCTCATTTACCTCTGGCTTCGCCCAGAGAAAGACTTGACATCCTGGATGGGCAAAACAGCCCCAGCCGGCCTTCACAGACGCAGCCTCCGCTCAGCCAGATGCCAGGTCAGTAACACATTAAAGAGGTGTCAAGAATGCAGGGAGAAGAGCCAGAGAAATGGTTTCATCATTCCCCAAGAACAAAGCCCCTCTTTTTTTTTTCTGAAAAGGTAGAAAGTAAAAGAAAATTCATACTAAAAATCAAGTTAACTAGGTCCAGGGCAAGAAAAGTCCCAAACAATACTCAAAGGTGACAAAATGCATCCAATTCACAACTCTATGGAAGAGAATTAAACCAGGACTATTTCATAAAAGATGGATTTTTTTTTTTCTGGAAAAATAAAGCTTCACTGTTTATCCAAAATGGGTTTATGGATGGGGGAGAAGGTAGGGAGCACAGAGAACAATCTGTGGTGAAGTAAGGAAGGTCAGACTCACTGTCCGCCATCTACTTCATCGCTTCAAATAACTAAATTGCCTTTCCCATTCTACTTTCCTCAAGAGGAAAACATTACAGCTAGAGTCGATATTGGGAAGTTATACATTTTTACGTAACTTTGGGTCAATTCTTTTGTAGGAAGTCCTGTGGGTCATGGCCGGGACAAGTGAGGACCCGTGACAATTACAGTCCTGCACCCACTTGTGCGTCACCCTGAACGAGCAATGTCTCCGGCTCGTCCAGGTGGCTCAGTAAGGAAGGGAGTGGCAGCACGTCTGCGCTCTGTGCTTGTAAGAATGAAAGGACTGAAGGGCCTTTAAGGAAGGTCTGGATGCTGACCGACCCTGGATCTTCCCCCTATTCCTTCACAAGATACTCACTTGTTACCACAAGAGAACAAGCTCATCTGGGGGTGGGGGGTGGGGGCGGGGGGGAGGCATTGAATGCAGCGCACATGACTCAGAAGAGTTAAAAGCACAGGTTTCGGTGCCTGACTGTGGGGCCATCAGATGACACCATGTGATGTCTTTCTGGATCCTCTTTATGGGCCCTGCCTGCTCTTTGTGGCTCAGATGCTGCTCTGGAATGAGGGCTGAGTGGACAGCAAGTCTGAGAATGGACTTTCTTGTGGTTTGGTAGCTTCTGACCTCAAAATGCAAGAGCGCATTCCTTCGGAAACATCTGCTTTGCAGAGTTTGAAAAGATGGCTGAGCATTTATGGGTCTGGAGTCAGCTGGAAGGGGCGCCTTTCGGTTACATAAGCCAGCAGCCAGAGCACAAGCGTGTGGGAGGGGAGGGCAGCCGCGCGGCACAGCTAGAAAGCGAGGCTCTTCCAAGAGTTTGGGCAAAAGAAAGATGCCCCTGGAGAAGGATCGGTGTCCTGATGGTCACTCCTGGAAGAGGGACACGGACCGGCTATGAGGCCAGTGAAGTCGTCTTCAAGCAGTAGTTCTTGCAAATCCCATGGGCTCCTCTCTAGGCAAGCAGTTTTCTGGACTTTGAATTTTCTGGTGAGACTCTAAATATCCTTTGCTGAATTAACAAAACACAGCCCCGCAGGGTAATAAGGACAGAAGCTGAGAGCCAGCCTCGGGGCTCTTCAAAGCCCAGCTCTGCCAGGCATCTGCTCACAAGTGCCTACAGCAGCTCTACGTCGTGCATTCACAAGAGGGGGGTACAGGCATTTAAATATATAAAATAAATATCAAAAATATAAATCTTTGTTTTACTATGTTTGCAAATATCAAAAAATTTCTATATGTGACATGGCACCAGAGTTAAGTTAGGGTTTTTCAAAATGCTGACACGCCGAGCTCAAAAGGTTCACCATCACTGCCCTAGACTCTGCTGGTTCCCACAGAAGGCAGCCCCGTGCCTGGAACATGGCATTGGCAGTTTCCGGCGCACCGCACATCCCCACGCTACAATGCCCATACCTGGCTCTCCAGCTGCCCACGGCCTCTGGGCCACTGAGCCAGGCAACCATTTCTCTTGTTCTCATCACAGTAGAGAATCCCTGAGTTTCACCCTATATAGCTAGGAACCACTGTCCCCTATCCCCAGGGAGGCTGCCAGGAGGCTGAGCCACATAGAGCCCGTGTGCCTGCGGGCACATGTGGCCCTCAGCAGCAGCCAGGCTGTATTGGGCTCTGCACACTTCACCAAACAGGAGCTGCTTTGCCACCAGCTTGCCGTGGGCACTGAGCGGCCCCAGTGAAAGATCCCTGACCCACCGAACAAAGCCTGCTGGTCCCAGAATGCTCTCCCCTCCTCGGTTCCCTTCCCGCATCCTGCGCTTGGAGGGTGCGTCCTTCTGTCCTTTCTTCCCTGGCCTGTTTCTCACGCATGAGCACATCCAGCTTCTGGGCAAAGAGCCTTTTCAAAGGGCACCCTTGGTCCCTCTGCCAAGAGCACAACCAGCAACACTTGGGCCACTGGTCCAAGATCTGCCAGGGGACACACTCACTGCACGTCCCAGCGGTCCCTGGGCCAAGGCATCATCTCCCTCATGCCGGTTCACATCCCACGGGGCTGCAAGGAAGTGTGGGAGGGAGCGGGGCCTGTGCTCTGGGGCGTTGCGCTATACTCGTGCCCACATGGAAGACACAGGGCATGAAGGGGTGTGGTCCCCACCTCCAAAGGCCAGAAAAGCCAATTTTTTAATTCTCCTATAAAAATATATTTTGCCCTAACCTGTTTGACCCAGTGGATAGAGCGTCAGACTCAAGGGCCCCAGGTTCGATTCCGGTCAAGGGCATGTACCTTAGTTGCAGTTGCGGGCACATACCCAGTAGGGAGATGTGCAGGAGGCAGCTGATTGATGTTTCTAACTCTCTATCCCTCTCCCTTCCTCTCTGTAAAAAAATCAATAAAATATATAAATATATATGTATACATATATATATTTTTTTAAATTTTGAGCCACATCCTTCAAGAAGTCAATGAAATTCATAAACAAATACATATAGTAGCCAGCATGTATCAAGGATTACTTTGTGCCAAGCACTGTTCTAAGCATACGACATAGTCACTCATTTCACGCTCTTCGCAGCCCCTGAGGGAGGAGCTAAATCACCTCCCCTGTACAGATGGGGAAGTGGAGGCACAGCAAGGCGAGTCACCTGCCCAGTGTCACAGGTGGTGGTGGGGGGGGGTGTTGACACTTCATGCCAGTCTGTTATGTCTTAGGGACACGTGATGAGAAAATACTGAGAACGGAGGCAAGGGGAAGATCAATACAAGACCAAAGAGAAAAAGAGAGCTCGCATCGGGCCAGGCCACTGCACTGCACGTGCTTTATGCCGAGGTCGGGACCTCTGCTCTGAGTCCCTGCCGGCCCGAGGCAGCCAGCCACCTCCATGGGAATTCCCCGTGGTGTGGTCAGCCCTTGCCCCTGCGCCCAGGGGCCTCTTCCAGGGGGGAGAGCTCTCCACGGCCGCCCACCTTCCCTGGGCACTCGGTGGTGTCATCTACCCTCTGGTTCTGTCACTGGCGGGAAGAACACGGCATCGGGGAAGGGAAACGGATTGCTCTGACCCCAAGGTGAACAGATGCCTCTTCGCTGCCTGAAAGCCAGCCCTGGGAGCCCCAAAGCAGCCCTTCTCTGGGGCGCTTCCCTACTTACTTTTCACAGAGTGTCCTGTCCAATAGGAACGCTCAGTCTTGCCTGGCCAGAGTGCTCAGCTGGTTGAGCATCATCCTGTGCACTGGAGGGCTGCCAGTTCAACCCCCGGTCAGGGCACGTATGGAAGGCAGCGATGCTCCTCCCTCCCCCACTCCCTCTTCCTCTCGAAAAGCATATCCTTGGGTGAGGATTAAAATAATAATTTTAAAAGCCCAAAGTCTTTAAATGGCCAAAATAAAGGTAAAGTCCAGAGAAGGTGCCACGAGAAACGTGAAGAGAAGTAGGGCTCTTAAGGTCATCATGGTATTAACTGTGGAACATCTTTGAGGAGCCTTATGTCCTTGGCTGGCAACTCCAAGTTCAGACCTGAATGCACCTTTGGCAGTTTGAGTATCTGAGCAGGAGGTACAGTTTTCATGGGTGAGAAGACAGGGGCCCGGGGAGGTTAGGTAGGTGGCCCAAGCAAGGGTTAGAGCGACTCGTACCCAAACGGCTTGCTGCCCCCCGAGTCTGTTGCCCGGATCCCTGTAATGAGGCACGTTCCTCAGACATGAGGGCAGGTCCCACGGTCAGAAGATATAAAATGAACTACACTTAAAACCACGTGGCACAACTCCCAGGCACTACCGTGGGTACACTCGCCGGCACAATGACGCCTGGCCTTCCGTGTGGGCACCAAAGGAAGAGTTCACGGTACTCACAGAAGTTTTATTCATAAAACTGGAAACAACCCAACTGTCCATTAACAGGAATGAATGTGGAGATTGTAGGGTGTTCCCTCAATGGAATAATCCACGACAATGAAATGGATGAACCTCAATGACGCCTGACAATGTCGCCGGGTCACACAGCTCGTGGTGGATGGAGGAGCTTCCTGCATGACCTCTGTGTGTGCACGAAGGCAAAGAGACTCTTGGGGGTGAGCAGGCAGGATGTGGCCTCGTCCGTGAGGGGGGCAAAGGGGATCTAAGGGCAGGGGGGACTTCTTGGTGCTAACAAAATTCTACGTCATATGTGGTCCGGGGGGTAATTATGTGGTCGCCCACCTGGTGAAATTCAGAGTATCCTATTGATTTCTGAATATGCATATATTTTAATATTTAAATATAGAGAAAATATTCAAATTTGTTCAATGTAGTTCAGTGACTAATTTTTAAGAAGTTCATATAAGGAACTGAGAAGATTTTTTAAAAAAACATAGACAGGTATTTGCTCTTCCTATGCATATAAACACACACACACACACACACACACACACACACTCCCTCTGCCATGCTTACACGTCACTGGCAGAGGCTCAGGCTGTCACTGAGACCACATCCTTCTCCCCAAGACATTTCCAGGAAGGAACTGAGGGTGTCCTTTGAGTCCCAGGCCTCACCCCATCCCCTTGTCCGTGTCTGTCTCGAGGCTTCTGGTGTGAGCTCGCTACTCCAGGGCCTGTGGTGAGATGGCCTGATAGCCTGAGAACCCTGCTTCTTTACAGGGTGTGGCACCAGCAGCACCACCAGGAGTCCCACTGGGTCCCTGTCCCCCAGGGCCCTGCACAGCACAAACCCTCCTACCTGCTCCATCGGGGCACCTGGGCAGTCAACGGCACAGCTGCCCTTAGTTCTGGGCGACAGCAGTGGCAAGAACTCCCTGTGGGTGGACCCATGGTGGCAACTGCAGTGACATCTGGAATGGCCACGCTAGTGAAAGGGTGCGCCACCCCTTGTAGAATGCACCGCCCTCCAGCACAGTCCCGGGCAGGACTAAGCTGCCCACCTGGCTTAGTTTAGAATGAAATAAATCCCTTCTTTCCCAAGTCTTGCCTCCCTAGAGACCATTTTCCAAATGCAGCCAGAGCAATCTTTACAAAGGGTAAATCAAATCACATGGTGCTGCAGCCAAAACCCGCCAACGCTAGCACACTCCTCTGACCTCCTAGCCTCCCCCGCGGCTGTTCCCTCTCCCTAAAACACCCTTCCATCCGATCTTCCCCAAGCACACCTCCTCAGAGTGGCCTTGCTGTGCACTTGGTCTG
This sequence comes from Myotis nattereri, assembly GCF_964212035.1. Classification (NCBI taxonomy): domain Eukaryota; kingdom Metazoa; phylum Chordata; class Mammalia; order Chiroptera; family Vespertilionidae; genus Myotis; species Myotis nattereri. The sequence goes on along the minus strand of NC_138083.1, from coordinate 11,662,840 downwards.
AGGGGCCAGCACCACCCTATCCAGCCACACTCTAGCTGCTAGCCTTGCGTAATTTCCCTCACGACTTCTATCGCCATCTGAAATATGCTTCGTTACCACCTTACATGCTCTACCAAAAACAAAAACAAAAATACCCCGTGAGAGCAAGAATTTCCCTTGACTTGTTCACCATTGCATCCCTGAGTTCCAGAACAGTGCAGGGCACAGAGAAGGCAGCCAGTAGCTAAATATGTGTGGGGGAGATGCAGGGGGTAGGAGATGGGGTTAAGGACAGGGAGGGGATGGAGGGAGGAAGGGGCTGAGGAAAGAAGCTATTCACAGGATCCTGTGACGGCTAGGAGCTGTTGGTGTTCCCCAGGTGCAACCAGCAGCTACATTGAGAAGAAGGCACTCCCTCCAGAAGGAATGAGAGCAGGGAAAAGAGCGAGTGTGTGCACGGAACACACATTCCAGAACCAAGCAAAGGTGCCTGAGTTGGAGTGGGCAGAGGAGCAGAGGAGAGAGGGAGAGAGCACCCATGCTACCCTGGAATATCACTTATTTTACTAGTTCTTGAAAACGCCTCCGGCCCTGGGAGTGCAGAAAGTAGAAGTGGCATTTTGGAGTTCCAAGAAAAAGCGGAGCCCAGACAGACAGCGTCTGTGCGCAGGAATGCAGTCGGGGAGAGGAGAGAGAGATGAAAAGCAGACGGACACAGGGCAGCCAGGTGGACACCCGGCCCAGACTCTGGACCGTGAGCAAAGGGCCAGGAAAAGATAACCAAACTCCGGGCTTCCTGGGCTCGCAGCCAGGGGCGTGGGCAGCGTCTACGTTACCAGTTTTCATGTGGGCCCCGTCCGCTGGTGACCCCTTCCTTTACCATCTGTGGAACCATCCCTGGACCCTCGAAACATGAACCCAGCTCTCACCAAGTTTCCAAGGAGAGTCTATTCTGCCAAAACCCTGAGGCAACGGCCCCTGAGAACTACCGACAAGCTGGAAGCGCGTTGTGCGGGAGCTGGGGCAGCCAGGTACGTATTTTGGGGGACGATCCCTTTGGAACAACCAATGACAAGGACAGAAAGGGACCTGGAAAACCTAGCTGTCTCCCAACCAGACTAGAGAAATGAGCCAGGAATTTCAGTTCACCTGTGAGCAATAAACGCAAAACAACAAACTGGGCCGTCTGAGTCCCCTCCCACACAGCCAGCAGTGGGATCTGAGAATGTTCCGCGGCTGCCAGGCCTGTGAGAGGGATCTGATGGTCCAGCAATTAGGAGACAAGACTGCACCTACCTCTGCCTGGTGGCTACAGGGCTTACCCCTGGGTACAACCAGCCTCATGGGAACCCTCCCTCCCCCAATGGAGGGTCCTGCGTGGACAGAGCCTTGGGGACAATGCTGGTCACGCACTGAACATCTAACCAGCAGCCACACTGCTGCCCTTTGGAGGATGTGAAGCCCAAGAACTGAGAAGCCTGCATATGGCATATGGGCTGGGCAATTCTGGGCGTTAAACTCTGACGTTCCTTCAGGTCCTTTCTCCCAGACGTGGGGGGAGGGGCTGCCCCAGGCCTGTGTGGGGCACAACGCCAGGACTCCATCCACACGGGGTCCGGCATGCTGGGAGCAGGACTCCTGGAGTCCTATGCTCTCTTCTCTGTGGTCGACCATCTGGAAAGTGCCACGTCCCCGTACTTTAGAGATTTATAACTTCCACTAGCACAGTAAAGGCTCTGACAAGTCCCGCAGTATGAGTTTTTTTAAAACTTGGTTTGGATGCGTTTTTTTAGCTTTTAAAGTACAGCATAGGGAATACAGTCAGCAATCTATAACAATAAATGTGTAACATGCAAATTGACCAAATGGCCGAACAACAGAACGACCATCCGGATGACCATGCTATGACACGCACTGGAGCCAGACCAGCCAAGGTGGGTGTGATGTGATTGGTTGGGAGCCACCATCACCTCGTGATCACCCTGCAGAGGGAGGCCCAGGCCATCAATTGGTGGGTGGATTGATAGGGGGGAGGCTCCACGATTGCCCCAAAGAGGGAGGCCCAGGCCATCAGCTGGCGGGGTGATCGATCAGGGGGCTCTGGAGAACCAGGGGTGTGTGGCAGGGTATGTGGGTAGCCCCAGGCCAAGGTGGGGGGCGGGGCCGGGGCTGCAGCCAGGGCTGCGAGGCAGCCGGGGATGCAAAGGCCTACCCTTGCGTGAATTTTCGTGTGCAGGGCCTCTAGTACTGTAATAATTGTGTATGGTGCCTGGGGGTACTTGAAATATTGGGGAGATCACTATGAAAAGCGCATGACTGTCTGACCACTATGCTGTACACCTGAACCTCACACAAAACAATATCCAATGTCAACTGTCACTAAATTATAAAATTCAAATTAAAAATAAAAAAGCTGTGGAACCCTCGTGTCAGAGGATGCCTCCTCCAACCCCCCCGGAGCCAGGCTGTGCAGAACGTGCTCAGGCAAAGGTTCCATCAGGGGAAGCGATTTCACCACACTCAGCTCTCCGAGACGTGCTTGGGCGGACCGTGCCTCCGGCCTGCCAGAGCCCCCTCTCACCGTGACTCTGAACCTGCCTGTGTCCATAAGACCCCTAGGAGGCCCGAGGAGGCGTCCCTTCTCGGCCACTTTCTCTACAGTATAGGCTTCTGGGAAAACGGGGAGCTCCGCTGTGGTCTGAGGCTCTGATGGGCGCCCAAAGGTGACTTCTGACCACCTCAGGCCCCGTGGATATCAGTGGGTCACGGAGAGCCAGGGACAGACGGACTCACTCCTGCTCCTGCCCGAGCCGCTCACTTTTTGTCTGTGATGTGGGGTGGCAGACAGGGTGGGAGGGGTCGGCACACGTCTCGGTCCGGACACTGAGCCAACGCCGGACAGAGTCAGCTGGGGAAAGTTACCCGCCCTGTTCAGGCACTCATTTATTTATAAAGCGCCTCAGCCCTGATACATCCCCCCCCCCCCTCGACCTGCACGTGGGGAGAGGTCTGGTTACAGCCGCATTTCCCTTATCCGCTCACCATGGGCGTTTGTATCATCTGCACTTTCTACATGAGGATCGCCTTTGAAATTAGATAAACCAGGAGTTTATCTTAGCCATCTTGGGTGTGCACTGTTCGAGAATGCATCGCACGTGGATCTGCCCTTCAAAACCGAGCCCAGTGCCCCTAACTCAACCTGTGCTTGATTATTCCGGATTAGACGGATCAATGATTAATGCAGCAAAACCTGGAGGTCAGCACGTGGTGCAGACCGGCCCTACACATTCTAAGTGGCCCTAGAGCTCTTTGCTTGAAGCATCTGGGGGGAGTTTTTGATGGGTAGTTTTACTAGAGAGAAGGCATGGAAACCACCCCAGGTAACCCAGATCACCAAAACTTTGCATAAAGTAAAAGTCAGTCTCTCGTAAGCACCCAAAAATTCCTGCACTCACGCGTCTGATATTTTGTGCCTGGTCTCTACGATGACTCCCGCGGCCACTTAGAGCTTCCTGCCTTACTTCCTACTCCTCGGCTTGGTTTCTGAGAGTCAATTTTCCTAAATAATTGAGGTCTTGGGGTGTATCAGATGCTACTATCTCTAAAGTGTGAGGCTGGTTTTCCTTCTCCCATTAAGAAACCCAAACCACCCGTTTTCCCGTTTCTGGGGTCCCCAGGGGAAGGCTGCTCTGCCTGCCCCACCCTCTCCGTCCTTCAGGGGCACCTGGCTGGTCCCCGGTGAGTGTCACAGACCGTGGCACGTACACAGCCACTCCAACTCGATCCTCTCCAGCTGGGCCCCCGCCAATGTGCTTGGGCACCTACAGGCTCATACAAAGCCGCCTCTGCACTTGTCCTTGGCCCGACCACAACGGAAGCGCACTGCTCCCCTCCCATCAATGCGCTTCTCTGTTCCACCAGCACGGGGCACAGATGCCCGCGGCCTGCCCGCAAGCCCCCCATTCATGCTCCCTCCTCTTGAAGGCCACTTGTCAGTGAACTTCTCCTTTCTTTTCTCTGCCCCCCCCCCCAAATACACAAAAGAGGGTTATAAAGCGGGGTTTTTTCCTCTACAGGAATAAGAGGTTAGCTTTCCTTCCTTTCTGTTTCCTACCCTTGGTCTAAATTTGGCAAATGGAAAGTGAGTGGAAGCAGTTAAACTGGCCCAGTTCATGGCCCCGGGATACTCCTGCAGCCAGAACATTTGGTCTTTCTCGTAGGATGGTTGGGGGGTGGGGGGGGATCTAAAACCCCTAACACCACCCCCCCCCCGAAAGTCCTGCTAGAAATGATTCATGCAGAGGCTTAGGTGAGGCATAAGGGCCATCTTATCCAATCCCTTAAGTTTCAGAAGGGACACCAGGCCCAAGGGGTAAAGGAAGATACTCAGGCCATAGGTGAACTGGGGGACGCTCGGGGCACCATCCTCAGGGGCAATAAGGAAAACGAGCATCTTACCGTCATCCAAGTAGGTCTGATCCAAGTTCTGTTCCTGTTTAATTGTCACTCCTGCAGGTAATACTTCCTTTTGGTCACTGACCGGGGGTCCGTTTTTGGCGGCTCTTTGGCTTGTGGCATTTTGCTGCTGAATGACCGTGGGGTAGGACCCCGGGCTCAGCCTCTGACCTTGACTGACGGGGGGTGGGCCGGGCCTGGCCGTGCCGGGTGCGAAATTCTCGCAGTACATGATGTGCTGGAACTCCTGGTTGCTCCCGCAGCGCAGCTGCTGGTTGGTAGGTGAGTAGTGGATCACCGGCGAGGCCTGCTGGTTGGCGGGAGAGGAGTGCAGCAGGGCCGGGCTCTGGCCCTGGGAGCCGGCATGCACCAGCACAGAGCGGTGGGCATCGAGGGACAGGGGTGTGGCCATGAGGGCTGGCTGCTGGTAGCCCAGCAGGCTGGGGCTCAGGCTCTTGCTCCGTTGGTACAGGACAGCCGCTGGGTTCTGCTGCTGGTAGCGGGCATCGGGGGATGAGAGCCCCGAGCGGAATTGCTGGCAGGGAGCCATGGTGGCCACGAGGCAGGACGGGGACTCGGCCACCCTGGGGTGCTGTGGGTAGTAAGGCTGGCTCCCCAGGCCCCCGTGGGCGGGACTGCAGATCAAGGTGGGGTCATATTCATCCGTGGGCTCTGTCTTGATGGCTGGGACTGTGAGAAAAGCACACGGGGTGCACCATTCTTAGTAAGCCGCAGGTGTGCACAGAGGATCAGTGCACAGAGGTCGGGCACATGGCCTTGGGAGTCCGAATGGGCGGGTGAAATAGTTGGGCTCTGACATTTGTTAGCCTCAGGCAAGAGGCTCCCTGTACAACCGCCTTAGGTCAGAAAACTAACCCCGGGCGATGATTTGGAACCACAGGTCTTTCCACTGGTGGAAAGGTGGTCTGTGAATAGCAGGGGGCTCACCCTGGGATGTCTGCAGCCTTTTTCCCCAGGAGCAGAGCTCAAAGGAGAATGTTTGGTTTAAAAGAATGCTGCCCCTTCTCCCTCTGCCTACCAGTTCCCGCCCCTTCCCTTCTCGCTGTCCTTCATAATACTCATCACTCATCAGAATACTGACATGTTCTGTAGATGTGCTTACTTATCTGAACACCCCCACTGGACGGTCAGCTCCTCAAAAGGAGATTTTTTTTTTGGGGGGGGTGGGGCGGGTGGCGGGTGGAGAGGAGAGTTGTCTGTTTTGTTCAATGCTGGGTCCCTAGCACCTAAGACACTACCTGGAACTTAACTGACACTCAGATATTTTCTGGACAAGAAATGACCAAACGGTGACTGTCGGCCTCCTTAGCTCAACAGTGTTTTGGGGGAATGAGACCTGCTGGCTTGGGCCTCAGTTTCCCCATCTGTTACTTGGCAGCCACAGGCACTTACCTGGTGGGGTTACTGAGGGGATTAAATGAGCAGTGTGTGCAAGGTACTCAGCACAGGGACTGGAATACAGTAAGTGCTCCATGCCTGCTGTTGTTGCTATCGTTATTGTTATTGCTGCTGCTGATAGTGGTGCTGTGGTTACTGTCCCTCTCTCCCCACCTAGAAGCGTCACCAGAATGTGTCCTTCTCCGACATCCAGCCCCAGAGCTGAGGAATCAGCTTTCTTAGCACTGGAGTAAATGAACTGGTAACAGGACAGTAATCAAAGTGGGGCTCCCTCCCCCATGTTGGGGGTTGGAGGAGGCAAGGGGGTTCAGCCCTTAAAGCAAACAGCTCTGACACCAACCACAGAAACCATTCCTCAAGATGCCATTCAAAGGCCACCATCTCAATCGTGGCCCGCCTGGGGACCAAGTTCTCACTGGGACCATGCTCAGACAGGCGCACGCCAACCAGGCCCAGGGCGGCCTCACCTCCACACACGAGAGGTGAGAGCTCATAAAACGTAAATGGAAACCTCTACGTGAGCAGGATGGTGGTGATGCAGGCTCCAGCCCTCCCAGGGACCATCTCCACCATCCTAGGTCCCATTAGGACATCGCCACTCACGGCATGTCACGCCAGTCCTGGGCTGAGGCCCCACAAACCCGTGGACGCACCTCGCCAAAGCCCCCCGCCCCCGTCCAAGGCCAAGCCCTCAGCACCAGCCCTCGGGTTCATGCTTCCAGCAACCCAGAGTCTCCCTGGGAAACTGTCACAGAACAGAAATTACACCCTGGGTGACAGTCTAGATCAGTGGTCTCCAACCAGTGGTCCACAGACACTGGTGGTCCGTGAGGTCTGAAAGGTTGGCGATCGCTGGTCTAGATGATAGGTTTCCCATTCTGGGAAGGTGCCTAGGGGGCCTGTCTCAAGCCTTGGAAAGCTTCGAGCCTGTTTCTGCAGGCCCCTTCTAACTGATGTGTCAATAATATCAATATCACTTCCATCTAAATCCCCTCTGTTAGGGCATCGGCTCCTCGAGGGCAAGGCTTTTTATCTGTGTGTTCACTGCTGTGTGTCAAGCTCAGAACAGTACCTGCTCTCAGATATTTTCTGGACGAATGAATGAATGAATGAATGAACAATGGCACTTGTCACGCCTCCTGGGACCACTTTGTGGGAATGAGACCTCCTGGACTGGTTATCCACCCAGGAGCTCCACCTGGCCACAGCGTTACCACCCACAGTGGGGTCAACGAGAGATTCCATAGGTTTTAGGGCACAGTCACCTCTACCCCTATCATGATCAAATCTATGGCAGGGACAGGAAGTCACCAGCTTTTCAACCTTGTGCTGAGCAAGCCCTCACAGGCCTCTCCCATCCCGCCCTCCCAAAGGGAAATATGTACTAACAACACCAACAGCTCACATCGCTGCTGCCAGTTTGCTGTGCTGAGCACTTCCTGTGCACCTGACTCCTGTAACTCTCTAAGGAAGGCGCCGTTTGCTAGGTGAGGAAACCGGGCTGGTTGCACCATCAGCCCGAGGCCCCCCAGCTGGCAGCAGACACCAGGGTCCTCACCCACACGCTCACGCTGCCTCCCCGCAGGGGAGGCTCCCACCTGGGTGGTAGGTAAAGTGCTGAGGCTGACTTCGTTTTCTCTTCCCGTTGATGACGTAGAAGTTCACCTTCACCGACGTGCGGACGTGCTTGTTCCGGTACTCGGGGATCTCAACAAAAAGCATGTTCTGGAAGGAAGGGGTTGTCATTAACTTCACGGCGGCAACATCTAAATTCCCATCCAAGGCCCCAAGCGCGTGGAGCCAGCCCATCTCCCTGGAGTCGTGACATGTGCCATATGTTTACAGGTGAAATGCTATTTAAGGGGAATTTGACTTGTCAGCCTCGGCAAAGAAAGAACTGCCACTTACTCTATCGAAGAACAGTAAGATGTCACCGTTACAAATCAGCGGCCTGGTGCTCATGGAACGTTTAGTTAATTCGTCAATTCAATACCTACTGCGTGGCTGTTAGGTCCAAAGCCCTGGGACTTTGGTGCAGGAAAGGAAAAGGGAGGAAAGAGGACCCGAGGGAGGTGGGCAGGACACGGTCAGGGCATTCGGTCCTCTCGCCCGGTGCTTACAGGCTGGCTCTTGTCTTTATCCACGGTGGCCTCCATCTCCCAGATCTGCTGCCCATCTGGAAAAATCCAAGGATGACAGACTCTGAAGGAACTATTAGAAACCAAAGGCAAAAACTCACCCAAGCCTCTTTATCTTGGTTTTTGTATGATATCATTTCAGTATGGCGTACATGTATGTTTGTGAACGGATGTATAGATGTACACATATGTATTTTTCTTGTCATATATGTATTTTTCTTTTTGCAAAGAAAACCCAGGGTGACAATAGAAAACTGGGCGACAGCCTAGCCAGTTTGGCTCAGTGGATAGAGTGTCAGCCTGCAGATTGAAGGGTCCCAGGTTCGATTCCAATCAAGGGCACATGCCCTGGTTGCAGGCTTGATCCCCAGTAGGGGATGTGCAGGAGGCAGCCAATCAATAATTCTCTATCATCACTGATGTTTCTCTCTTTCCCTCTCCCTTACTCTCTCTGAAATCAATAAAAAATATGTTAGAAAAAGAAAGAAAACTGGGTGGCAATAAAAAAATAAGGGGGGAAAACTGCCTATCCCCTCACCATTATCTATTTCTCCACATCTGAATGCATATATATCTTTTATTCTTTCAAAATAAAAGTAGTATTGTTACACATTATACTTTACTCTATGCTTTGTTCCACCAAAGACTAAGTCCAAGATGCCCCCTGCAGACCACTGGCTGTCCCAGACATCCCTGCCTGGCTGTCTGAGAACACAGGTGGCTCACACCGTCTGTCCTAAGATGTCCTGGCTTATGAGTCACCGGAGAGAATGGGAACAAAGGATCCCACCCTCCACCGTTCAGTCAACAGTCAGCCTGGATCCCACACGGCTCCCTGCAGCAGCTGATGAGCGGCTCTGCTCAATAGTAAACGCCTTCCCTGAAGCACAGCACTAGCTCCCCACTTTGGGGCCAAGAAGCCAGGCCAAACAAAACTCTGCATTTGCAAATAATAGATTTCTTTTACTGACCACCTACATTGGCCGTTGGGCAGCTTTTGGCTCAAACAAATCATTTCCACCAGTGTTTCCAGGGTGTTTTGTGGAACACTGGCTCTGAAGATTATTAAATGGGTTTACGAGAATGGGAAACAAATTCTACAAACTAATAAGCATTTGGAAAATGCCGAGTCTACGGACCCGAGAGAAAAGGGAGGGAGCCCTTCTCCCTAAATGTCACCCTTCCTTCCTTGTCTGGTGGGCGTGTGTAAATAAACTCCACCCACCAACAGTCATAGATTCTAGTGCACGGCTGCTTGAGGGTTCCCTTAGAAATGACCAGCCCAGCACCATTGGATGGGGAAAGGGAGGCCTGAGAAGGAAGAGGGCTGTCCCAAGGCATGCAGTGGACAGCTGTCACCGTCCTAAGGAGCTACAGGCACATCCAGTAACGGAGATGCTTTCAGGGAGAGATGCTCCAGGCCATTGAGCAGAAAGACAATGAGTGGCTTCCTGGGAAGCTGGAGGGAGGGCCCACATAGGCAGGATCTTTCCGGGGTCACGGCCATCATGAAGGTGCATGCACGTCTCCTCAAGCCCTTCCCTGTGCCTTCAGATACCATGCAAGCTCCCCCAGTGGCCGTGGGGGCCCCACCCAACCTGGCGCCTGCCTCTGTCCCAGCCTCTTCGGGCGCCATTCTCCCTCCTCCCCCCAAAATAACAGCTGTTGCCTACCAGCGCTTGCCACATGTGGCATCACTCAAAGCACCTCGCAGGTACAGACTTGGTGAATCCACATGACAACCCTAGGCCACGGGTCCGTTCATCACCACCATCTGACAGGTGAGGATACTCAGGCACAGAGAGGTCAAGGCACTGGCCCCAGAACACACAGCTAGTGGGTGGAGAAGCCCCATTGGAGCCCAGGCAGCCTGGCTTTAGAGCCAGCACTCCTTATCCCACCACCCTTACGTGGCTTCAGATTCCTCTGCCAAGTTAATAAAGGTGGGAGGCATCTCAGTGGCTCATCCTTGAAGACCCAGCTGTGGTCTCAGGTTAGACCACGTTTGTCCCCTCAGGGCTCAAGAGCACCCTGGGTACCCCACCACCACTCTCACTGTCTCCCCATTGTCCGGAACATCCTCAGAGGTTGTCTACCTCTTTGCATGCCCCAGCGCTCAGCTATTTGCCGACACGACGACAATGAAAATCACCGAAGTCAGAGTCACCATGTAAGCGGTGGCCAGGGCAGGAGAGCACCGGCCAAGAAAGCAGAGGCCCACTGGGTGCCAAGGGCCAGGTGCCCATGGGCAGATGGATGGTTAAACAGGATGTGGTCCACCGTACAATGGAATATTATTCAGCCTTAAAAGGGAAGGAAATTCTGACACGGGCTACTGCACGGATAGACCTTGAAACATTATGCTCAGTGAAATAAGCCAGACGCAAAAGGCCAGATATGCACGGTCCCACTTACATGAGGTGCGCAGAACGGACCAATACACAGACACAGAAAGAATACAGGCTACCTGGGACTTGGCGGGGGGCAGGGGGAGAGTTCCTGTTCAATGGGTGCAGAGCTTCTGTTTCACACAATGAAAATGTTCTGAACATAGACAGTGGTGATGATTACACAACGTTGTGAATGTACTTAATACCCCTGAACTACACACTTATCAATGGTTAAAATGATCAATAGTGTATTATGTGTATTTTACCACAATTTTTTTAAAAAAACAACATTTTTATTGATTTCAGAGAGGAAGGGAGAGGGAGAGAGAGAAACATCAATGATGAGAGAGAATCATTGATCAGCTGCTTCGAGCCCACAACCTGGGTATGTGTCCTGACTAGGAATTAAACTGTGACCTCGTGGTTCATAGGTTGAGGCTCAACCACTGAGCCATGCTGGTCGGGCTACCACAATTTTTAAAAAACCAACTGGCCTCACCCCCAGAGGCCTGGCTTGTTTTGCAGCCTGTAAAGTGGCTTAGAGGTTTTTTTAATTAGCTGCTGCCATTTCAAAATGAGACTTCACTGAAAAATGCAGATTTTGTTCTTGGACAAAAAAAATTCCGACAATCTGGTCATTCTGGGCACGCACAGGGAACTTACCATGGCATCCTCTTCTGACAGTGTGTGATGCCCACTTTACCGTGACACCCCGCCCTGACCTCCACAGCCATGCACCTGCCTCAGTGGGCCTTTAAGGTGCCACCGCCCGCAACCTTGCTTAGAAGACTGCCCAGGTTTCTGCAGGTTCCCTCGCTAAGGATGTGTCTGATGTTATTCTCATGATTTCAGGACATCAGAACCCCTCTGCCTTGGACATAGTCCCATCTTGCTGCACAGCCCCCCAAACCAAGGACCCCAGCCTGGCCTGCAGAGGGGCACCCCTACATAGCCACCCACTCAGAACCCCTCCCTTCCACCGCCCCTCGCTGGGCTCCAGCCAGGGCAAACAGGGCCTGCCAGGCAGCTCTTCCTCAGGATGCCCTCTGGCAGACTCCTGGTGGTCAGTGTGTGTCATAGTGACCAGTCATTCCCAGTCGTTCTGCTGTTAGGGTCAATTTGCATATTACCCTTTTATTATATGGGATATGTTGCAACTGCCAGTTGACTTGCCTCTTTCCCAGTACCTTTCTGGGGCCACGATCTTAGACGGAGGCCGGGCCTGGGCCACCAGCACTCATTAAGCTCCTACTGCGCAGCAGGCCCTATGTGGGCTGCTGGGGCCACAATACCAGCCACATATGCATGCCTGAGTTCAAGGTCCCTGGACAAAAAGGCAGGCCCCATGTCCACCGGAATGCAAAAGAAACATGGCTCAAAGCTCCTCACCTTGACTGAGAAGGGGACCCTGTCCCCCTCCTCAGTCTCCCTCCCCGACTCAGCTCCAGCCACACTAGCCTTCTCTGCCCCTCCACCAACCACGCTTGCTCTTCTCCAGCCCTCACCAGGACCAGTTCCTTCCCATCCTTTAGGTTCAGCTCAGGGAGGACCCCCTGACCTGTCCCCAATCCTGTCATTTTCTGTGCCACTCACTCTCTGGCATCATTTTACCTGACTGCTGGGTTTCTATCTCTCTCTCTCTCTAAGCTCCCTGAGAGCAGGACCATGCACCTCTCTCGCTCTTTGCTTTACCCCCAGCGCTATGTGGCTGGCACATAATAGGTGCTCAGTAAACACTGTCATAAACAAACTGATCTCAGGATGCCCCCACAAAGAGAAATCACCGAGCCCTCATTGAAGGATCCATTTGGGAACTGACTTAGAGGAAAGAGCCTGGAATGTGGATGCCGACAAGGAATCACATGCAACCAACGCAACTCAGCCCGAGTTTTCTGTATGAACCCGCCTCCTGCCCCATACCCGGGTCTGAGCCTCCGCGGAAACCGGCCCAGAACAGAGAGGCCTGAGGAGATCAAGTATGCATCTACTGCTCTGGGCGGAGATGAAATAAACGGCTTCGGTCTCTCGAGCAGATGTCCGGGCAAACTTCCCCCGGCCTAAATTAAGAGGGACTGGCAGCCAGCGTGAAAACGAAAACGTCCTTCCAAGTCTTACTCAGAGGGGAAGAGGAAAGAGCCAACTTCTTTGGGCAAAAGAAGAGGCTGGGCCTAGAGAAGACTTAGCAAGTCTGCAAGGCAAAGAGTGGGGTGGGTGGCACGCCTGGCTCAATTAGCATCCTAGCCTTCGATGCCACGCGGCTGCAGTGCAGATGAACAGGCCTCGCGTGTGGGCCCAGGGCCCCTGCATGTCAGCCGGTTTCGTGACTTCTCTTTGCAGACGGCTCTGGAGCCCCAGGTCGGAGCGGAGGGTCAGGAAGCAGCGGGTTGGCGTGGGGTCTGGAGGCTCAGCGATTGGCCCGATGAGCCAGGGGCCCACGCGGGCGCTCACAGGATGAACAAGGGGCCCTTCAGGAGGAGGAAAGCAGGTCGGTTCTCACTTGGGCCGCAAGCATGCCATTGGCTCCAGGCAAAAGGGAGGAGATCAACACATCAGCTTGGGTTAGGAGACCGTGCGTGATGCGTCCCAGTCCTGGCTTTTAAAAATTGGCTAAGTGACGGCAGTGGGAGACATTTTGGTCTGCGTTACATTGCTCACGAGCAGAAAAGCGTGTACTCCCTGGACACACGGGCTTAATGAGCCGAGCAGATGGGGGATTGGGACAACTGCAGGGGCTGCTCACTCACCTCCCAGCTTCCACTTGTCTTCCCCTGACCGACCCCCCGCCCGGCAAGTCCATTCCTTATCTAGATTACAAGAACAATCTTTAAAGTATAAATTAGATCACATCACTTCCCTGCTTATTGCTTTTGGAATAAAATCCAAGCTCCTCGCCATGCCCCTAGGCCCCGGCATGATCCGATCCTCCAGCGACCTCACACCCACCAGCCACCTTGGCCTGCTTTCGGTTCCTCAAATGCTCCAAGCTCACCCCCTCCTTGGGGCTTAGGCACTGGGTGGTTCCTTCTGCCTGTGACATTCTTCCTACAGTCCACCAACTCCCTCTTCCCTGCCTTGAAGTCTCTGTTCAACGCCACCTCCTCAGGGAAGCCCCCTGACCACTCTCTACAGAGGTGTCACATTTAACAAACAAAAATACAAGACATCCAGTACTGAATTTCAGAATACAACGCATACTTTTCTACTGCGGGTATATGCCAAGCTCTGTGTCGCTGCACGGGGCATACTCATACTAGAGGAACTCACTGTTCGTCTGAGATTTGAATGTAACTGCATGTCCTGTTTTCCCCCTACGACCCGGTTTCACTGTCTTCACAGCACCGTCCCCACCTCCAAGTGACCTATTACAAACCAGTTTGCGACTGTCCACCTCCCGCGGACAGGGGACTCATCCATCACGCATCCCCAGGGCCTGGCACAGCACCTGCACACAGTAGGCGTCCAGTAACTATCTGGGGAATGACGATGGAAGCCCTGGGGCTGAGCGAGCAGAGCAAAGCTAAAAGGGCATCATCGCTTGGTCATGTTACATAGAGGCCGGATGTCAGCTCATCTTTCATGCCGCTCCTCTGGGTGATGAGCTGTCATCTAGAGATGACCTACACCCTCTTCGCACAGCCAGTCCCTCTGGGAGCCCAGTCCTCCACTGACCAGCTCTGTCAGCTCCAGGAAGTGGGTCAACCTCACTCCGTGAGCCCGTTTCCCCTGTCTCTAAAGGAGGGGCAGGGAGCAGGACGTCGGACAAGCTCCCTCCAGCTCCGGCGAGGACGGCCGGAGCCCCACAGCTCGGGTGACGGTGAGAAGGAACTCACCTGTGCCTGGAAGAGCTCTTCTCCCAGACAGGAAACCAGCAGCACCCCACCTTCCTGATACTGTGTCAAGGGAACTGGGCTCCCAGGGGGTGTGTGGAGAGCCCGCTGACATTTTTTGAGCACCTACTATGTGCTCGACACCTTCAGGTCCCTGATCTTCTTTTATCCCTAGAATACTACCAACCCCATTTTAGAGATGGGGAACGTGAGTCCCAAAGCGCATAACAGGAGGCTGATCCAGGCTTCAAGCCACGCCTGCCGCTGAGCCCAAGTCCAGCTTGCTTACACCTTAAATATACAGTCTCAGAAATATAGAACCAGTAATAGAAAAGGGTGTGAAACGATTCATGGATATTATGATTTGTTGGGGGGATGGGGGTGGGGGATTCCAACCTGCTAACTGCAAATGACACAATGGCCAGTGGAAAGGCTGGGACCCAGGGGGGCTCATTTCCCCGTGTTCTCTTCCAAAGGCATCCAAACAGAATGAACTGCAGGATTCTCTCACTCAGAAGTCTGTTCTCACAGGCAATGGACTGGAGTTTGGGCAGATTTTCAGCTCTCTGAAAATGAGACCGTTTTCTCTGTCCCCCGTGGGGCTTCAGCAGTGACCTGGCCGCTGCCTGCGGAGGAGAGCTGCGCAGCCCAGCCAGCTGTACGTGGTGGGCTCCAGCGGGGGGAGAGGGGGGAGCAATGACGCTGTAGACGTGAGTCACCCAGGGCAAAGGTCTGCGAGCCTTAGTCATGCCCCGGCCCAGCCTGGGTCGGACCTTTCCCAGAGGGAAACCCAATCCCCAGTCTATTGTTTCAGAAAATGCCGCTGGGGCGAGCCCACAGAGCCGCACAGGTGGAAGGAGGGGGTGCCTTCTCTAAGGTGGTTCCAATTTTTCCAGGACACTAATTCGTGGAAAAAAATCCTTAATCTAGCAAAAAAAAAGAAATTTATTTTAAGCAAACGCATTTCTATTTATTAAACGAAGCTCAAAATACAACCTTTGGGAACCTCCAAGTAATAAAATGACTCATCTTAGGATGCGATGACTCAGTGGGAACGAGGGATTCCACCACCCACGCCTCCTCGCTAAAAAATCAACTTGCCCTCTCAACAGGTGATGGGAGCCTCCGCCATCCGCCTGTTCCAAGAACGGCGTCCAGCAAAACAAAACACAAGTTCTCTTCAAACAATTTAAGTTTCAAAGCTGAGTAAGCCGAAGCAGGCACGTTTCCAACCTACACCCCCGCAGGAGAGAGAGCCAGGGAGCTACTTGGCGGGGGCAGGGGGCCCGAATTAAGGAAGATTTACCAGCTGAAAAATTCCAAAACTCTGTGTCATGTGGAGGAAGCTTCCAAAACATTGGATCCCACCCAGGCGCGGGGAGTCACCCAAAGCCATGGCAACCCCATTTCCGCTGCCACATCACTTTTATTTTTGTGTCCCTAGATTTTTTCCTGTTTTGCAATGTTTTGCTGGGACCCCCGACTCCGCCTGGGGCCTGGGTGGCCGGGGGCCAGGGTGACCTGCTGAAGTCAGGGACAGCCTGGACTCCTGGCGTGAACTTCGCCCGAAAGGTCACACGTTTTTTAAATTTCAGAGAATATAGAAAGGCTTTTCAGCCAGCGGTGAGAATGGTAAATGGGAAATACTGGTGGTTCTGTCTGATTTCTCTTGTCCTCTGGGATGTGATTAGAAAGACTGCTCAGGGGTGGATGATAAATGTTGCTTAGGATCCCAGCTCTGTCTCCAGCTGTGGGCTGAGCTGGGGCCCCGTGACCTGACCTCTACGAGCCTCAGTTATGTCATCTGTAAAATGGGGATAATGCCACCCACCTCTCAGGGCTGGTGTGACAGTGAAAAGAAGTGACGCATTCACTCAGCAATATGTGTGAGCACCTACTGTGTGCCGGGGATTATGCTGCAGACACAGTTGCAAACACCAAGTCCCTGCCCTCAAGGAACTAAGAGTCTAGCGAGGGAGACCAGATAACAAATGAGTGAACGAATCGACAAGGTCGTTTCAGTAGTGCTAAGTGCCACCGAGAAAACAGAACAGGACAATGGGACAGGAGCTGACAGGTGGGAGGGGAGGGTGACCGGCTTCAGAGCAGATGGGCAAGGAGGGGCGGAGGCTTGAAGGAAGAGGAGGGCGAGCTTCATAAAGAAATGATGGCAGGGCATTCTAAGAAGAGCGAGCAAAAGCAAAGGTTCTGAGGCAGAAACGAGCTTGGGCTGTGTGGGGACAGAATGAAGCCAGCACCGCGGCAGCCAAGCAAGCAAGGAGGAGGTCGAAAAAGCTGAAATCGGAGGTGATGGGTGAGGGCCAGGCTCCGAGAAGCCCTGAAAATAATTAAAATTAGTAATAAAATATTAATCATAATACTAATCGTGCTGCTATAAATAAGAGGCCTTTTTCCAAAACACCAAGCTCTTCCAACTTAAGGAGCCCCATGCTGCCCCTCTCCTGTCTTTCCACCGCTCTCCAATTTGTCATCGTGCTGGAGTGGAAACCACCAATTCCATTTCAGCCGCGGCTATAAAAAGAACGCTGGAGCCGGTGGTGCCGATGACCCAACGTGGGGGCTAAGATTAGCCCAGGAGGCTGTCACCTTTCCTTAATGTGAGAACCAGCTGGGGTTCCCCTTCCTTGGAAAAGTTTGGCTGTTCCACTCCACCCCGCCCCGCAGCGCCTTCGCCGGCCAAGCTGTCCATGGAGATGGGAACGGGGATGCGTTTTGGAAAAAAGAAGTTGAGCAACAGGGATTCCCCCTGCAGAAGGCAGCCCTGGGCTGGGAGGCGAGTTCTTGGGGTCAAAAGAGCAGAATCAGGTCCCTGCAGACACAAGGCGAGCCCCCTGTCTGTCACAGCCACCAGGAGCCAGACATCCCACCAGGGAAGCCCACCACTCCTAGGGGGAGAGGCGGAGGGGGGTGTCTCAGACACTCCCGGGGTCTGCTGGCACCAGTCCAGGAACCACATGCATCCAGGATTCTTTAGTTAGACTTTCACAAACTGCATCCTCTCAACCCCAGAGACCCACTGCAGAAGTCAGTGCTTGATTTCACCACCAAATGGCCCAAGTCCGCGGCTCAGAGAAGCTAGAAGAAGGTCTTCAGCCAGATTAACCTGGTTCTAAGTTTTTTCAGAGCAGAACAGCTAACAGTTATGGTACAGACTCTGGAGCCAGGCTGGCTAGGGCCAAACCCAACCCTGCCATTAACCAGCTGTGTGATCTTCACTAAGTTACCTAGCCTCTCTGTGCTCAGCTTCTCATCAGTAAAATTGGGAGAGCAGTGGTTACCTTGTAGGACTGTCATGAGGAATCAGATCCGTTAATATATATAAAATGCTTAGGACAAGGCCTGGCACATAGTTTATTATTACTTATGATGGTTTTTCAATGTCTCTCAGTTCCATGAGCTAAAATCTTACCTTTTGCCCTTCCATCAACTAAATGTAATGATAATAATAGAAGCTAACATTTAATGAGCATCTACAATGTGCCAAGCTCTATGATCTCACTTAATCCCCTCATCTCTCAAGAGAAGTAAATCATCTGTATTTTACAAAAGAGGAAATACTGGCTCAGAGAGGTGAAGTGACTTACCCGGGATGCCAAAGCTACTAAATTCAGATCATGGATTTGAACTAGGCCGTCTGACCTCAGAGTCTGTGCCTGTAACCACCACAGCCTGCAGCCCCCCACAGCTGCCCACCCAAGGCCAACGCTGAGGGCAGTGTGTGTCGAATAAACCCTGTATGGCCTGAGCTATGATAACACCGGACAGACCATAATAGAACAGCAGACATTCAATGAGCACTCCCTATGCACTGAGCTCACGTTGTTCATTTCTGCAATTAACTCCAGGAGGAAGGGACTGTTACTACCTCATTTTACAGAGACAGACATTGAGGCCCAGGAAGGTAGAAAAACTGGACAATGTTGGGTATGATCTCAGGTGAATGCCCTGACTTCTCTGCCGTCTGCCTCCCACGGGTGCTGGGTTAGAGAGGACAACCTGGGGAGAGTGGCAGGCGAAGGGCCCGCCCACAGACGGACTCAAAGGGAGCTGTTACTATTACTCTTCTCATAACATGCAGCGGGCTCTGAGTTTTTCCTCCCTTTAAGAGGTAAACTGTGAAATTTCCTCCAGGCCAAGAGAAGAAAAGCCTGAGAGTAAATGCCATTCATTCACTCACTCTCACTCATGAGCTCCTGGACAACTGAAAGCTGGCTGGCCCCTAACTCCGTGGGGAACTTGCAGGACCTGGCATCCGCATCATCCCTACCGGGTTCCACTGCCCCTCCCCGCCCCCCGCCCCCCAGGAACTACCAACCTGGACACCAATAACAAGACATCTGTATGTTATTAGCATTTTCCCTCCGCCAGTAAGGCATTTTGAAGCCATACACTTCTTGTGAGAGTCAGCAGAAGGCCAACAGGATGGCGCCTGCTACAGGAGATGCATCAGAACCGAAGAGGCGAACCTCATAGCACTCTCCTGCTCAAGAACCCAGCATGGCTCCCTATTACTTTACCCAGCTGCAGATCAAAGCAAGCTTATGTCTGTACCTGGCGTTGGAAGAGCTCTGTGTCTGGCCTCTGCCCGCGGATCAAAGCAGTTCCCCATGTTAAACGGCCTCTACTTCGGCAAACTGGCTTGCCCTCTGACCCAGCAGAGCCTTACAAATTGTTGCTATAGAACACATTTTACATTTTCCCACCACCTGGAAAACAAGCGTCCCCCAGGACACTTAAAAAGTGCATGCCCTCTTGAATCCACTATCCCACATATAGGAAAGAGCATTAGCTAACATACCATGCACTTTCTATATCCCAAGCCTTTTATAAGCACAAACATGACGAACTCCTAATTTCTGGACCACCCGATCAGGTAGGACTGTCACCATCCTCATTGTACAGATGAGGACATTGTTGCCCAGAGAGGATAAGTAACTTGCCCAAGGTCACACAGCTAGAAGGTAGTGGGGCTGGGTTTTGAACACAAGCAGACTGGCTAAAGAGCGAGTTCCTATCTAACTGACAAAACGAATGCAGAAGATGCTCAGCACTGAGCTACCTATAAGAGCACAGAGTTGGAAGCAGCCTAATGCCCAATGAAAGGGGAATAAATATGGTGTTGAACAAACACATACTAGAAAGCAATGCTTCCATTTCAATGTCTGCGTTCCTAACCCCTCACTACACCACCACTGACCGATCACGGGCCTTCTAATCCACTCCCACACCCACCCGCCCTCAGGGCCCGTCCTCAAGAGGAAGCTTTGTGGGAAGAGGGAAGAAGCTCACCTCCCCCAGACACTCTGCTTTCTCTGCCAGCAGGTGTCTTCATGATCCACAGATCCATGATGCATCCAGGCTGAAGGGCAGCCCCCAGAGGAGGTGCCCTGGGCAGTGCACAAGCCCACAACAGAACAACCTGCCTGCTACATTCTCTGCATCATCCTAAAGGCAATAAACCAAGAAACAAGCACCAACACCTCTTGGAATTAACCTACAGAAATCATGTCCTAGAAGAAAAGAACTAGGTCTATCATCCACAACTACCCAATAATTGCATAACCTGATACTTCTCCTGCTTCCCATCATTTTCTCTTTGCCTCGCCCTCATGGGAAAACACATTACCAGACCATGTACGCAAGAAAGACTACAACACGGTCAATAAACAGAAACATTAAACCTCTCAGAGCAAAGGATGCAAAATAAAAAGAAGTACCAATTCAGTGAATTGTTTTAATTTTTTAAAATGGCACTTCTGGGAAGCGGGGGAAACCAGTTCTGATGTGGTATTGGTGGAAGTTTCAATTTGTACATTTCTGGAAGGTAGCTTAGCAATCTGCATTTAAAATCCTCAAAATGACTCTCCAGCATTCCACTGCTAGGAATAAACCATAAATAAACAAGATGCACATGGAGATTTGTGTCAAAAAGATTAATTAATCTTCAAAGTATAAGAAGATTAATCGCAACACGATTTATAATTAAACATAAGTAGCCAATGTTTATCGGCTCATGATATACCTGGTGCTGTTATAATTACTCCACATGTACCAACTCATTTAACCCTGTGACAACCCTCTGTTATTAGCATTTCATACATACGAAAATGGAGGCACAGAGAGGTTAGGCAATTTGCCTAAGATCACACAGCAAGCAAGTAGCAGAGCCAGATGTGAACCGAGGATGCCCAGGCCCAGAACAGGCACACTAATCCCCATGCTGTCTGGCCTCCCTTCTTGATAATAGTAAGAAGTTGAAAAAATATACCTTTCTATGTGGAAAGAAAAAAAAAATTTTTTTTTAAAGAGTTGGGGTTGGCAGGGGACAACCTTCTCATTTAATGAAACAACCCAGGATCAGCTAAAACACATTACGGCACATTCACACAGTGGTGAACTGTGTCAACATCCAAATCACTAGAGACATGGGGGACTTATCCCGGTGAGGAAAAAGGGCAGAGCGTGCAAGTCTACACGATGATATCCATCCACAATCAATGCTGCTTAGAGCCAGCAGGTGTGGCTTTCGCATGGCCAGGGGACACGCCCGAGCCGAAAGGGCCCTACCTGTGGTCTTCTCCGTGAACACGACCTTGGACTCGGCCGTGAAGTTCTGGCCCGTGAGGATCATCTGCTGGCCTCCGTACACCAGGCAGCTGTCGATATCTTGTCTCTCCACCATGGGCAGCTCGTGGGCGGATCGCTGGGCTGCGGATAGAAGACAAGAAGTCGCCGTGAGGACACTCCAGCAAGGCTTTCTGATTTCACGGTGACGAGCTGGGACATGCTCTGCCCACCTTTACACCTGTTGTCACGTCTAAATGTGGAGCCGTCATCACCCCTGTAAACCTGACTGCAAATGTCATGTTCTCGTAAAAGTGTCCAAGTCATTTGGATGCATTTTCTCCTAACAACACGTTTTGTTTTCCTGAATCAAGGGACGGGAAAGGCAAATGAGAATTTGATTACTGTATTTTTATGAAAGGACTAGTGGCCTGGTGCACAAAATTTATGCAAGGGGCTGGGCCCTCGCAGCCCTGGCCAGCCCTTGCAGCCCCAGCATCGTCTGGAAGGTCGTCCAGACAGTCCTCCTGCTGTTCAGTCTAATTAGCATATTAACTCTTTATTATGTAGGATGGGCAAACCAACGATTCCATGAGACTCATTTCGCTAGAATGCACTTTCTCCTTTTGCACTTGACGTCAGCCCACACCTTCAGCACACACATGCGACACGTTAGGACCCGATTCCTGATATTTGCTTTGAAATTCATTAGCAATTCCAGACATGGTCTGAAAGGCTTCCCTGATCTGCCCACCATCTCCCTGACCTCACTCCCTACAATGGACTCCCCCTTGCTCGTGCCGCCCCAGTCT